>NC_064924.1:500760676-501089426 GCF_023897955.1 Schistocerca gregaria | reverse complement strand
GTTCAAGCAACTTGATCAGAATGTTGGTGAGGCTAATGGGGCAGTAGCTGTCCACCTCCAGTGGGTTCTTGCCTGGTTTAAACACAGGTAAGACGATGCTTTCCTGCAATTGTGAAGGGAACTCACCCTCAACCCAGATACAGTTGAAAAGGTCTAGGAGGCGTCGCTGGCAGTTCACAGGGAGGTGTTTGAGTATCTGAGAGTGGATGCGATCTGGCCTGGGAGCCATATAAGGGCTAGCAGCTGGGGCACTTTGGAATTCTAGTCACTGATGGAGCATTGCTGTGGCATGTATTGAATGAAAGGCTCCAACTTTCCAACCACCCTTTCAGGGAGCGGAAGGCCAGTGGGTAATTCGTGGAAGTGGAACTCTGAGCATAGTCCTCTGCTAAGACATCTGCACTTGTGAGGGATTCAGTACAGACTGCTCCAATTAGGGAAAGCCCAGATACGCTGACAGGGGTCTGATAGCCAGAGTCGCCTAATCTTGGCCCAAACCTGTGATGGAGACATGCAGATGTCAATGGTGGAGACATACCTTTCCCAGCATGCCTGCTTCTGTTGGTGAATAAGGCGTCGGGCGTCGGACTCTGGCACGGAGCCGCTTAAAGGCAATGAAGTGGTCCAGTGACAGGTGGCACTTATGATGATGGAAGGCTCACCTGCGATCGCAAATCGCCTCACAATCTCTGGTGACTACCAAGGCACAGTCCTCCATGGAGGGGACCCAGAAGAACAGGAATAGCAGACTCTGCTGCAGAAATGATGCCAGTGGTGACCGTGTGAACCACCACATCAATGGTGTCATGAGACAGAGGCTCAATAGTGGCAATGGAGGCAAACGAGTTCCAAACAGCCTTATTCAAAGCCCATCTGGGGAGGCGCCCAGGGAAGTGATGTTGGGGCAGTGACAGAAAGATCGGAAAGTGGTCACTACCACACAAGTCATCATGCACATTCCATTGGACAAATAGTAGAAGGCCAGGCCTGCAGACCGCAAGGTCAATGGCTGAGTATGTGCCATGCGCCACACAGAAATGTGTGGAGGCATAATTATTTAAAAAAGAAAGGTTGAGCTGTGCCAGCACTTGCTCAATGACAGTGCCTTGGCCTGTTGCCACCAATCCACCCCATAAAGGGTTATGGGAGTTAAAGTTGCCCAATAACAGAAAAGGTTGCAGCAGTTGGGCTATCAGTGCAGCCAAAACATGCTGCGGGGCATCACCATCTGGTGGAAGATAGAGACTGCAGACAGTAACAGCCTGAGGCATCCACACCTTAACAGTGACATCCTCTAAAGTTGTTTGAAGAGGTACACACTCGCTGTAAAGAGAGTTAAGGACGTAGACACAGACTACAACAGATACCCTCTCATAAGCTGCACGATTCTTATAATAACCCCGATAGCCGCAGAGGGCAGGGGTTCACATCGCCGAAAACCAAGTTTCCTGGAGAACAATGCAAAAGAAAGGACGAAGGCTGAGAAGTCATCGGAGCTCAGCAAGGTGGTGGAAAAAACTGTCGCTATTCCACTGGAGGGTGACATTATTAGGCTGGAGACGCATGAAGCACCCAAGGAGGCAGGTTATGCCTGAGGGTCACCTGCTACCACCGATTGAGTACATGTGCGAGTGACATCCATTGCATCTGATGGTCCGGGGATATGTAGGTCCTCAGCAGGCACCAGAATCTCCACCTCATCCTGAGATGCAGAGCTGTTAGGAAGCGGTGGTACGGGTGCCATCGCATGGTCTGGATTCTTGGGTGCCTTTTTCTTTTTCTGTTTCTCTCACTGTTCCTTTGGTGGTTCTGGCTGGGAGTGCTTCACTAGGTCAGTCTCAGGAATGGAGGAGGAGCATGAAGTCTTACGACTAGCTACCTGCGGTTGCTTCAGCCACTGGTCAGAACCCGGGAAGGGAGGGACCCAAGGGACCCCTTCCTGGCAAGAGGAGCCAAAGAAGACTTACACTTCTCTGGCTGGGAAATGGGGACTGATGTCCCCAATGGTTGGGGGGGGGGGGGGGGGGGGGTGTTACTCCTGAAGTAGGTGGTGAAGGAGCAACAGGGAGGGAAGTGTTCCCCCCACCCGCCCATCATCAAGGAGGGAGTTGACTGAATCTGGTGCAACGGATGGGACTACAACTGTTCTCGTAGCAGTGGCGTATGTGGAGGTCATAGCCACAGGATGTAGGTGCTCATATTATTGCTTAACCTTGGTGTAGGTCAGTCAGTCCAGGGTCTTATATTCCGTGATTTTCCTCTCTTTCTGTAAAATCTGCAGTCTGGCAAGCCACATGGAGTATTGGGATGTGATGGGTGTCTGCAATCTCGACATGTGAGGATGGAAGTACAGCAAAAAGACATATGGCCGAACTTCCAGCACTTAAAGCACTGCATCGGGGGAGGGATATATGGCTTGACACCGGAGTGGTAGACCATTACCTTGATCCTCTCGGGCAATGTGTCACTCTCGAAGGCCAAGATGAAGGCACTGTTCGCAACATGATTATCCCTCAGACCCCGATGGACATGCCGGATGAAGTGAACACCTCGCCGCTCTACATTGGCACACAGCTTCTCATCACACTGTAAGAGAAGGTCCCTATGGAATATAACACCCTGGACCATATTTAAGGTTTTATGGGGTGTGATGGAAAAGGAAACATCCCCCAGCTTGTCACAGGCGAGTAATGCCCGTGACTGGGCAGAGGATGCTGTTTTGATCAAGACTGACCCAGAGCGCATTTTGGACAAGCCCTCCACCTCCTCAAACTTGTCCTCTAAATGCTCCACAAAAAACTGAGGCTTTGTTGACCTGAATGATTCCCCATCAACTCGTGTACGGACGAGGTACTGGGGAGAGTAAGTATCGCTGCCATCCTTAGCCTTTCGCTAGTCCCAAGGTGTGGCCAGGGAGGGGAACGATTTGGGGTCATACTTCTGCACATTTATGTGAGCCCTCAAATGCTTAGAGACTGCTGGCAGCTGGCCACCAGCAACAGATGATGTACCACACTTCATTGCGGGTCATCCGCCATGATACCACCCACTCCGATCAAGGGCCATCCCCATGGGCACCACCCAGCCTCACAAGGGCCACCTGGCAGGATGGCCATTGCTGGGAGTCCCGATGCCCCATGGAAATAGGCATCTACTCCTTGGCATACGTGAGGAGTTAACAGTGCAGGCATCAGCAGAGCGATCCCTGTGTTGTCAGGGGGCTACAACCAACAGGGTACATGGCGGCCCTACCACAACGGACTGGCTACCGTGCTGGGTATCAGGTGCACAGAAGTCTATGGTTGCCATCAACACAGAGAGTGACACTATAGTGGATGGCGGAAACTGTAACCAGGAACGTATCATCACCCAAGAGATGGAGAACGAGCGGGACTGCTATGCGACGACGAGAAAGGGGCTAATGATCTCAATGCACTATGGTCACAATGCACCATGTAAGGTGCACTTCCCCAACTGGCTCGTTCTTCATAAAAATTTCGAAGAATGGAGGTCAAACCCTTCAGGGAACTATCACATGAAGGCCAAAATGTGTAAGACTCCTTTTAGTAGCCTCTTACAACAGGCAGGGATACAGCGGGCCTATTCTTATACCTGGACCAGCTGTAGTTTCCCCTTGCTTTCTGCCATTCGCTGAACCAGCACAGCCAAGGCCATTTTGGTTAATGTTACAAGGCCAGATCAGTCAATCATCCAGACTGTTGACCCTTCAACTACTGAAAAGGCTGCTGCCACTCTTCAGGAACCACACATTTGTCTGGCCTCTCAACAGATACCCCTCCGTTGTGGTTGCACCTAAGGTACAGCTATTTGTATCACTGAGGCACACAAGCCTCACCGCCAACAGCAAGGCCCATGGTTCATGAGAGGAGGAAAGGAAAATACAGCTTCATTTATGAGCCTGTTTTGGTGAAAAGCAGACCGATATTTTGTGAGTGGGTAATATTTATCAAGAAGTGAAATTATATGGCAATAAATCACTCTTTCTAGAAATTTCGATATGGCAGAAAGAATGGAGATTGCCGATAGCTGTTAACATTATTTGTGTTCAACTATTTTGAAAAGAGGAATGATTTTAACAATTTTGAAAAAATCTGGGGAACAACCTACATTAGTGAACTGTTAATTACATCACAAAGTCAAATTATAATTTTCAAGCAATATTTTTAATAAAAATCAGACATGCCATCAATATTAAATGAATATGAATTGCTATTTCCACTCATAATTTTTAGGATTTCTTCTTGAATTAATATTTCGGGTACACAATTTCACATCCCACCTAAATGGAAACTTCTCTCTCATCAGCATTCACTGGACGTAATTATCCTACTGCCTATTTGAAATGCAGATTTTCTGGGCTTTCACATCCAATCCTGGTACTGCTGATTCCTCCAGAAACAACTTAGGAGTACACTGATTTTCACTCAGGACTATCCTTTTCTTCAAGATATTAATGAATTATTCCAACAAGGCTATGACTTCCTGAAATGACGTACATTCTGTCCGACATTTTGCCCGTCACGCCTTGAATAGCTCCCCCCCTTGCTTCTTCTGCACCAATTTCCCTATCCTACAACTCTTACCCCGGTGACCGTCACCATTGTAAGACTTGCCCTATGCCCCCTCCAACGACCACCCATGCCAGATCAGTAAATGGCAAAACATACACTGTCAAAGGAAGAGCCACCTGTGAAATGACAAAAATCATGTACCAGCTGTTATATAAACACTGTTAGGCCTTCTTCACTGGTATGACTACCGCCAAGATATCAGTTAGGATGAATGGCCATAGACAGTTTCTGTATACTGGCAACAAACAGTATCCTGTTGCAAAGCATAGTCTACAACATGACAGTCATGACCTTGGTGGCTGTTTCGTATGCCCTCAGTTCACACTAGATCGCGTGTTTTAATGTACATTAATTTCTTCGGTTTCAGCATTATCTATCAGTAAGTACTCCTTTTGTCATGCCCTTTCAGTTTCCTACATATTTTATTTGTTGCCCCATCTATTTTTCCTCACCACCAACCTCCACCTGCACACCACATTTAATGCACAACCTTTCTGCCCTTATTAGCTCTTCTACAATGTATTATCAATAATCTCTGTCTTGGTTATTACTCCATCTTCCACCTTTAAGCACTCAGGTTTTCAAATCTCGTGTGGTGCAGTTTTCCCTTCTCATCCTATCTGGTAAGTCACCCCAGAGCTGTGGATCTAGACAACTTTTCCACAACTCTCCCTATTTCCTATAACCACAATTTTTTTTTTTTTAGAATAAACATGAAACAATGACAGCCAATATCTTCTAGCGTGTTAAGTCCCATGGTGCTCAGAGCCATCTTCTAGCATGTAGCCCATATCTGAAAACAGCAGCTAATAGATAAATAAAAAGTTATAATCATGATTTAGTCCAGTTCCCCTTGCCTCTTAATCTACTCATGTCTGCTGGGACTATCTCCACGACCAGTCTTGCTGCTGTAATTTATTTTTATGGTCACAATTAGTTTCATATGATTTATTGCATTTCTTAGGCACTGACTTACTAATTAATTTTATTCCTTATTTCATCTTAATGTTAACATCTTGTCTTCAAGCTAATTAAAATCTGGTAATGTTTTTTCTCCCGTTCATTCTAATATGTGAACAGAGATCAGAATGCTCATTTGCAACAAACCTGCTAAATCATATAGCCCCTAATAACCAAATGAACTAGTATTTCTTATTGTGCTCAGTTTACACAAGTAATATTTTTTGAAGGACAATGTTCTTGCATTGTATTGTTAGTTTTACTTAAAGATCATGAGAATTGTTTGTATATTCATACATATTGTATCAAAAGTTGTTCAAATAAAACACTTGATTGTGCGGTGGTAGGATTTAAAGTTACTTCATCCTATATTTCACAAAATTGTAAAATCTGAAGCAATTCGCAGTTTTTCATATATCACTTGCACTTGTGACACACGAGTCAAATGTTATGTGATTGTTAAAGTAGCACTTGAAACTGTACTGAATTCAGCATCGTATTGGAAAATCTTGGGCCCATTTGAACAAAATGGTTCAAATGGCTCTGAGCACTATGGGACTTAACAGCTATGGTCATCAGTCCCCTAAAACTCAGAACCACTTAAATCTAATTAATCTAAGGACATCACATAACACCCAGTCATCATGAGGCAGAGAAAATCCCTGACCCCGCCGGGAATCGAACCCGGGACCATTTGAACAAGAGTACCATTTGTTCAAACCTATTGATTACTCAGCACCATTATACACTTAAGCTCTTATCCTGACTGATCCATGCAAATAAAACAAATGTGGGATTTGAGAGTCTGCCACGATTCAAAAACTTAGTTCATTTCTCAAAAAACTAGTTTCAACAGTGACTCGTCATAATCAGGTTCCCCCCCCCCCCCCCCCCCTTCCTTTTAACTTAGGGACATATGAAATACAGATAGTTACACAATTGAACATTTTAGTTTTTAAATGACGTTTTCACCTACTCAATACCTAACACTTTTTACATATTTTACACATCACTACTTTGATAAACTGTTATGTGTTTCTGCTTCAGCATGTCATCTGTAGCACAAATGCCCACTGTTAATAAAATTTATGTTTGACCTTATATAATGCCTATATTCTGAAATGTCTGTATTTTGTGTCATTGTGTCTATAAAGTAAAGTTACAGTGAGTCTTAGAAAGAAACTGTGGGCGCAGTTAAACTGGCACCACAGTGATCAGGGATTTGAAACTATAGCAAGCACAGAGTAGACTTGTGTGAGTGTGGCACTATACAGCCTACAGTCACACTGAGGAAGATTGTCCTGACAGAAGACTCTTACATGGCTTGCAATCAATTGATGAGCAAGCAGTATACGTGGTAAAGTTGTGCTTCTTCCTGAAACAATGGATGGCACTGATGGCTGTGGATAGAGTTCACGTTTTTGTCACAGGTAACTAATAATTAAATTACTTGCATATGGTGATGGGCCAAAACATCATGACCACTATCCATCATGAGTATGTATGCCACTTGGTGGTGTTGCTGATAGTTGACACGGTAAGGAAAGTATATAAGCAGAGCAGAGGCAAATGGAGTATCATGCAAGGGATGATATGGGCTGTAAACAGGGAAATCCACTGACATTGCGACTTTGACAAACGACAAACTGTTATGGCACAGCACTTGGGAACAAACACCTCAGAGATTGCAAAGCTGGTCAGCTATTCTGATGCTACTGTTGTAATCATCTATGAAAAGTGGTTGAAGGATAGTGAAACCATGCATAGATGACACAGTGTTGGACATTCATGCCTCCCCATGGAAAATTGAGGTCAGAGGCCTGTCCGCCCTGTAAAGCAGGATAGATCATGATTTATGGCATCTCTGACAACGGAGCACAATGCTGGTGCAAGCACAAGTGTTTTGGCGCATAAGGTTCAGAGTATATTATTGTACATGGAACTTCACAACAGATGACCCCTAATGCTCCCAGGTTGACTCAATGACATCATCATTATGATGCAGTGGGAGCGGGATCATTGAAATTGTACTATGGATCATGGAAACCTGTTGTCTCACTAGATGAATCTTGTTTTTTGTTCCAGCAAATCAATGATCATGTCTAGATATGAGATCATCCACACAGACTAGTGCTGGAAACATGCGCTGTGTCATGAGCTACGGCCAGTGGGGGCAGCATTATGCTATGGAGGGCATTCCCCCAGGGTTTCCATCTGACCTGTTACCATGATATTTGTGGCCATGTGAACACAACTGCAGGCCATCTGCATCCCTTCACCTTGATGTCTTCCTCGACAGTGATGTTTGTAGCAGGATTATTTCTTTCTATCTGTGTCACAATGCGTGAATAGTGCTTCAGCAGCTTGAGTACATGACAGATGTCTTGGCCACCAAATGCGCCCGATGTGAACTGAACGCAATACATCTGTGACACTACTGGATGCCAATTCCACACCTGCAAACCAGTGGCCCAAAATTTATGGGAATTAGGTGACTTCTGCATAACATTCGGTGTCATAAACTTCTGGAAATCTACAAAGGACTTGTGCAAACCAGCCATGCAGAACCACTCCTTTACTGTGTTTTAAAGATAGATCAACTCTCTATTAGGCAGGTGATCGTAGTGTTTTGGCTCATAAGTTTTATTATATCTTTCATGAAAACATATTTATAATGAAATATTGTATCACAATGGTACACTGACAGGTGGAAAGATTCAAAATGAGAAGCATAGTGCCAGTACAAGCAAATAGTAAGAGACTATTGAGAGAGGGAGTTGAGACAATAGATAAATGAATCTGTTTGAATATCCACACCATAGAAATTAACATAAGTAAAAAATGACCCAATATTTTATACAATGGCCTTATCTGTAGTGAAGGTGGTGACTGATACCTAGGTGGCTGTCCCATGATAACAGCCAAGTGTCTCAGCAGTACTTTGTCTGTTATACAAATTTTCTCAAGCCAAATGAGACAAGAGACATGTCCTGGCTCCAACATTATGGACAACAGAGGAAGAATTATTGATCGAGTTCAAGCACACACAATCTCCAACTAAGATAAAATTCGAGGAACAGTCATCCATAGGCAAAGTATTGCTAATGGTCCATTGGAATTGGTAACTTTCCAGAAGAAGAACAAAACTGTGAATAGTCTTTACTAACGCGACATGGAGGTAAGGCAGCAGTTGACATCTGTGAAATGATCAAGATTCTAGAAGTGGAGATGCCGAGTTGCAGACAGGCACAATGAAAAAGACTTTCAGCCATAAAGGCCTTCGTCAACAAAACACACACACACACACACACACACACACACACACACACACACACACACACTGTGCTTTCAACCTCCAAACTGAAATATTTAAAGTGACAAAACACCGGCACTTGAAAAGCTCCAGGAAGACAGAATCAGCATGGCTTTGCCAGCAGACAAAGGGAATTCCACAGTCGTTATGCAGCAGATTGATTATGATGAGAAGGTTCAACAACTTCTGGAGAACCCTGCATAACGACGTCTGGAAAATGGACAAAATGACAAAAAAACTCATTGGAATTGACTGCAGGTAAGTGGTAATGGGTGACCCTCTTTCTCCAGTGGTTCCTATACTTATGGGGAAATTTACGGAGGAAGCATTAGAGATGACTAGATACAAACCTAAAAGCTTCTTCACATATGCAGATGGTTTCTTTATTAACTGGTCTCATGGTAGCGAAAGGATCAATGAGTTTTTGGATCAATTTAACTCATGCCACCCAAATATCAAGCTCACCATGGAACTGGGAAAGGATGGTCTGTGGCCATTTATGAATGTACTTGTCAAATGGAGAGCAGATGGGTCATTTGGCCACAATGTGTATCGCAAAACAACACATCCTGATTTATACCTGTAGACTAGTAGCCGTCATAACTCAACACAGAAGAATTGAGCTCTAAAGACACTTGTTCCCACAGTCACACACATTGTCGTACCTAGACAGTCAGATGTCAAAAATAGAGCGTCAATGCTCGGTCTTCTTCCAAAATTAATAAGTGGACAGTTTCACAACGCCTTTCAAACAGATATTCTGCAACGCGTCAGAGAAAAAGAACATGAGCAAGGACTGTGTCTTACCTGCCTTATGAGTAATCTACTTCTGCCAAGATCAACAGGATCCTCCTGAAACACATCATCTACCAAAATAAGAGGACTACTGAGAAATGTGAAAGATGACCTAGGTTTATGGAAACCATGAATTTATATGCACCTTGCCAAGGTGGTATGTCAAGCATTGGTCAAACAATTAGAACTGTAGACATCACCCACTAATAAAATCAGAGGCACACCTGGCTGAGACAGGCAACTGAATCAGCTATGGCAGAGTAATATCTGGAACTTAATGACATCATGATCTACGAAGAAATAAAGGTTCTGTCACAAACCTCCAGATACTGGGTGGTGGTGGTGGTTAGTGTTTAATGTCCCGTCGACAACGAGGTCATTAGAGACAGAGTGCAAGCTCGGGTTAGGGAAGGATTGGGAAGGAAATCGGCCGTGCGCTTTCAAAGGAACCACCCAGGCATTTGCCTGAAACGATTTAGGGAAATCACAGAAAACCTAAATCAGGATGGCTGGAGACAGGATTGGACCGTCGTCCTCCCAAATGCGAGTCCAGTGTGCTAACCACTGAGCCACCTCGCTCGGTTCCAGATACTTGGGCTGTGTTATAAGAGTGTCAATAGAGATAAAGATGGCAGAAATCCTCAAGTTAGCAACACTGGGTACCAACTCCGTAAAGCCTGGGATAGTGCATAGCAGTTGCAGCAGCAGCAGCACAACTCAGCAAAAAGAAGAACTGAGAATATGGGCATGGGTAACAAACCCCAGGCATAGCACCAGATGCACCACAATGAGACCAGAATGCCATATCCTTGTCAGGCATTTAAGACCAAAAGCAGAATGCCTGCTAGCAATCCATTCTGGAAATGGAACATCTCATGACAATTTTAGTAGGAACAGACTGCATATGGAGTACTTAGAACTTAATGGAGAAGGCAGGAAGTAAAAACACTGAACCCATCCTACTTAACTAGCAGTCTCACATAACACCACATGAAAACAGTTAGTCATGATGCCAAAATATTGAGCTTGGACAACGCTGATCCAGTAGAAACCCAACGCTTCAAGATGAAAATAGTAATAATAATAATAATAATTTAAGGTAAAATAACAAGTACACTGTTTTTGTTCTACTGTTTTTTCTTTTTTTTAATTCTGAAATAGTTTTTGGCTTATTAAGCCATTTTCAACAACCAAATAACTAGTACCTGGAAGAGACACTTGTTCTTAGTTAACCAAACATTATAGGCAAAGACACAATTACCTGCATAGAGTGCTTCTTAACATTGAAATTGCACTTTACATAATGGACAATGTTAAGCACAATAAATAATTAAACTACATAATATTAGAGGTTTCATGATCATAAAACAGTTTTTGTCTTGAGATTGGCAGAGAAATTGTTAAATTGAGTACTCTTCATTAATGCTGTGCAATAAACATGCTTTTTTTTTACATTGTAAAGTAAACTTTAGGCAATGGACAGTATTATACACAATAATTAGAATACATAATCTTACAGTATTATAGATTATATGGTTGCGATGCCATAGTTTGTGAGGCCGTGACACTGGTTGAGAACTATCTAACTGAGCACTAGTACCTTACATTGAACAACAAACATGTTTCACATTGTAAATAACATTTTTATGAAATGGGTAGTATATGAACATAGTACATGCTTAAAATATACAATATTAAGTTACTGTAAGTTATGTTGTTGAAGTTTGTGGGATGAGGAACAGGAGATTTGATTATGTTTTAATTTTGTGTAGCCATATACGTGATTGTGGGTGTGTGGCTGGTTGGCAGCATCACGTGAAGCTTAAACATGGGGATGCATTCAACTGTAATTCATCATTTAGACCAGCTGGGAGTTTTGAGCTAAATGTTTGTTTTCCTCAAGTGCTTCTAACAGGCTTAGTTTTCTTCCTTTGTTGGCTCTATGCAGTACTTGTCTGTGGACTTGGTATTTGTGCCCTTCTTTCAGCACATGTTTGGCAAAGGTGGAGTGTAATCTCCAGCTGCATTCATGTTCAACCAGTCTAGTTGGTATGGCCCTGCCTGTCTGACCAATATACAATTTGATACACTCATTGCAAGTTATTCAAGTTATTTTGTAGACAACACTGTTACTTAATAAATCTGTTTTGTCCTTACTGTTGAATAGGATATGGGCTGTAGGGCCTCTTACATAAAATGAAGATTTGTAATTACAGGACTTGAGGGTTTTAGCTTATTTGTCGGATAGCTTTCCTAAATATGGGATAGTACACCAGTTGGTTTTAGGTATGACTGTTGCTGCAGAGTAATCATACATGTAGGGAAGTAGGGTAACATTTTTCAAGGTTTTTTTTTCCCTCCAATTAATTCAGGGGTATGGCCATTGTTTGATGCAGTATGTTCAATGTGGCTAATTCTGTTTCAAATTTCTGTTTGAAAATTCTGTTCTGACACTGGTACGGATGTAAGATGATGTTCCGCAGAATGGAAGGCAGCATGTTTATGTGATATTGGGGGTTGTAAACATGAGGGTACTGCAGTGTCTGCTATAGTGAGTTTTCTGTTAATTTTAAAACTATGCACTGCAGGAAGGACACAAATAACAAGTCCACAGACAAGTACTACATACAGCCAACAAAGGAAGAAAATTAAGCCCATTAGAAGCACTTGGGGTAAGCAGACATTTGGCTCAAAACTCCCAGTTGGTTCTAAATGATCAATTACAGCTGAGCACATCCCCATATTTAAGCTTCACAGGATGCTATCAACCAGCCACATACCCACAAACCACCACAATGACATGCATGGCTACACAAAATTAAAACATGATAAAATCTCCTGTTCCTTATCCCCCCAAAATCAACAATATAACTTGTAATACATTAGTATTCTATATTTTCACTGTGTACTATGTTTAAATATTACCCATTTCATAAAAAATGTTATTTACAATGTAAAATATGTTCACTGCTCAATGTAAGGTACTAGTGCTCAGTTCGATAGTTCTCAACCAATGTCACAACCCTACAAACTAAGGCATCATAACCTTTTAAGCCATAATACCGTAGGATTCTATGTTCTAATTATTGTGTACAATACTGTCCATTGCCTTACGTTTATTTTACAATGTTAAAAATCATGTTTATTGCACAACGTAAATGAAGAGTGCTCAGGTTAACAGTTTCTCAGCTAACGAAAGAAAAAAAAATAAATAAAGAAAAATATAAATAAAAAATAAGAAACAACCATGCTCCATAATCATTTAACCTGTAATATTGTGTAGTTTACTTATTTATTGTGCTTAACACTGCTCATTGTGTAAAATGTAATTTCAACAATAAGAAGCAAGTTTGATGAATAACACTCTACGCAAGTGATTGTATTTTCGCCTATAATGTTTGGTAAACTAAAAAAGAGTACCCCTTCCTGATGCTGGTTATTTGTTTCCTGAAGATGGCCTAATAAGTTGAAAACTAGTTTGAAATAAACATAAATTGGCAGAACAAAAACACTGTACTTGTTATTTAACCTTAAATATGGAATTGTTCTACCAAGATGTAACAGGAGAATCCTTAATAATAATAATAATAATAATAATAATGCCTCCTGCAGCCAGTATAGAGTACATGAATGTGGGTAATTATACCAGAATTTCTCTTGAACTATGTTCCCCATGAAAACTGTATGGTGGAGTCATATAGTGTGACACGCAGTACTAATTGCTATTTACCCAAGCTGTTAACCACAGCAAAGCTGTTCACTTCACTGAATCTGTTGTATTATCTACTGACCTTGCTACTGTAATCAGATTTCTCTATTGGTGGTTGTTTTTGGACTACCTGCATGAGCTCATTATTAGGACTGTTAATATTTTTTAAGATATACTGATATTTTAAAAAATACCATTCTTGCCCAGATGTACAAAGAAAGTTTTGATACATCGTTAGAAAAACGTCACCATAGCGGCCTACAAAAGAATCGGCTCCACAATGTAAATATACTGCCATTTTTAAGAACTGTATATTTTAGTATTGATTTATTATCAGATATTCTGTACATCAACAAGCCAGCAGCCTGCTTACACTCTTAGAGTGAAAAAATTAAAGGAAAACGATGCACAGTCACACTTGGTGATAACCACTTTGCTAACAATGGTAACTGCATGGATGTTGCACAATAAAAGGTGCACAATGAGTCCGTTGTTCAGCTTCGTCTCATATCAGATATGTCAGGATATTTCATATTGACTTCCCTCTTTTTCATTTCTATAAATGCAAGTGACCTAGCAGTTGGAGTGTCAAAACTGCATGGTGAAGTTGAACATTGCAGTTTTTTGTTGGTAGCACCAAGAGCCAATTACATCAGCAGTTCCCCTCACATGTCTCTGCACAGACCAGTCTTGTCATTTAGATTTTTTCATCATTTTCTGCAACTGTTATTGAAGAATGCTGATGTGAAGAAATAATGAACTGGTTGTGTTAAAAAATTTTTTTCAGCTGAATCTATAGAAGGTGCTACAATGCAGATAAATTTTGTAGAAGAGACTGCTTTGAAAGCAAACCTATGTATGTTTTTTTGGAAAAACAGAGTATGTGACAAAGTAAGCAGTGAAATACATGGAAACTGATTACAGCAGAATAAAAAAGGCTAAAAAGTTTAAATACCTATGTGAAACAAAACAATCAAGTACTGTGGACAAAGACGCTACTTCAGCAAGTGCAAGGAAAATTGAAGTAGCTTATCAATCAACAGAAAATTCATATAACAAGAAATGTTTACCCATAAATGCAGAACTCCAGCACTACAGGATTATCATCAGACCAGAATGCCTTTATGCTTCAGAATGCCTTTTGTTACAAAGCAATTATGTGAAATAGCAAAGAAAGATAACAAAATAGTCTGGAAAATCTTGGGACCAAAATATGATAACAGGAAAAGCAAATTATGAAGTAATACAGAAGTTTACAAGTGAACAGAAGGAAACCAAACGCAATGAAGAAAAGACAATTTTTTTGACAAAAACCCAAAACATCAACAATGTGGATCAGAGAAATTAAAGCATACCTGAGGAAAATGAAAATAACAGATGAAAAAACAAAAAAAGAGAAAAGCTCACAGCAAAAGTAAAGTGTTTAAAGGATTTCCAGGGGGAAAAACAAAGAAAAAGACAGGTGCAAGTCCAACAGAAGAAAGAAGAGAGCAACACAGAAAGAATGAAAAACCAATGGAAAGAAAGAAGGGCGAAAAGAAACAGACACAAGGTATTTCGTGTGCTTCTCAGTAGGCCAAACCAATAAAACAAAACAACAACAATAAACTGAAATAGAATATTAATTTTATTTTAATTTGTAGCATAAACTCAATAACCACAACATCATGAAACATATAAAAATCTGCAAGTGAAATTTTAATTTAGAACTCAAGTGTTTCATTCACTCCATAACCTGATCTGCCTTTTATAAGTATCTCCTTGATCTGGCTTCAGCTAATACATGTAGTTACAGTTAACTATCCACATAATTTCAAATAAATTAAAGGACTAATTTACCTTTAGCCAATAATCTGATCCAGTAGTTGCATATATACGAGTATGCCATAAGCGAATCTGTGGTATTGTGTGGATTTGTTCTTCCACCAAATACAATCATATAGTCATCAGTTGTAATAGCAGAATGTAAAAATCTTGCCCGAGGCTAAAAATAATAAATTAATTCCACTGTAGTCAAAGTTACAATGAAATTACTGAATAACATGCATGATGCAGTGAACACCAATATTTTGAAAATGATCTTGTCTCAAATTATCACACTGTAATGAAATATTTACATCTAAGCATTAAAAGTCAAAGAAATAATTTTCAATAGAGTAATTTTAACATGCAAAAGTCTTTGTAACTTACCAAGAGGTCCGATGCTGGATTATAACCCTCAAAGGTTGGAAGTACTGACCACTTCTGTGATGGATAATGAAAAGAGTAGAGCTTATTTGATATAAATGAGCTGTTGAAATCAAATATATAGCCTCCGAATACATAGAAGCTTTCTGTTGGGTTATGGTATACAGTGCTATGGCCATAAATTCCTGCAGAAGGAAATGTTTGCATTAATTGAAATGTTACACAGCTTTTAAGAAAAGCAGCGTGTTTGGATTACAAAATTGCTTTCATGCGGCAGCAGGCACTGACAATCTTTATAATATTTAATACATGGTACAAAACAAAGCATCACAACCCTCAATGTTTAAAATACAATTTTACAGCAATCAATGACGTTTCTTAGTTTCCGAGTCACAGTCTTTTAAATTGCTTCACAAGGTCGTCTACTTTTTCACATTACATGCCACTTCATCCTTAATAATTTACACAATTAGAAAATAGCAGCAATAAAAGAATAATCCCGGTTATATTAACAGAAAGAGAGATAGGGCATTAAGTGAAACAAATAACAGAATCATGACAGCAAGTGTTATATTTCTTACCATCGTGAAAAGTTATTGGGTAAACTAACTTTTGTGTGTGTGTGTCTGTGTGTGTAAGTTTTTGCCTACTTTAGAACTGTGAAAAATATAAATCAGATAAAAGCAAACTTATTCTCTCCCATTTGCCCTTGCACATACAATAGGACACTCAAATTGCCTAGGCTGATAACACGACCATTATTCTAAGTAACTGATATAATAAGATAATACAGAAGGATAAAGAAAGAACATGGGATATTGTCCCAAGTTGATTTCTGATTAAAAACAGGATGAGGGAGTCTTCATCACAATGCATTAAAAGCTCCTTCCTAATAATTTGTGGATCAAGTTGGAAATTTTACAGAATAATTAAAGTGATTTAATATTCATCTCATTGTCTGTTAAAATAAAGTACAGAGTTATAGATAAACTAATCTCTTTTCTGAATATTTATTTGTGTAATTCATTTTGACCCTTCGGGATCATGAGTGACTTGTTCAGTACATCTTTTTTTCTTCCCATTCTCTCTTCTGTCTCTTGCTTCTCCTGGTTTTCTTTACTTCCACGATCTTAATTTTGATCCTGGTATCAATTCACCTGTGGCTACCACCATTATTTTATAGCTGAACCTATCCTGCAATGCTGCTGGTTGTCTTTGCAACATATCAACTAGTTGTCGGTACAGTAATTTTAACATGCAAAAATAGTTTTAACTCAACAAGAGGTTCATTGCTGCTGGATTACAGTCCTCAACTGCTAGAAGAACTGAGCATTTCTGTGATAGGTAATGAATGGAACAGAGCTTATTTGATATAAATAAGATATTAAAATCAAACAGAAAGAAACTTCCACATGGGAAAAATATATTAAAAACAAAGGTTTCCAAGACTTACCAAGCGGGAAAGCGCCGGCAGACAGGCACATGAACAAAACACACAAACACACACACAGAATTACGAGCTTTCGCAACTGGCAGTTGCTTCGTCAGGAAAGAGGGAAGGAGAGGGAAAAATGAAAGGATGTGGGTTTTAAGGGAGAGGGTAAGGAGTCATTCCAATCCCGGGAGTGGAAAGACTTCCCTTAGGGGAAAAAAAGGACAGGTGTACACTCGCGCACGCGCACACACACACACACACACACACATATCCATCCACACATACACAGGATATGTGCGGATGGATATGTGTGTGTGTGTGTGTGTGCGCGTGCGCGAGTGTACACCTGTCCTTTTTTTCCCCTAAGGGAAGTCTTTCCACTCCCGGGATTGGAATGACTCCTTACCCTCTCCCTTAAAACCCACATCCTTTCATTTTTCCCTCTCCTTCCCTCTTTCCTGACGAAGCAACTGCCAGTTGCGAAAGCTCGTAATTCTGTGTGTGTGTTTGTGTGTTTTGTTCATGTGCCTGTCTGCCGGCGCTTTCCCGCTTGGTAAGTCTTGGAATCTTAGATATTAAAATCAAATATACAGTGTCCAAATACAAAGGACTTTCTGCAGCATCTGCAATCCATCTATTATGCTCTTAGTAGTATATACATAGCTTATCCGTTACGTCCCCCCCCCCCCCCCCCCCCCCTCTCCCAGATACCAAAGGATGTGTTCATTCTCCACTACTCGACCTTCAACTTTCCAGTCACTATCTTCAACCATTACTTTATTCTTACCACACGCAATCTGAAAGCCAGGTATCATTGCAGATTTGGGTACATTTTTCAGTGCAGTTCCTGCATCTTCCTCTTTCTCATAGCAATGCTATATCATCTGAAAGAGCTACACAGTTTACAGTGGTATTTTGTTTTCCTTTGTATCCAATTTGTGCACTTCCAATAGTTATGGTTCTGTTCACCTGTCTCCAATGTCCAACCACTTCATTCAGCAATGAGTTGAAAAGAATCAATGTCTCTTCCTTGGTGAACTTCAGTCTTTATTTCATAGCTTTCCAATTTCAAAGCTCTTTTCAATGCAGAGTTCCAGCACTTCATACTTGCAGTTGTGCCTGCCAATATGTACCTTAATAATTCATGTGTTATAGCAGGTAGAGACAAGAGTTCTGCTCAAGTGCAGTGCATGTGCTCACGTACTAATCTCTACATCTACATGGATATGCTGTGAATCACACCAAAATAAAGCAATGTAAAAAAAAAAAAAAAAAAAAAAAAAAAAAAAAAAAAAAAAAAAAAGGCTCAAATGAATAGATATATCTTACCACGGAAGCACCACTGAAGATGCCCAAGAATATTGTACCGCAAAGTCACATCACACATATATTTTGATGAATATAATAGAGGGAAACATTCCACGTGGGAAAAATATATCTAAAAACAAATTTGATGTGAGTTACCAAACAAAAGCGCTGGCAGGTCGATAGATACATAAACAAACACAAACATACACACAAAGTTCAAGCTTTCGCAACCAACAGTTGCTTCTTCAGGAAAGAGGGAAGGAGAGGGAAAGACGAAAGGATGTGCATTTTAAGGGAGAGGGTAAGGAGTCATTCCAATCTCAGGAGCAGAAAGACTTACCTTAAGGGGAAAAAAGGAAAATGTCTGCTTGTGTCTGTGTATGTGCGGATGGATAAGTGAGTGTGTGTGCACGCTAGTGTATACCTGTCCTTTTTTCCCTTTAATGTAAGTCTTTCCGCTCCCGGGATTGGAATGACTCCTTACCCTCTCCCTTAAAACGCACATCCTTTCGTCTTTCCCTCTTTCCTGAAGAAGCAACCATTGGTTGCGAAAGCTTGAGTTTTGTGTGTATGTTTGTGTTTGTTTGTGTATCTATCGACCTGCCTGCACTTTTGTTTGGTAAGTCACATCAACTTTGTTTTTACATACATATACTTTATATCAAATAATATTCAGAAACCCTTATGTATAATCACCTTCAGCAGAATCAGGTGTTTATCAGTTGATCAGTACCTCCTAAACCCTCACATGAAGCAACTAAGGAGCTGCCTGTACTGCCGTATCCAGATCATGCTGTCAGTAACGATTTGCTCCAGTGACTTTTCCACACAGTTCTTTCAGGGAGTGCTTCTGTAACCACTGGGGGACGTATAGTTCTCCTCTGCTTTGAGGAGGGGAACCAAAATTGTGTCCCTTATTGGGCTGCTAGACTATATTAAAAAATTGTGGTAATATTTTTTATTGTTCTTAAACACTACAGAATGATGTATCAAATATAGTTGTGACTAGGTCCAGTATCATGAGCTCCAGACAGTGCTAAATCCAGCTCCCAAATGGAGAAGTGGCAACTGTAGCACTCATAATCTGAAGCAGAGCCCACCTTTCTCGTTGGTTGTATTATAGTGATGGAAAGCTGGAATTCAGCTGGCAGCAGCAGCAGGGACTGATGTATCCTGTCTCAGCACAACTGCTATAGTTCACCGACTGTTAATTGGAAACAGTCCTTATGGCTTCACATATTTCAGTAGAGCAAATGAAATGGCTGGTAGTGTAGGGACAGTTGCCATGATCATTATCTGCCCCTTCTCTCTCTCTCTCTCTCTCTCTCTCTCTCTCTCTCTCTCTCTCTCTGTGTGTGTGTGTGTGTGTGTGTGTGTGTGTGTGTGTGTGTGTGTGTGTGTGTGTGTGTGTGTTAATCACACAGCAGAGCTGCATAAAGAGAGAAGGGGCAGAAAATGATCATGACAACTGTTCCTACACTACCAGTCATTTCAATTGCTCTACTGAAATATGTGAAGCCATAAGCACTATTTCCAATAAACAGTCAGTCAGATGGCTTGAGGATTTTAGGATGGATAAATCAGCAGAAAGATGAAACTTCCTGGCAGATTAAAACTGTGTGCCCGACCGAGACTCAAACTCGGGACCTTTGCCTTTCGCGGGCAAGTGCTCTACCAACTGAGCTACCGAAGCACGACTCACGCCCGGTACTCACAGCTTTACTTCTGCCAGTATCCGTCTCCTACCTTCCAAACTTTACAGAAGCTCTTCTGCGAACCTTGCAGAACTAGCACTCCTGAAAGAAAGGATATTGCGCAGACATGGCTTAGCCACAGCCTTGGGGATGTTTCCAGAATGAGAAGCAGAAAGCAGAAAGATGAATCACACTTGTGATGTAGTCCATCCAGTCCTTGGTGCTGCCTCAATGTTAAAAATCAGGCAATTGGTAGTACAGTGTCCAATTCTCTCTTCTGACATATCATGGCACCTTCTTTTCAGGAACTGCCTCTTCTGGTACATGAATCCAGAGAAGGAAGTGGTTGCTGGACTGAAACTCGCCACTAACTTCTCGCTGAATGAAGTTAGTGAGCACTGACGAACAAAAGGAGAGGTCTGCTTCTAAGAATGACACTATAATAGTGCTGAAATGTGTGCTCCTGTCGATGTTGAGGATACACAGCTACTGCAACATCACCAAGCTTTCTAATAACTCGACTTCTGTGGCAGGTAGAAGATGACAGCCATAATATGCAGTGCAGGTTAATCCTGCAGCAGGAGCGCCTACATACAAAGTGTGCCAATCACAAATAAAATTGTTTTGCATTGTTACATTGTTGTTTCACAATTCTGAGCCCACACCTATTCCTTCATTATTGCTTTGGCTAAGAGTGATAAAGTGTATTGTCATACATGAGCAGCAGTTTTACATGGATAAAATAAAAGAGCAAGCTAGGTGAGGGAAAAATTTTACAATCAGTGCAAGAAAATGACCCACATTACAAGCTAACAGTTCAATCCCGTAATTAGGCAGTCATCTACAAGATAATTAGTAATCAAATAAGAGGCTAACTGCACTGTTTAATGCCTGGAATGGGTCATTACTGTGGGGCAACACCAGAACATGGCAACAGTGTGATATAATATGAATTTATTTTATTATCGTTTAATTAAATGGTGCATTAGCTGATATAGATAAGTTTACTTTATTTTTGTTTAATTAAAATGAGATTAAACTATGATTTTGCTCATACATGTTTACCTTGGTAACATAAAGACATCTATTATTTACATGTGTACAAGGTACGCCACGTGCCCACTCGTGTTATAAAAAATGGCACGCCTGCCTGAGTGTTAAAGTTCTAAAGTAACAAGTATAATTGGAGGAATTGCATGGAGAGGTATGTGAGACTCTTGCATTCAAGTTAATGTTTCATATGATGTTTTCAATCATCAATGAAAATATTTCTGCAACAGAAGCACTGAGACCGGTAACATTCAAAACATAAAATAAATATCACTAAATAAAAACGATAAAACTACAGGCTTCTGAATTTATGCACAGGTTACCATCAACAACAACACAGCCAGAAATGAGAGATTCTCTGTACCTCTAACATCATTATAAGTAAATAATATTTATGTATACCTATGGGTCCACTTCCTGAAGTATTCAGGCTGTTCCATATATTTGAACCAATATCATATTCCCAAATGACATCCATAAATCCATATTTGGGGTTGAATCCTCCAATCAACACCAAGCTTTCAGACTCACTTGAGAGTCCACGGTGCAAAGTCAGTGTATGGCCAGCAAGTGGAGGTGGACATTTTTCAATCTGTAATCCAGGATTTCCCTCTCAAGATAACAGGTAAGCAGACAAAATTATTAAACAAAAAATTACTTTAGATTTACAAAGATACCTTAATATCAGTCCATCTTTGGTTCTTAAGGCTGAATTTCCAAAAATCATTCAATACGTTTCGTGATAAGCCTGTTACATGTTCCTTTTCTGCTAAGCCACCATATACATAAATGTCTTGGGTTGTGTGAACAATTTCAGCTGCATGAAAATAGCGGCCCTGTGGCATATTTACATCTCTGGTGGAATCTACTGTAACCTAAAAGAACATTTAATAATGGAACTTAAATAGAATTCCACATCAAAAGAGTATGACAAATTAATTGGAAATAAAAGGTTCTCTCTTTCTAATAGTCACCAAGTCATTTTGCTCGGACAAAAATTAACTGCTTGAGTATTAAATTGTAAGGTTAGTATGGACACTGAAGTTCACGTGTTCTGAAAGCTCATTCAACTAGGCCTACTACTACAGAACTACAAAAATGAAGTCAATATGACACTGGCATGGCACACTTGTAGTAGAGGATTTGAAGCAATGAAATTCTGTTAAAGGCTATTCAGAAAACAAGAGGCTATTCAGAAAACAAGAGAGCAGCAGCCTTCTCTATAACTGACAAGAAGCTAGTATTAACGTTTTATCAAATAAATTGTTACCAAGGAACAATTCTGTCTAATTTCCATTGATTTAGCTGATGTAAAACTTGCCTGAAAAGAAAACACGTAAATAACAATGACCGACGAAGAGGATTCATGTAAGAGTGATCAAGATCACAGAGAGCAAAGCAGTCCTGTATATTAGTGTATACATGGCCACAAACAACTTACAAGTAAAATCAAACAACAGAATGAAAAACACACACACACACACACACACACACACACACACACACATACACACACACACACACACACACACACAGTCACTCAAGCAAGCACACCTCACTCACACATGACCACCATTCCCCACAGCCTGGACTGGAAGGTGTGTGTGAGGTGAGGTTGCTTTTTTGTGTGTGTGTGTGTGTGTGTGTGTGTGTGTGTGTGTGTGTGTGTGTGTGTGTGTGTGTGTGTGCGCGCGTGTGTGTGTTTTTTCTTTTCTGAAGAAGGATTTGGCCAAAATCTCACATGTGTAACAGTCTTTTCATTGTGCCTGTCTGAAATTCAATATGTCATCTTTAGAGTGATTAGCAATTTACCCTTTTCAAAATATTCTTGCTTAAGTTATAGGTGTAAGACACAAGAACTGATTATGAGAACTATGCACAAGAGTGAACACTCCTTCATGTCACATGGTAAAGAAGAAAGTTCACTTTATTTAAAACTGGTAATCAGCTTTGCACTAAAATATTCACAAATGTTTCTATGTAAAAAGTTGTACAATGTCATTTCCTTATTTTGCCAATTTTCTTAAATTTAACAACAGTGATACATTTTTTCATGTTTTGTTAAATTTTCTTTATTTTAACTGAGGGAGGATGGGATACATAGTGGACATTTTTTAAAAATATATTACAGAACTAAATTCTTCTATCTATTAATACATTTTTAACTTTTCTTTAAGAATTTTGCCACTGACTGAACAGTTTGTGAGTCTTGAGTTATGAAAAGCGTAATCCAATACATGCAACCCATTGCAAATGAGCTACTCCCTCTGTTGATTTACTTTTAACTGTACTCAAGTGGCAGACTCTGCAAGAGAGGCGCTCTGCATTCCGGTGTAGCTTGCCGTCCAGGTTTCGAGAGGGTGCGTTTATGGATGAGGTATCGAATATATTGCTTCCCCCTACTTATACCGCCCGAGGAGATCACAAATGTAAAATTAGAGAGATTTGAGCGCGCACAGAGGCTTTCTGACATTCGTTCTTCCCGCAAACCATACACGACTGGAACAGGAAAGGGAGGTAATTCAGTGGCACGTAAAGTGCCCTCCACCGCACACCGTTTGGTGGTTTGCGGGGTATAAATGTAGATGTAGATGTAGACTCCGTCTGAAATGTTGACTGTGACTTTCAGAAAATCTATTTTGAGTAAGACAAGAGTTTACGAGTGGTACAAAAGTTCAAATAGGATTGAGAAGACAGTGAAGATGACGTTCAATCTGGACACCCTACCACATCAATTACTGACAACAATGTGAAAGATGTAAAGCTAATGGTTCTAGAAAATCACTGAATCACCACTACAGAGGTTTCTGATGATGTCAACATACCATTTGGCTCAGGTCAAGCAATTATTTTTTTTTTTTTAGCATGATAAGTGTAGCAATAAAGTTTGTTCTGAAAGTGTTGAATTTCGAGCAAAAATGACATCACATAGACATCACTCAGGAATTGCTGAATGGAGCTGACAATGATTCAGAACTTCTAAAGAGGGTTACAACAGGTGATGAAGAATGGGTATATCGGTATAACTTTGAAAGCAAGACCCAATTGTCCCAATGTTAAGTGCCTGAATAACCAAGACTGAAAAAAAATTTGAGAAATTCTATGACATATGAAGGTTTTTCTCACTGTTTTCTTTGGTTACAATGGTATAGTGCATCATGAGTTCCTGCCTTACGGTCATACAGTTGATAAGAAATACTACCTGGAAGTTATGCACCATTTGTTTAGAGCAATCTGAAGAAAATAATCAAAATTGTGGCAAAATCAATCATGGAAGTTGCGTCATGGTTATGCTCCTTCTCACACCTCAATTCTTGTTCGTAATTTTATGGGGGGGGGGGATGTTGCCTCAGCCACGGAATGCACCTGACATGGCCCCCTGCAATTCATCCTACACCTGAAGCTGAAGAGAACAATGAAAGGACATCGTTTTGCCACCACTAATGAGATAAAAACAGAATCCCTGAAGGAGCTGAACATCACAATGAAAAGTGAGTTCAAGAAGTGTTTCCAAGACTGGAAAAAGCAGTGGCATGAGTGTATTATGTATTGGGGGGATGGGGGGGGGGGGGGGAATCACTTGAAGAGCATTAACTTCTAACTTGTTTATGATAACTAAATAAATATTCTTTAAGGAAAATAAAAATTCCAGTAACTTTTTGATCATACCTCAAATATAGAACTCATCATGTTCATGGAAAATGTTACTTAAAACACATTTATACTGGACTGCTGCTAACAAGAAATAAACCAAGAACAAAAATGAGAACCTGAACTAGGCAACCTCATAATGATAGTGTCCCTATATGACAATATTGAAGACAATTGCTGTTTTAGATAGAATGGAATAGTTCACCAGGTGCTGCGACCAGGATGTTGTTATACATCGTACTGGGCATCAGCATGACAGAAATAAGCGTAGTATGGGCAAGATGCACACTAGCAGCAAATCCCACTTGCCAATTAGGCACTGTTCACTCGGCTCGTTGAGGTATTTTTGATTGGTGGATGTTAACAAAGAATAAAATGGTGCCCCTCACACTTATGCCACAGTCCTTCATCAGCAGCTGTACAGGACAAGTGTGACCGATCATGTGCTTCAAACTGTGGAGCTGTAGCACAATTCAGGAGATCTGTACATGAGAATGCACTGCCTAGTTGCTTCCAAATTGTATCAGAATGGTTTCAGGAACATTCTGTGGACCCTGAGACCACCTAAGTTATGTGACTACAATGTTACTGGGCACATCTGGGATGTTCACGAGTGTATTACACACAAATTCGACCCAGCACTGAATAAGTTCTGCAAGTTTTGGCTGGCTGTTGAGGGATCATAGACGAGCATGCACAATAAATAGTTTAAGTAAAAAAAGTTAAACCTCATTTACATTACATAAACAGTTTTGATGACTTGTGAAGGCTATGCTTCAGTGCATGGCCATCATCATCAGAGCAAAGTGGCATTTGATACACGAAGCCCATTCATGGTTCCTTGAAATACAAAATTACAGTTTTTTCCAAAAAAGGGCAACACATATATGGATTTCAGTTTTCTTTGGACTGTCCTGTAGTGAGACTGGTGAGTTATACAACTTTGTTTTGAAAGACTGAACATCTATGACTTCATAGGAAGGGGTGGTTGTAAAAGTCTTCCTAACTTACAAAGATCTACATGTCACAAAGTTTTGCCTTTTGTTTCTACACTTACTTTATATGAAAGAGAATCTGAGTACCAATGATATTTATCCCAGGTTCCAATACACATTAACCCTTTAACTGCCCTGGACATCATAAAGCATGCACCTTTGTACCTGTCCCTGTCTGCTCTGAACGTGTTTATGCGAGCCCAGTTCTTCTACCTGGTACTCTGAACATGTCTATGTTTTTACAGTTTTGTAACACACAATTCAGCAAAACATGGGCATATGATTAATGAAACTGAACAGTTCAAATTTCTAGGCATTCATATAAATAGTAAATTGTCGTGGAAAGCCCATGTTGAGGATCTTGTTCAAAGACTTAATGCTGCCATTTTTACTATTCGAACAGTATCTGAAGTAAGTGATAGTTCAACACCAAAAGTAGCCTACTTTGCTTACTTTCATGGTGTTCTAATTTAGGTTAACTCTTCCCATTCTCAAAGGATATTTTTGGCTCAGAAATGGGCAGTTAGACCCCTGTTCACTAGGCTGGATATTCTGACATCCCCCCCCCCCCCCTCTCTCTCTCTCTCTCTCTCTCTCTCTCTCTCTCTCTCTCTCTCTCTCACACACACACACACACACACACACACACACACACACACACACACACACATACTCTTTACAGTCACTTTTTGTTACCAGCTTATTCCAAAGAATTAGCAGGTTTCACAGGCAGAAATCCCATCTGCATTTGGATTGCACTTCCTTGACTCTCATGCAGAAAGGTGTGCAGTATACTGCTGCAACCATTTTCAATAAGCTACCATAAGAATTCAAAACTCTTAGCAGTAATCCACAGACTTTCAAATCGAAACTGAAGAGTTTCCTCATGGGTCACTCCTTCTATTATGTCAAGCAGTTCCTTGAAAAATTAAGCTGATTCCTATGTTATATTGTTGATTGCGTTTACATAAACTTATTTTTTGGCTTTTTTGGGTTCATAAACATTTTATTTTATCTGTTATTACTTTTATGTTTTAATTTCACATACTGACATGTTCAATGACCTTTGAGATCTGCTCCTCAATTTGGTCCTAAAGAACTAAAAGTGTAATATAAAAAACAAAACATTATCACACTTTTTGGTCTATTTGAACATGCATGAATGCAATTTGGCCTTAAGAATTCCACATAGACATGGCAATGGTTTGTCGACAAGGCTCTATTAGATTAGATTAGATTAATAATTGTTCCATAGATCATGAATAGACACTTCGTAATGATGTGGAACGTGTCATGTTAATGAGAGATGTCTGTACAAGATATTACATTACACAAAATATTGCATGGCGCTAATGTTTAAGTTAGTTTTTTTCCCCTCCCTTAATTTATATCTAAAAATTCAGCCAATGAGTAGAAGGAGTTGTCATCTAGAAATTCTTTTAATTTATTTTTAAATGTTGGTTGACTATCTGTCAGGTTTTTGATGCTGTTTGGTAGGTGACCAAAGACTTTTGTGGCAGCATAATTTACCCTTTCTGTGCCAAAGTCAGATTTAACCCTGCATAGTGGAGATCGTCCTTTCTCCTGGTGTTATAGCTATGCACACTGCTATTACTTTTGAACTGGGTTGGATTATTAACAACAAATTTCATAAGTGAATATATATACTGTAAGGTTACTGTGAGGATCCCTAGATCCTTAAATAAATGTCTGCAGGATGACCGTGTGGTCATAACTTCTGTTTTGCATATCTGAACAATGAGTAGGCTTTTTTTTACGTCTGCTTCTGAGCACAAAAGCCACTTACAGATGATTTTTGGAAGACTTGCTGAATATGGATTGCAGATAAACAAGACAAATACATTCTTTGCGAAGAAGCAGTAGATTTTTTGAGGCACCAGACAACACCAATAGGGAATTATGCCCTTGCAGTCTAAAGAGACTCATTGCAGGCAGAACTGCTACTGTAAACGTGTAAAGAACTTCGCTGGTTCTTGGAAATAGTCAATTTCTACGGACATCATCTACCACAGGCAGCTGAGGTACAGGCACCAATCGCAGCAATGCTTTTGAGCTGCAATTTGCAGGGACAGCGAGCTACTGTGTGGATTCAGGAGTTGTTAGCTGTGTTTCATAAAATAAATCATCCTTGCAATAAGCAGTACTTCTAGCTTATCCCATACCTTCGGCACCGCTAGCAGTAGTTGTTTATGCCAGCCAGGCTGCTATAGACGTGGTGCTGTAGGAGAAGATAGGAGGATCTTGGCAGCCACCTGACTTTTTCTCTCAGAAGTTGTCTGAGGCAGAGACAATATGGAGTGCATATAGACGGGAACTTATGGCAGTGCACATTCAGGGGTCAATGTAACCATTGGCAAAGTGATTGACAGATACAAGTGTACGGGTTATAACGAGATTGATGCTTATGGGTTAAAACATGCTTGCCTCGTCAAATGGCTTAAGTAGGAGTCATGTTCATAAACCCATTGGTTCATTTTGGAAGCTGACAGGTCATTTTTCACATGTGCACACAGACTTGGCAAGGCCACTAATACTGCTGCAAGGATTCAGATGTATTCTCACAGCTATTGACAGGTCTACTTGGTGGGTCAAGGCTTCTCTTATCATGAACATCATGGCAGAAACAGTTGCAAGAACATTTTTGACTAGATGGATATCATGGTTCAGGTGCCCTACAGATATAATAACGGACCAGGCCTATCAGTTTGAGTCAACACTGTTCAACAAGCGCCGGCTGCTGTGACCGAGCGGTTCTAGGCGCTTCAGTTTGGAACTGCGCGACTGCTACGGTCGCAGGTTCGAATCCCGCCTCAGGAATGGATGTGTTTGATACACTTAGGTTTGTTAGGTTTAAGTAGTTCTAAGTTCTAGGGAACTGATGAATTCAGATGTTAAGTCCCATAGTGCTCAGAGCCATTTGAACCATTTTGTTCAACAAGCTGACCATGCTATGTGCATTCTTTCATCATCACTCCATCAGTTACTATCTGACATGGTGGGGCACTGGCACAGGACACTAACATCAGCATTAATGTGTCACAAGTCTTCCTGGTTAACTGCTTTATTGCTGGTGTTATAGCATTCAAAGTGCAAAAATGGTCTATCCTGAAACCTTAAAACTGCCTTCAGATTTTTTCTCCACACAACATAGAAACCATACAGATGACCCTACTCCTTGGTGCTACAGATGAGAAACTGTATCTTGAGCTTTCAGTCTACGATGGTGTCCCGCCATGCGCAACCGCCTATCTTTGTGCATAAAGACCTGACTCACTACACCCATGTCATGCTCCACTCAGATTGTGTCAGGGTGCCCTTGCAACCACTTTACACATGACTTTATCTAGTTTTAGAAAGAAATGTGCAAACACTGATGCTCTTGATAGCCAAACTAAAGAAAGTGTCAGGTGAATGAGGTGCAGTCCTTCACTACTTTACATGTGTTTAAAATGAACAAGCATATGCTTGTCATAAAGGGTGGTATTGCATAGCTTAGTGTATGGTTTGATAATGAGCTTAGGTCTTGAAACTAGTCATCAATAAAGAAAATTAACATTGCAACTTCACCTGTTTTTGTTTTTTCAATGTATTACATAATAAGGTAAACAAAGTGTCCATTCAAAGGGTTAAACTGGTATATCTATCACTGTCAGAAGAAGTAGTACAATGAGTCAGAAGAGGCAGTACACCAACAATCACACTGTCAGCCAATGACTGCAGTCAGACCGTCTACAGCTACATCAGACTTCATGCCCGTGGTCTAAACTACTACTTCACTATTAGCAATGATGGAGTCAACTGCTGCAGAAATACAGACACCTTCAGGACCTCCTACATCCAATGAATACCAGTGAGCAATGGCACCAGAAATTTTGTATACACAGGCAGGTACAACAATTCAACATCAGTACCCCTATAAGAGGGGCCCTGTGCAGTGACATAAACAGAAGAGCAAGTAGTGTGGTAGACTGTCTCTGGACCCAGAATTACAGATGAAAAAGAGAATCTTTGTTGTTGTTTTGTAAACTAGTAATTTTGAGTAATTTCCTTGAACTTTAGTGTGTGTTAGTTTCTTTGAAGTATAGAAATTTTGTAAGTGATTAAAATAAAGAAAATAAAATTAGGGAATCTTTTAATCAATTGTGGTGTGTATTACCCACAAGGGTTTTCAAAACTAAGCTTCTGATGTATCTCCAATGACTAGCCCTGAATTAATGTGTATCACCAGGTTTAACTTACGGCAGTAAGATATGGAATTTGAATGTGAAAATGATTCAAAAGTTGAGAGAGGCTCAGCAAGCAACAAAGAAATACATATTGGGAACTACTAGGACAGACAGAAAAAATATGAAGTATCAAGACTGGACTAAAGATGTAACTATGTCCACAACAAAAATAAATTGGAAAAGTGGGACAAGTAGCCTGGCAAACAGATGGCAGATGGATGGAGGTACTTCTTTGCTGGATTTGAAGAGATGAGAGAAGACCAAGATTATGAACTAATAGAATCTGGGTAGGCTAGATTATATCAGCAAACATTTAAGAGCAACATAGATGCATTAATGTGAATTCAGTAATGCATTGAAAAGTCTAGAAGCAGCCTTTATTCTGCTGTAGATATTGAAAAGCTACTGATGACAATTATGATGAGCTATAATTTCAGCTTATCTCCGATATTTCAACATGGTTCTCAGAAACAATGAATTGTAGTCCCATGACTTTAATAGCACTGCTAAATTTTTATGACATTACATGCCTTACTGTCTCGCTTGGCCTAGAGTTCTGAGACATCTTTTCACCTACAACATTTTCCATCAGATTATTTACACTGGTGAGCCAAAACACCATGACCACTGCCCACTCTAAGACCAAAAGCCCAGGTGGTGTTGTGGGCACATAACAGAGAACAGAAGACATACATGCAGCGCAGAGACGAATGGGAGACAATCACAGTGATGACATGGACTGCAAATGTGGCAATGTGCTGACACAAGTGACTTTGACAAAAGACAGATTATTACGGCCTGGTGCCAGGAAATGAACATCTCATAAACAGCAAAGATGATTTGCTGTTCATGTGCTACTGTTGTGAGAATCTATAGAAAGTGATTGAAAGATGCAAAAACCACAGATAGGTGATAAGGTATTATGTGTCCACAACTCATCAAAGAAAGTGATATAAATCAGGATAGGTGGTGATATGTAAAAATCTGACAACAGAGTACAATACTGCTGCAGGTGCAAGTGTCTCAGAGAACACCATTCAGTGCACACTGTCAACCACTGGGTTTCACAGCAGATGATCCCTATGTGTTACCCTGTTGATACAATGACATAATGAACTACCAGGGCACTGGACACGGGTCACTGAGATTGGACTGTAGATCAATGGAAACATGTCACCTGGCCGGATGAATCGCATTTCTTGCTACACAAGGTTACTTAGTAGTCATGTCCAGAAATGCTGTCACTCAGATGAACAGCGTCTGGAAACAGGCAATACAGACACTGTCCAGTTGGGTAAGTATTTTGCTATGGAGGACGTTCACCCGGGTTTCTGTGAGACTTGTGGTGGTAACTGAATGACGGCACTGGCTGCTGCCTACAAGAACATTATTGCATTATGTCTTCCACAATGGTAATGGCTTGTTACGGTAGCATAACTATCCTTGTGACAAGGTCTGAATAGTGGTTTGAGGAGTATGATAATGAACTCATGTTTACGTCTTGACCGCCAGACTCACCTCATATGAATGCGGTGGACCACATCTGGGACACTATTGGGTGCCATCTCTGCATGCACAAACCACCAGCCTGTAACTTAGGGGAATTATGTAACCTATGCAAAGTCATCTGGTTCCACATACCTCCAGACACCTATGAAGGACTTGTCGAATCCAAGCCAGGCAGAATCACTATTGCAGTGTGTTCCAGAGATAGACTAACATGTTATTAAGTATGCTGTCATAATGCTTTGCCTCATCAGTGTATTCTTAATTTTTTGCATGTATGGCAATTAAGAGATGACAAAAACTTACAGGTATCCATGTATTGTTCCTTGTATCAAACAATCTGATGTCATTAAGTGGTCCATTAGACAGTGAATAGCCTCCAAACATCCACAATGAACCTCTCCTGTCTGCCACTACACTATGGCCAAAGCGTGGAATAGTTTTTCGTAAATGCTCCAAACTATCAGATATTCGATTAGTGTCAAACAGTTGTGTAAACACTAGCTGTGTATTATTTAGCTCCACAGAACAGTCCTCGCCGCCAAAATTTGCACTGCATATACACTGACCGTATGCCTGGAAAACACAAAGAAAAAAAATGATATTAATACAAAGAACTTCTTAGAAAGCAACTGTATATAAACATTCTGAAAATGCTACATCTTTGGTGTGTGCATATCTCTTATAACGTCATTAAAAATTCAGTTAATTCATCAATTTTATAGAATAATCTACTTGCTACAGCCTGTCATTTCCACACAGAGCTTCCACAGGAGGCAGACTGAGACAATTCTTTTGGGTACAGAAATTAGAAAATTTTGCATTTTTGTGCACAATCAAGAAATTGATAGAAGTGAATGTAACAGTTTAATGAAAAGGATAGTTGCTGCTCATATAGTGGAGATACCGAGTCATAGAAACACGCAACAAAAAGACTGTCGCACAATTTGCTTTCGGCCAACAAGGCCTTTGTCAAAATTAGACAACACACACACACACACACACACACACACACACACACACACAAATGCAACTCACACACACATCAGCACACACTCTGGCAGCTGGAGCCTGGATATCTTTTAGTAGTATCTTTCTGTGACTCACCACATGGCGAGTAGCAACTGTCCTTTTCATTATATTGTTACATTCCATATGGATTTTCCATTCTTTGACAGAAAATGAATGAATATCTTACTACACGGCAAGTAAACTTAAACCATCATCCCTGAATATCTTACTACACGGCAAGTAAACTTAAACCATCATCCTATATTAACTGGTTCTTCCATGTATGAACGGTAGCTTCATTTCAAATTTACAACTGAATACTTCTCCACTGAATAGTACTTTTAACTTTGTGTTCTGCCTTACAGCAGGTCTTGTCAATAGTACGAGGGTGGTTTGAAAAGTTCTCAGAATTACCAAGAGAGGTCAATGCTAGTGCAATGAGTTGTTCATGTGATATTCATTGGACTGTTAGAGATTTGTAAAGATGGAAAAAAATTGAGATTTGAGCAGTGATTAAATACTTCATAAAGAAAGTTATGAAAGCAAACAACATTCACACCAACTTCCAGAATACACTGGGCGACTCTGCTCCATCATATTCAACTGTTGCCAAGTGGACAAATGAATTTAAATTTTGTTGGGAGAACTTAGTTGATGATCCGCGCAGGGGTCAGCCAAGATGTGTCACTACGTCACTACCCCAGAAATCATTGCAAAAGTGCATAAAATGGTCATGGAGGATCACCAGCGTGAAATTGCTCACATTTGCCAGATGTCATCTAAAAGAGATATCATATTTTAACTGAAGAATTAGGCATGAAAAAATTATCTGCAAGATGGGTGCCACAACTCTTGACGCACGTCCGCACACATGTGCTGTCGCCATGGCAAAATTACACGAACTAAGGTATGAATTGTTGCCCCACCCACCTCATTCACCTGATACGGCTCGTCACACTTCCATCTCTTCCCAAAACTGAAAATTTTTCTTGACGGACAAAGATTCACTTCAAACAAAGAATTGATAGCCAGAGTTGACAACTATTTTGCAGGGCCTGGAGGAAACTCATTTTCGAGATGGGATCAAAGCACTGGAACATCGTTGGACCAAGTGCATTAATCTACAAGGAGACTACATTGAAAAATAAAAGGTAATGTAAGTGTTGTGACGCGCCTATCATTCAATGTGCTGCCGAGCAATTACGCACATCCTCTACATGTGGCGCTGTCTGCCAGCCATGCAGCAGCCGTGCCACCTAAGCGGCCAGCCGGCCAGTGTCCGCTAGACTTGGACTCAATGCAGATTTGACCATTACTGTGTACACATGCCTTATGAAGCTCTACTCGCTCTGTGACTTACATGTATGGTGTCGTCTTTTGAAATATATGTGTTCAACTTGACGTTATAGCAATTGGCGACGAGGTAGTGGACTTTTCCTTTTCATCATTGACCTACAAATTTCCATGGCTACTTTAGAGCAACTATTGCAAGGTCTCATTGAACAGCAAAGGCTTCTCACGTCGGCGACTCGTGATTTCGTTGCGGCATCCAATGTGGGGCGTTTCTCATCGTTGTCTATACCTTCTTTTCCTACTTACGACGAGACGGCGGAAGACTGGTCTGATTACGAAAAACGTCTTCGACAGCACTTCTTAGCGTTTCATGTCGCAGATGAACAAACATTTAAGACTCTGTTCCTTTCATCGATTTCACCTCAAATGTATCGATCGTTGTTGCAATTGGCTCCTTTGAAAGATCTTGTGTCTTTGTCTTTTGCTGAAATGTACTCACTTCTGTCGGTATATTTTCATAAGCAAACACATGTGGTAGCCTCTCGTGTTGCCTTTTATCGTTGTCAAAAACAACTGAATCAATCCTATCGCACTTGGGCTGCTGAACTTCACGGCCTCAGTAGAAAGTGTCAATTTGTTACTGAAGTTCACAAAGAATCCTATACCGATTCCATGGTACGGAATGCTATTATCTGGTCGGTGCCCATCAAAGAAGTGAGGCAATGTGCCCTTCAGTTGGCAAATCTCTCGATAAAGTCCTATCCATCGCGCAGTCTTTTAAAATTTCTCGTGCCGCTGGAGCGCAAATAGAGGCATGGGGTGACATCGGGGAAATACAACCTCTGTGCGCTGTTGATGACGCGTGCAGCGTGTCCCCGCTGGCCGATGTGGCCGCAGTACGCTCCCGAGCGCAGCCTCAGCCCAACTGTAAACAAACCTCTAAGAAACTGCAGCAAAATCCCCGGCAACTTCCTTCATGTCCACGGTGTTTTACAAAACATTCATGGGAGGATTGTCCCCAACGTTGGGACGTGTGTCACAACTGCAAAAAGAGGGGTCATGTGTCATCCGTTTGCAAATCCGACCACATACATGATGTTCATGAACATGACGTTGATTCTGATTTCGTGTTGTCTGTCAACTGTACTTCTTCCCTTTCAGGGAAGTTGTTCCTCACGGTCCACATACTTGGTCGAGATGTTCGCATGCAGGTGGATACTGGTTCTGCTGCCACTATCATCAATTCTCAGATGTATCTTCAGTTGGGTTCTCCAACCCTATCACCTGTCACTAGGCAATTACAGACGTACAATAAATAGAAGATTTCTCTCTTGGGACAATTTGATGCTGAGGTATCTTACAAATCCGTCGTTCGCACTGCTCCCATATTTGTGGTCGACCATAGAAAAGCGGAAAATCTTTTTCGTTTCGATGCCTTTCGCATTTTTGGGTTCTCCGTAGATGACTCTGTCAATATCGTCTCTGATGCCATTCCTTATGCTCAATTGGATTCCTTGTCGACGACATTTTCATCCCTTTTTTCTCCTGGGTTAGGATGTGCAAATGATTTTGAAGCTCATATCACGCTCAAACCCACCGCTCGACCTAAGTTTTGTCGGGCTCGGCCCATTCCTGTGGCCCTTCGTGATCGGGTAAAACAGGAGTTGGATAGTTTCACTGCTTCAGGGGTCTTGCTTCCTGTCACTTCCAGTGAGTGGTCCTCTCCGGTCATTGTCGTTGCTAAGCCCAATGGTGATATTAATCTCTGTGGCGATTTCAAAGTCACTGTAAATGCTCAATGCCTCATCGACACTTACCCTATGCCCCAACCTGAAGAAATGTTCACTAAACTTGCTGGAGGCCAGTATTTTTCTAAAATTAACCTGTCAGAAGCTTATCATCAACTTCCTCTCGACACTGCTTCCCAGCAGTTTCTGGTCCTTAACACGCCTTTCGGCCTCTATCAATACCAACGATTGATTGCCATTCGGGGTTGCTAGCGCCCCTGCTCTCTTTCAGCGTTTCTTGGAACAATTATTGCTCCCTGTTCCTGGGTGTATCAATTACATGGACGACATTGTTGTCACTGGCTCCACCACTGAAGAACATCTTCAGAATCTCCGCACACTTTTTCATGTCTTACAGACTGCCGGTCTTAACTGTAATCTTCAGAAATCGCAATTTTTTTCAGGCATCTATCATGTACTTGGGGTTCCAACTCTCTCGGGATGGTATTTGTCCGCTTCAGCAAACTGTTACCGCGATCAATGCCCTTCCTCACCCTACATCTGTTAAGGAACTACAAGCCTTCTTGGGGCAAATAGCATACTATCACAGGTTTTTACCGTCTGCGGCTTCGGTGGCTCAGCCGTTGCATTGCCTGATGCATAAAAATGTGCCTTTTCACTGGTCCGCATCATGCGATGCGGCTTTCCAGAAATTGAAGACTATGCTGAAACAGGCCCCATGCCTGGCTACTTATCGACCTGGCCAACATCTCGTTCTTGCCACGGATGCCTCTCACTGCGGGGTTAGTGCAGTCATTGCACACTGTTTTTCTGACGGTTCTGAACAACCCATTGCTTACGCCTCCAAAACACTCACAGATGCCCAACAAAAATATTCTCAAATTGAAAAAGAAGCTTTGGCCATTATTTATGCTCTTCATAAGTTTGGTGTTTTTCTTTATGGATCCAAATTTCATCTTGTTACGGACCAAAAACCGCTTGTTTCCTTGTTTCATCAATCAACGTCGCTTCCCGACACGGCTACACACCGCCTCCAGCATTGGGCTCTTTACTTGTCTTGTTTCAATTATGAGATGCATTTCCGGCCAACGGCTCATCATAAAAATGCTGATGCACTGTCTCGCCTTTCCGTGGGTTCTGATCTGGCATTCAATAGGGACGAACTTTTGTGTTTCCACCTGGATGTTGCCGAGCAGCGGGTTGTGGACGAATTCCCCATCACCGGGGACCACCTGGCGGCTGCTACGGGTTCTGACCCTACCCTCTCCCGGGTTTTACGCTGTATTCAGAAGGGTTGGCCAGATCGCCTGTCTGCTAAGACTTCTGATCTGTTGCGAAAGTACTATGCTTTGCGCTACTGCCTCACAGCTAGGGATGGTGTTATCCTCCTTTCCACCAACAATGCGTTGCAGTGTGTTGTGGTACCTGCGTCTTTGCATGCTTTGATCTTGTGCCTCCTTCACCAAGAGCACTAAATGTCTCTTGCACAAAATCTCTGGTGTGCCAGTCATGTGTACTGGCCTGTCATCGACTCTGAAATCGCACACATGGTCACTGCCTGCGGCCCTTGTACGTCACAGGCCGCTGCCCCAAAGTCTTCTTTGCCACCGTGGCCTTCGCCTGAGAGGCCCTGGGAGCGCATTCATGCTGACTTCGCGGGATCTTGTTTAGGTACTTATTGGCTACTCGGAATTGACGTCTACTCTAACTTTCCTTTCATTGTCCGTTGCATGTCGCCTACCACCGTGGCAACAACAAGTGCTCTCGCCTGCATTTTTTCTTTGGAAGGCCTTCCCTCTACTCTTGTTACTGATGATGATCCGCAATTTGCCTCTTCTAAATTTGCGGATTTTTGTGCTCGTCACGGCGTCATGCATGTCACGGACCCTCCGTTCCATCTGAAATCTAATGGTGATGCTGAAAGACTGGTCTGCACATTTAAGGCTCAGATGAGGAAACTCCTGACTTCTTCTGCTGCTGATGATGTGCTTCTCCAATTTCTGGCTTCTTACCATTTCACCCCCATGGGCGACCACAGCCCAGCTGAGCTCTTACGTGGCCGACAGCCCCGCACGCTACTTCATCTGCTGCGGCCTTCCACCTTACGGCCGCGGGTGCCTTCGCTTGGCCGGTTCACCGCCAGCGACTTTGTATGGGTACCGGGATATGGCAGGCGGTCAAAATGGAGTCCAGGCCACATCTTACGACACTATGGCCGACGCCTGTATGAAATCCATATGGACACGGGTGTTGCAGTGCATCATTCGGACCAGCTTCAGCATTGGGTGCAGGCAAAGCCTGTTCCAGATGCCACTACACCACCTTCGGCTCTACCTGATGCTCCGGATCTTGGCATCTCTCATTACTCACAACACAGCCCTCTCACCGTCATCTCGGTACCAGCACAAGAATGGACGCCACCAGGAGACGTGCCCATGCAGGAACCGGATGACCATCATCTGTCGGAGCAACTCTACTCACCCCCTTCTCCTACGGATGCCGACATATTGTCCATGTCTTCTGTTACATCAACCGGACTTGCCGCAACGGGGATATTGGTGCACGGAGCCCCAGCAGATTCAACCCCTACATCTCCTGTCATCTCGACCCGTTATCATCAGGGACACTTCCATCCATATGGGAAGCCTCCTCCTCCAGACTTCACGGCCAGTCAAACAATGCCTATGGACGGTAGCCATCTCCAGACCACCTCCATCAAGACCAGTGCAAAAATTTCAAAGGGCGGGGGGGAGTGTTGTGATGCACTGACCATTCAAAGTGCCGCCGCGCTATTACGCGCGTCCTCTACATGCGGTGCTGTCTGCCAGCCATGCAGCAGCCGCGCCACCTAAGCGTCCAGCCGGCCAGCGTCCGCTAGACTTGGACTCAGTGCAGATTTGACCGTTACTGTGTAGACATGCGTTATGTGATCTACTCACTCTGTGACTTACATTTATTGTGTCATCTTTTGAAATATAAGTGTTCAACTTGACGTTATAGCAGTAAGTACTTTTTTCTATTCGATCCCAAGAACTTTTCAAGCCACCACCATAACCTACATGTTTCCACAAATACCTGTTCAAATAATTTCTCAAATCCAAATTGTGTTACCCTTAGTCTCTGAATTCTTCTCAACATTCCTATAGGCATCTTAATCTTGATGGGAATACAGAAGAGATCTGTCATCCTCTCCACAGACAGTGGGTCTACGTCTGTTGTGATGAGTTGTAATGATTCTCTGACAGAAGTCGTCCACCAGCTGTCTGACACTTCTATCTACATGCCTTACTTTAAGAATCTCTTTCCAGATACTGTATGACCTCCAGTGTCTATTCACGTCTCTAGGGAATCACTGCACCTTTCATAAATATCTGTCTCCTTTCTTTTAACAAATCACCCACACGTAATCACCTTCTACAAACTCACAAATATTTAATGCTACTTTGAAAAAAAAGTGCAAATAAATTCATGTAAGCTGAGGTATTCCTGTGCCATCTACTAGAGAAATTCTTCCTAACCACTCAATATCCGACATGGAACGCAACGTTCAGATACTTTTATGACATTTTCGTGATATGAGATGAGATTATGATGTGCTAACCGGTCATTGGGCCACCTCTAATCAACAATACCTCTGCTATGATAGACTTACTCCTTCACCAATAATAAGCCTGTCTCACACAGTATTCCACTTGCTGACCTGGAAAACCTTTTGGTCAAAAATATATCCTGTCTCACTTATCTCACACTCACAATACTCAGCTAGAAGTGCTGACCTGCTACAAAGGAGCATATCCCACATTACATTATACTTCTACAGTCTAGAACAGCCGAATCTCATCCTCTGTCAGCTCCAGTGCTCTTGTCCTGCATAGGGACTATCCTCTCAACCCTCTCCCGTCACACAGTCAAAAAAAAGTGGTATTCCACCAACTGCCCCATGTAAAAAATACCTTGGTGCATTTCAGTACCACTCCTACCCAAATCTGTTACAACATGGCACATATGCGTGTGGCAGACTTCTGTTGTAAGACTTCTCCCATTTGTCAACACATATTTTATCCCACCAGTGACAGCATCACGTATGAAAGAAGCCATGTCACAGGTCAATTATGCTGCAACTGTTGAATGTCTTTATATGGGTATAACTACAATCAGTAGCTATCCTTTATAACTAGATGTTGCCAAAATGTAGGCACAATCATATTTGACTACACGAAGGCAGAACATGATAGTCAATTGCTTCAACAATTGCTTCACAACTGTATCATCAGGATCCTCAGTCCCAAACATAATTTTCTCTGAACTGTGAGTGTAGAAATTGTTCTTTCAACACATCATTTGTACAATCCTGCTGGCTATAATGTCTGCTTGTCCTTGACCCACACTCACCATCAATGTATTTTTATAATCTATGTGGTACAGTCCATGAGTACTTTTATACCTAACACTACAAAAGGGATTCTTCTGTTTATCTCTCTATCCAGTACCTTGTTATACTGGTATTGTGAGTATAGCAGTTGCAACAGGTAATGTTGTAGAACTGCAATTGCTACTTCCCCTTCAACACCTTTTATACACTCTTGTTTCATCAAGACAAAAAATCTTAAGAGGTGAATAGTATATGTGATATGAAAAGTTCAAGTTGTTTCAACTTGAGAAGTAAAACTATGGAAAATTATAAATTATATCCTTAAAATATATATCAATATTTAACAAATAATGTAAATAACTTGGGAGTAATGGACTTCACTCACTGAATAGTTGCAGTATTGAGCTGCTGACAGGGTCACACAAAATAGAGAAGGAAAAATCATAGATTTCCAAATCAATTCTTTCTCAAGCAGTGCACACATGCATGTACGTGTACATGTGCATGCACACTTATGACCCTACATGGCACCGGCTGGATGTAAAATGCAGGGACTGGTGTTCAGCAGATGGACTGCTGAACTGTAATCCCTACCCTACTACTACAACTACACTGTGTACCCAGCCAGCAGCAAGTAGGGGCACATCTCTCTGTGTGTGTGTGTGTGTGTGTGTGTGTGTGTGTGTGTGTGTGCGCACATGCTCGAAACAGAATTTATTCCAAAAGCCAGCAAGTGTTCCTTCTCTATTGTGTGCCTGTTGACAACATTTCTGTTATTCAATGAGAAGTCTCCTTTACTTCTAAATTATTTGCATAACAATATTTTTTCACTTTTGTATCCCATATGTGAAAAACAGTTAGATAAAACAAATGAAATTCTTACTTTGTCACAAACACCTTGACTTTTGTTGGCACTACAGTTTCGAGGACACATGACAATGGAACAGTTAGATCCAGTCCAGCCATCTTTACAAACACACTGATCATTATGACAAGTATGGTTTCCACTACAATCTTTCTCACATGTCATCACTGTGTAACTGGCATTAAATCCCTCTGACAAGTCAGCTTGTTTATAATAAACTGTTAAAATACCTAAAAAAAAAAACACAAAGACATCATGAGTCACAAAAAAATAAAATGAATATGCCATACCAAACTTAAGAGAATTCAAACATGGTGAAACAAGGCAAAAGGCAAGTTGCTTGTCCAGTATGACACATACAGACTAAACATAAACATTAACTGAGACCACAGAGGCTATTCAATAAACATTTCCACAAAATCTAAGTACCCAATATCTGTTAGAGTTGGTAAATGAAGATTTTACAACAAATACCTGGCTTTGTTTATGCAAATCTCTTCATGTGAGACTTCAATGGTAAATATGCAGTGCCTGTGTTGTTTAGAAGTATGATGAAATATTCCTCTGGACATGCATGCATGTCCAAAGGAACAGGCAAGGTGGTGACTGCAGCCATAATGAAACACATGAACCACATTCACAGCTGCGAATGCAGACTACCAGAAGCTGTACAACGTAATGGCAACAATGAAAATTTGTGCCAGATTGGGACTCGAACCTGGATATCCTGCTTATCATGAGCGAGAACGGCCATTTTCCTACATTACATAATTAAAACTAATGGGAGAAAGGATCATCACTGAGTTGCAAGTATGATATATGAAATCTCAATGTATGTGGCAGGAGCCCAAATACAGGATTGATGTCAGTCAGACTGCCACAAGTACACGAATGAAGCAAGTGCAAAGTACAAGTGAGATCTGTGCATCATCTGTGGAAAAACTGAGTAGTTCTCACATTTCCTATTTAATGATTTCACCAACGCACATATTACAGAATCTAATACAAAGTTTAGTCAACAAATGATGATAAATGTTATACTGACCTGATTTTGCCTCGACAGTTACAGGGTATTCTGTATCTGCTGAGCAAAATACTCCTAGTACATGATTCTGATGGCTGCCTGATGCTGACATGAAATCTGGTAAACCATCATAAACATAAATGCTATTTTCCTGGCAGCTGACATTAATATCATCATGGATTGTAAACTGCACCACACTGGACTGGCTGCAGAACAATATAAAACAAAACAACATTATAATAAAGAGCTGATCAAATCATCTGAAAAGAGTTATTTCATTCAAGAAAGACAAACCTTGGATGAGAGTTTACAGACTTGTTCTGAACATCAAATGGGCTTACAATCCACAGGCATTCATGAATTGGTATAGTACGTTGGCGTTGTTCCCATGGAGTTAGTTGTCCAAGACGGCTGCCTAATCCTTGACTTTCTAATCCAGTGAGCATTCCCCGAGATGCACACTCATAATAACACATGCCTCCATGTCTAATCGGATTACAAAAAGAAAATTGACAAAGTTTAAAGTAACTTACATACAGCATTGCAAAACATTTCAGATGAATGAGTACACAATTGAAATCAAAACCACCTTCAACATAAAGAGTAACTGTAAAAAAGTAAGATAACAATAATTTGCCACAAAAAAGACAACCTCCTTTGAAAAAAATATCAACTCTTTCCTCTATTACTTTTTAACCATAAATCTGCAACATTCCCCAGTTTCTACACGAGTTTCTCCAATTTTCAGATGATGGGTAATTGAATACAAGGTGTTCCAGTAGAAATGGTCAATATTCAGGGATATACAGAAATGATCATTTGAAGAAAAAAACTTTTATGGGCATATGTCCCATTCTGAATGGTTTCTGAGATAGAACATATTTAACTTATATTTGCTTTTGGGGTTTGTGGTGCACATGAATATGTCTTTCCCACATAACTTCTTTGGTGTTCTATTCGAATCCAAACTACCTTGCTTTTTCAACCTCTTTGCTCAAGATGTCCTTCTGCCATTAAACTAACCCACTGAGTGTGCTGTTGTCCACAGTGTGCAGTGAGTGAAATAGCGTGGGGAATCATGCACAGGCTAAAATGTCACACATCTATACTATTGTGTAATACATAGGTACAATGTATGTTCACAGTTTTTTTGTGATGGTAGTGCTCCTGCTACTTTTGAAGAGTACCATCTGTGCTTTCAACTTGTCCATGTCCTGATCGCAGAGAGTTTACAACAGTTTTGAGCAGAATGAATAAAACAGGTATTCTTCCAAGTTCCCATTTCTCTTCTGAATATTTAGTTGAACTATCTGTGCAGCAACAGCAACACATCGTTGTAACGGTGCAACGTAATCCTGCTGTCAGTACACAGCAACTTTCTGCATGTATCAGTATCCCACGACCATGCATATGGCATACATTTGATGTGGAAATCTTGGACCCATTTCACACATAGCGTGTCCTTAATCTTGATATTGGTGACAATGCCACACAACTCGAATTCTGTTACTACTTAAATGACAATTGTCATTTGCTTCCATTAATATTATTTGCTGATGAAGCCACATTTACGCAGAATGGAATCAATAACCACACAATAATCATCCCCCGCACGTTACAGTGTAAACCAATTTCTAAGTCACAATGCTTCGTGCAACATGATCACTAATGTGTTGATAGATGCAGTTATTTCAGAAGAGCAAATGGTGGGACATAATTTTTGAAAAAATCGTTTTTTGACCACCTTGAGGACATTTCTTTGGGCATGCTGATTGTAATTGTACTTCCAGGATGGCAGAGAACCTCCACTTTTTATCAGACATGAGAGGGAACATCTCAACTGCACTTATCGTAATTGTAGGATTGGTTGTGGTAGACAATTAACCGGTCACAAGATCATCAGACCTTATGCCAATAGATTTTTGTTTATGGGATTGGGTGAAGTCTGAGATGTACATATGAAAAGTGAATATGTGAAATGAATTGGCTGGACATATCAGGGATGACGCTGCCCGCATTAAGAAACACGCAAAGGCACTCAGACAAGCAAAACATGTTCCTTCAAAAGTGCACAAATTACAAATGCTTTGATATTGACAATGGGCTGTTCAAACCTTTACTGTGAACTGTATAACACATGTAATGTGGTGTGTTATAATGCTTAGGGCTGAATGAGTAAAAAGTACATATTTTTCAACTGATATGTTGTAAAATGCATGTCATAATGTTTACTAACTGTTGTACATGAGTAAACACGACAATGTATTGCACAATACACTGTCAGGTTTACACATATACAACAGTTAGTTAACATTACAGCATGTGTTTTACAACATATCTGTTGAAAAATATGTATTTTTTACTCATTCAACTGTTGTGCGTGTGTAAACCTTACAATGTAATGCACAATACACAAAATAAATAATGCTGTCCATTAAATGTGTTTTACCTCAGAAACCATTTGGAATGAGGCATATGTCCACATGAACTTTTTTGCTTCAAGTTACTGTTTGTGTCACATCCTGGATATTAAGCATTCCTCTTGGGACATCCTGTATATGATGACTTGTACCTGCATTTAGTCTTTCTGCTAGTCTAGCCACTTAAAACACTCTGAACTCACCTTTTATGCACATCAAACAAACAACAGCTAAATTGATGCTAAATAAAACATTACACTGCATTAATTGCAAGTATAGGAGTAAATTTTAATTTTAATGACTGAAACACACTGTAGGAATTAGTAACGTGAAGATCTGAACATTTACTATAAACTAGTTTCTTGTTCTTTACTGTTTATTGACTGATTTGTAGAACTGCATCTCAGGAAGATCATTCCTGATTACATTACTAGATGGATAAGAGGCCACATAATCTGTGATCAAATGTCTTGCAATATTATGTAAAATGTTTACAGGGTGTTACAAAAAGGTACAGCCAAACTTTCAGGAAACATTCCTCACACACAAAGAAAGAAAATATGTTATGTGGACATGTGTCTGGAAACGCTTACTTTCCATGTTAGAGCTCATTTTATTACTTCTCTTCAAATCATATTAATCATGGAATGGAAACACACAGCAACAGAACGTACCAGTGTGACTTCAAACACTTTGTTACAGGAAATGTTCAAAATGTCCTCCGTTAGCGAGGATACATGCATCCACCCTCCGTCGAATGGAATCCCTGATGCAGCCCTGGAGAATGGCATATTCTATGACAGCTGTCCACAATATGAGCACGAAGAGTCTCTACATTTGGTACCGGGGTTGCGTAGACAAGAACTTTCAAATGCCCCCATAAATGAAAGTCAAGAGGGTTGAAGTCAGGAGAGCGTGGAGGCCATGGAATTGGTCCGTTTCTACCAATCCATCGGTCACCGAATCTGTTTTTGAGAAGCGTACAAACACTTCAACTGAAATGTGCAGGAGCTCCATCATGCATGAACCACATGTTGTGTCGTACTTGTAAAGGCACATGTTCTAGCATCACAGGTAGAGTATCCCGTTTGAAATCATGATAATGTGATCCATTGGGCGTAGGTGGAAGAAACTAAAATGAGCTCTACCATGGAAATCAAGCATTTCCATACACGTGTCCACATAACATCTTTTCCTTATTTGTGTGTGAGGAATGTCTACTGAAATTTTGGCCGTACCTCTTTGTAACACCCTGTACATTATCAATATTGTATATATTATCAAATCATACCTGAATTACAACCAGTAAAGGAGGTGAACAATAATTGAAACAGGATTCCAGTCTGCATTATCTGTGCTATCTACTCTCAGGAACTGCACTGCAGCAAAAAATGCTGACTGTCAGAAGAGCTTTCCTGCAGTGTACTTCCTAGCCCAATATCTGGATCTGCAAACTGACTGACTGACTGAAATACTTCCAAAGATTGCTATGATAATAACTGTTTTATGTTCTCTCTTTGGTATTTTAAGTAACGATTAAATAAATAAGAAAGGTAATTACTTAGAATCCTAAACTGAACAAAATTAATTCTTACCTTGGATCACCATAATAGCCCTTCTTACATCTTTCACAATTTTGACCTTCTGTATTGTCTTGGCAAAAACATTCGCCTGTCTGACGATCACATATTCCTTTACTATAGTTCCCGTGCTCATTACAATTGCATAACTGACAACCACTACTGGTTGCATTACCATAACTTCCTGGCCTAATGTATGAAAAAATGAATTTGACATTTTTAAGACATATTTTTTACTTCACTTACTCATTATTAGCATATTTATGAACATTGGAAATTTTCAAATAATCTTACCGGCAAAACTGACAAAATTCTCCTTCAGTCCAATCATGGCAACTGTCACATTTCCCAACACCTTCTAAACACGTAGAGTGATTGTTGCAACCACAATTAATACCACAGTCTTCACCTGTCCAGCCAAGCTCACATTTACAAACATAATCTGGAGGACCACCACAGTACCCATGGATGCAATCACTGTCACAGCTAAAAACAGAACAAAAATTAACATTTTTAATGTGCTGAGATGCTCATTCAATTCAAAACACACAAACTTAAATTATCTTCATAAAGTGCTCTGCAAAAGCTATACTAGATTTTTTAAGGTAAAGAGTAAAAGGAAGTATAAGTCAATGAGCACACAATTCCTATGTAAAAAGGAGGAATTTTCATTTTTATGTTTTAATAAAATCTTCATTAACACTAACAAATTAATGTTAGTTACACATGTTTTGCTAGTTTTCTGGTTTATTAAGAAGCTAGACTGGGACACCAGTAAAGTGGTGATTGACAATGAAGAACAAAAAGTGTGAGGTCCTCCCAAGAGTAGTAAAAGATATTCATTTAATTCCTGCTACATGATAAATAACGCAAATTTAAAGACTGTCAATTCAACTGAATACCTAGGGATTACAATTTCAAACAACTAGAATTGGAACCATCGCATAAAAAATGTAGTGGGGTAGGTGAACCAAGGACTGCATTTTATTGGCAGACCACTTAAAAGATGCAACTGATCTACTAAAGAGATTACCTAAACTATGATTGTCCATCATATGCTTAAGTATTGATGTGTGCAATGGGATCTCATGAGAGAGGATTAGGGAAGGATATCAAAAAAGTTCAAAGAAGGGCAGTTCATTTTGTACTACTGCAAAATAGGGGAAAGAGTGTCACAGAAATGATTAGCAAAGGCATTTTTCATAGTAGTGAGATCTTTTCACAAAATTTCTATCACCAACTTTCTCCTCTGAAAGTGAAAATATTTTGTCAAGTATAACATACAAAAGGAGAAATGATGATCATAATATAAGAGAAATCACAACTCACACGGAAATAATTAGGTGTTCATTTTTCCCAAATGCTATTCGAGAAAGGAACAGTCCAGAAAGAGTCCGAAAGCTGTTCTATGAACCCTCTGTCAAGCACTGCAGATTAATGATGTAGATAGGGCTAAGATAAAACTGTAAGCGAACCTTTACTGAGGTCGTCTATGAATTCAGTGCACGAAAATGTTAGCATAAAGCTTTATTATTTAAAAAAAAATTGAAGTTGATGTATGCTACAAAAAAAATTTCACGTCAATCAATAGCAGCACTGAAGGTCATGAGTCTTACATGTATTAGGCACCGTAACATTTTGCACACTTGACAATCCTAAGATGGCTTTCGCAATATGTGTCTAAACGCTTCGGACTCTTTCAATTCCATATTTGTTTTATATAGCCATGAGCCACCTTACAAAGGCCATTAAGTGTCATAGTCACCCTAAGTATTTTGTCTCTTATTTCAACTACCAAGTGGTCTTTTCTAGAGCTTCCTGGTGCAAAACACCTCCTCCAGTCAGAGAGGAAGTGATCTATTCTCGTAATGATACTTATCCTTCATATGATGTTACTGACATGCTTTAGTTCAGTACAGGCAAGGACAAAGATTGTTATTAACAAGATCCTTGTAAGCAAAAGAAAAATAATAAATAGTTGCAACAGTAACAAATGTAATAATGATGCAAAGATAAGATAAAGCTGTGGCAGAACTGACAGTAACTGAATCAAGAATGGAGAGAGAAGGAAACATTTTCTTATAAACTATCACAAGCAAATTATATGGCATAGTTATGATCAAATATCAAAAATGGGCTCAATGTTATGGTACAAATCATTAAAAAATTTAAGTTAATTTTTAATGGTATAACAACACATTTAAATAGTACCTTCTGTCTGCAGAGGTGAAAATTCTGCAGGATTCTAATACACAGAAGACAAACTTACAATGAAAAGGCCCTTGATAATGGTAATCTGAAAGTAGTAGAGTGTAAAATTTCTTTCGTTTATTACTCACTTTATCAAGAAGTGTTGTTTCAATATTTTCATATCCATAAAGAAACTAATGATTTCTCTTGAAGTTACATTAATTTACATGAGTTTCAAAAAAGAATGATCAACAACAGATATAGATTTTCCACAACGAATAATTCAACGAAACTCACTCACATTTATTTTTCCTCCACATCACCCCAATTTTTAGAATTTTTATACAAGTCTTTCTCTCGCTTTTGGAAGGAATTTAGACTTCTATATCACAATGCCTCTTAGGATCCACTTAAGGCACATGCAGCAAAATTAACTCATCTATGTGAATAGCTTTCACTCTGTAACACTAATAAATTTTCTTTGTGGGGTTCTCCAGTTATCCATGGACAATACTGAGATGTTCAGTTATTTCCACAGTGATTAATGACAGAAACACAGATTTATAATACAGAAAAACCTTACGTCTTTACACAGGTATGAATCCCATCTCCTATAAATCCTTGTTTGCACTTGCAAGTGTAGGAACCATGTGTATTTGTACATTCAGCATTTGGATGACAATCATCGAGTCCCAAATCACATTCATCCACATCAGGGCACATTGCATATGACCATCTTGTTCCATTCATATCTAGTGTTGTGTTATGATACAAATTTACTGCAGCAGAGCAGGAGTCTGTAATGAAAAGTATTTCATGTTTATATAAGTTTAGGAGGCATTGCTTTGGCATTATGAAACATCACATCTCAAAATTAAATTGACAAGACAGAGTACTAAGGACTATATAAGGGTGGATATGATGGTCTGACAATTGAAATACTTAAGCTTGCTGGTGAAGAAACATGAAAAGAAGTGGCTAAAATCTTTACCGCTTGCATACAATAAGGCAGTTGCTATTGCTGGAACAAAGCAGGTTTATTTCTTCTACACAAACAAGGAAGTGTTCACAATTTGAAGAATTACCAGTCCATCAATTTACTCCCTCCTGCTCACAAAGTTTTCACTAAAGTCCTAACAAATTGCATCAATGCTATTGTGGAAAATGCGCAACCCACAGAACAAACTGGATTCCACAGTTGTGATAGCACAATTGACCATACGCAACCCAAGCATAATTAGTCAAGCCAATGAATAAGAAATGTCACTGTGCATAGCTTTAATAGATTTTGAAAAGGTTTCTGATTCTGTCAGGCACATTGCAGTTATACAGAGACAAGGTGGAAAACAAAGTACATAAACATAATACATAGCATTTATGATACCTCAATGGCTTCTGTCAGGATAGGAAAACTCATGAGGAAAATTTTCCTTTGGAAGAGGAGTAAAGTAGGGTAGCCCTAGCCCTGAAAACTATTACTATCTTTGAGATGGCTATGACCAAAATTATTTGGAAAGAAAGGGAATCAGAATAAATGGGAAAAGACTCACTAAATTGAGATTTGCAGACGACACAATAGTCCTAGGCAAGAATATGCTACAAATGCAATCCTTTATAAAGGATTCATAAGATCCAGAATGAAATTTTCACTCTACAGCAGAGTGTATGCTCATATGAAACTTCCTGACACATAAAAATGTGTGTCAGACCGAGATCTGACCTTGGAATCTTTACCTTTGGTGGACAAGTTTGAGCTGTGCCTGGGTAGCTCTATAAGCAGAGCACTTGCACGTGAAAGGCAAAGGTCCCTAGTTCAAGTATTAGCCCTTAAGACAATTATAATCCACCAGGAAGATTTATCAGATAATTGCGAAAAAAGTAAGCCTCAAGAGAAATCTGTGCATGAAATGTAGCACGCACATCAAGTAGGTAACTGCAAGACAAAAAATACTGAACAATAAATCTTGAACAGTTAACTGATATCCAAGAAGATTTAAAACCAGAAGTATTTGCTGAATCAAGCTGGGTTGGAGGTCTTACGGAAGAAAAACAACTGGTTTTAAATCTGATTTGCCAACATACTTAAAAAGGTTATTTTCGAACAGTGTGTTCTTTCTGTTCTAACATATGGCTAAGAAATGAGAATTTTAAACAAGTTTTTCAGAAGGAAACTATGAACAAAGGAAACTATGAACAACTCAGAGAGCTATGGAAAGGTCACTCCTGGGTCTCACCAGAAAAGACAGAAAAGTGAAGACATAACAGCAATAACAGGAGTTTAGAATATAGTGCAACAGGTAAAAGTTCTAAAGTGGAAACAGGCAAGGCATATTGCACAAAGAAATTACAGAATACAGACAAAGGTAGCAGTAGAGAAGAGTCCCAAAGAAAGAGTAAGATCACAAGGCTGACCACTGTAATAAAGAAGTGAAGAAAGTCGCAGGTAGAGAGACAGAGAGGCATGAATATGGCAACTGAAGTTGTATTTTTTAACTTAAGATTAATGAAGCTACATCCTGCAAAGGTTTAATTAGCAGAACGATAAATATCTAAACAATATTCCAAGAAAAGAAAAATAACCGGAATGAAACTAAGAAATACATACAGTAACCAAATTAAATAATTGAAGTAGGTGTGTACAGTGATGAATATCATTGCCATGCTCACTAATACAGTTGAATTCATCATAATGCACAATTAATACAGTTGCAGGATACGACAAAATGAATAGGATGAAATACAAGCTGAAGGATGCTTACAGCAAAAAGACAGATTATGATGCAGAGAGCACTGGATCTCATTTGATAGCAATACTGGAAAGATAGACAATAAAACTAAAAAAGAACACATTAATAATATTATGAAAAGGAAAGTTCCTACTCACCATATAGCGAAGATGCTGGGTTGCAGATAAGCACAACAAAAAGACTGCCACAAATTAGCTTTCGGCCAGTATGGCCTTCATGAAAAACATAAACACACATGCAAAAACAACTTGTGCACACACATGACTGCAGTCTCTGGCAACTGAAGCCACACCGGCAGTGTGGCTTCAGTTGCAAGAACCTGCAGTTTTGTGTGTGTGTCAGCATCTCCTTCATATGGTGTGAAGCCACTTTCCTTTTCAATTTATTGTTACATTCCATCCTGGATTTTCCATTGTTTGAAAGAACACACTAAAATCTCCAACTCAGTAGCTTGGGCTGGACTCTAAAAAATTTTAAAACACATACTTATTCAATTAATTTTTGGTTCAAACAGAGGGCAGATCGAACAATGGGCAAGAATGCACATTTAGTGTGTGATGATGTAACATATCCAGGAAGGAAAGTAGGCTTGGTTGGGGAAAGTCAGAAATGAAGAACAGGTCACTCAAATTTCAGGATGAGAGAACCCACAACCTTTTAATGTGCTCTATGAAGAGTAATGTAGTACTCCTTATCTAGAAAAATTAGCAAATAAACTACATACTACAATAACGCAACAAAATGGCGAGTTTAATTGAGCAAAATGTTACCAGTAACATGTGTATGTGCGTGCTTTGACTTTCAAGTCTTGTCAACAAAAGTACTACAAATAAAGTAAAGTATAATTGTTTGTTCCAAGTAAGTTATTACATCTCTTGAGTATGCAGCTATTGGTAGCTTGTAGTTTGTTACACAACATATACACAACAGTACTTTTGTACTAACAACTCAATTTCTCTTTGTAGTATATCACAATACATTTTTTTCTGATTGGCTGTTCTTGAGTGTTTTATTGCTTTTAATAGAACAATTAATATTAAAAGAAATATAACTACTAACCAATATGGGGATGGCTAAAATCTCCCTCAACACACACTCCCAAAATGGGGTTTTCCTGGCTATAGCACCATCCACAACCCAAACTTTGTAAACAACTGGAACAGTTTGTGTGCCTCTTGCAAGACTTGCACTGATTATTGCTCTGTAGTCCCACATGCCTTCCACGTCCTTGAGGATTAGGTGCCAACACATAAACTTGGTCCACCCACTCCCGACACTGTCCAAACTGGTACTCAGAGGTATATATAGAAAACGAGAAACACTCCTGCAATAAAATCAGTTTAACATCACACAAACTAACAAATATAAAGCACATCCAGTACAAGATAAAGTAGATAAACAAACTTATTGGAATGAAATACTTACACTTTTGGTATAAAACACGAATGAAATGGATCAATTATAAACAGTACACGTAACATTTTGTATCAAGCTGACAGGATTCATTACATTATCACCATAAAACCACCTAAAATCACATATATCTTATTACACAAGAAAGGAATCAAGGATATTATCTATCAGATTATCTCAGTCCCAACACTTATTTACTAGCAGCACAAATAAGTCATTTGGCTTGAACATATGTGAATAAGGATTTCCTAAAATAACAAGTTCCATTGTATTGTGTTGGCCACAAACGAGAGACTAGTTTCAGTAAAATTAACTTTTCAAGATTTTTTATTACTCCTTTGGTGAGGGTTCTAGCGTATCACAACTAAATACGAGTAGTCTTTTCAATTATTTACGCGTGAACAAGAACAAAATGTTAATTTTAAGAAAGGAAAAAAATCTGCTACTTTTTCATTTACACTATTCAGATGCTGTTTAGTAATTACTGCACAAATTCTAGCAATAGCAACAACAGTATATGTAAGAATATTTACCTGTAGAAAGTACTGAACCTTGCTTAGGAAGAATAGAAGATTTTCTTAAGTGACATTGTTCACTTTTATACTACCAATCCTGATGTCCAAATAGCATTACAAACAAAGGTTAATCTGGTTGTGGTCTTCAGTCTAAAGACGCATTTAATACAGCACTCCTGTGCAAGTCTCTTCATCACTGCATAACTATTCCAAACTACAACTATTTGAACCTGCTTACTGTAGCTGAGCTTGGTCTCCCTCTGAAGTTATTACCCCCCCCCCCCCCCCCCCCAAATACTTCAAACCTTACCAAATTGATGGTTTCTCGATGCCTCTGAACAGGTTCCATCATCTGATTCCTTCTTTTAGTCAGGTTGGGGTAGAAATTCTCTTTTTCCCAAAACTGGTTCAGGCCTTCCTCATGTTGTTTGTTGTTGTGATATTCAGTCCTGAGACTGGTTTGATGCAGCTCTCCATGCTACTCTATCCTGTGCAAGCTTCCTCATCTCCCAGTACCTACTGCAACCTACATCCTTCTGAATCTGTTTAGTGTATTCATCTCTTGGTCTCCCTCTACAATCTTTACCCTCCACGCTGCCCTCCAATACTAAATTGGTGATCCCTCGATGTCTCAGAACATGTCCTACCAAACGATCCCTTCTTCTAGTCAAGTTGTGCCACAAGTTCCTCTTCTCCCCAATTCTACTCAATACCTCCTCATTAGTTATGTGATCAACCCATCTAATCTTCAGCATTCTTCTGTAGCAACACATTTCGAAAGCTTCAATTCTCTTCTTGTCTAAGCTATTTATCGTCCATGTTTCACTTCCAGACATGGCTACACTCCATACAAATACTTTCAGAAACGACTTCCTGACACTTAAATCAATACTCGATGTTAACAAATTTCTTTTCTTCAGAAACGCTTTCTTTGCCATTGCCAGTCTACATTTTACATCCTCCCTACTTTGACCATCATCAGTTATTTTGCTCCCCACATAGCAAAACTCCTTTACTACTTTAAGTGTCTCATTTCCTAATCTAATTCCCACAACATCACCCGACTTAATTCGACTACATTCCATTATTCTTGTTTTGCTTTTGTTGATGTTTATCTTATACCCTCCTTTCAAGACACTGTCCATTCCGTTCAACTGCTCTTCCAAGTCTTTTGCTGTCTCTGACAGAATTACAATGTCATCGTCAAACCTTAAAGTTTTTATTTCTTCTCCGTGGATTTTAATACCTACTCCGAATTTTTCTTTTGTTTCCTTTACTGCTTGCTCAATATACAGATTAAATAACATCGGGGAGAGGCTACAACACTGTCTCACTCCCTTCCCAACCACTGCTTCCCTAACATACCACTCGACTCTTATAACTGCCATCTGGTTTCTGTACAAATTGTAAATAGCCTTTCACTCTCTGTATTTTACCCCTGCCATCTTCAGAATTTGAAAGAGAGTATTCCAATCAACATTGTCAAAACCTTTCTCTAAGTCTACAAATGCTAGAAACGTAGGTTTGCCTTTCCTTAATCTAGCTTCCAAGATAAGTCGTAGGGTCAGTATTGCCTCACGTGTTCCAACATTTCTACGGAATCCAAACTGATCTTCCTCGAGGTCGGTTTCTATCAGTTTTTCCATTCGTCTGTAAAGAATTCGCGTTAGTATTTTGCAGCTGTCACTTATTAAATTGATAGTTCGGTAATTTTCACATCTGTCAACACCTGCTTTCTTTGGGATTGGGATTATTATATTCTTCTTGAAGTCTGAGGGTATTTCGCCTGTCTCATACATCTTGCTCACCAGATGGTAGAGTTTTGTCAGGACTGGCTCTCCCAAGGCCATCAGTAGTTCTAATGGAATGTTGTCTACTCCGGGGGCCTTGTTTCGACTCAGGTCTTTCAATGCTCTGTCAAACTCTTCACACAATATCATATCTCCCATTTAATCTTTATCTACATCCTCTTCCATTTCCATAATATTGTCCTCAATTACATTACCCTTGTATAGGCCCTCTATATACTCCTTCCACCTTTCTGCTTTCCCTTCTTTGCTTAGAACTGGGTTTCCATCTGAGCTCTTTATATTCATACAAGTGGTTCTCTTTTCTCCAAAGATCTCTTTAATTTTCCTGTAGGCAGTATCTATCTTACCCCTAGTGAGATAAGCCTCTACATCCTTACATTTGTCCTCTAGCCATCCCTGATTAGCCATTTGGCACTTCCTGTCGATATCATTTTTGAGACATTTGTATTCCTTTTTGCCTGCTTCATTTACTGCATTTTTATATTTTCTCCTTTCATCAATTAAATTCAATATTTCTTCACTTACTCAAGGGTTTCTACTAGCCCTCGTCTTTTTACTTATTTGATCCTCTGCTGCCTTCACTATTTCATTCTTCAAAGCTACCCATTCTTCTCCATTTCCTCATGAGTTATTCAATTTACCAGCACTATTCTGCAGTGACAAATTTCAAAGGCGTCTATCATCTTCTACACACATACATATTCACATAAGCAAGCACACCTCATACACATACGACTGCTTGCACCCGCAGATCTGACTGGAATGTGACTGTCACATGAAGGGAAGGGAAGGGGGAGGGAAAAAAGGGAACGGGTAGGGTGAGAGAAAAGTGCTGTACAGTGGGGCTTGAGGGGAATGGAGACTGCCAGTTGCAACATTGGAAAGTGGTGTGTGTGTGTGTGTGTGTGTGTGTGTGTGTGTGTGTGTGTGTGTGTGTGTGGTGGGGGGGGGGGGGGGGCATGAAAGTAGAGGAGCAAGGACAGGGAAAGGATGGTTAGGTATATCGGCAGAGGGCGGCACAGAAAGAAGGTGAGGGAACTTGAAAATGGAGAAGATGACAGGACAAGGGAGTGGAAACTGTGCTGGCTGGTGTGGGAACAGTAGCTTACCATAAGTTGAGTCCATGTGAAACATGGGAATACTTTTGGGAGTGGAGAAAGTGTTGTAAGGATAACTCCCATTTGTGCAGTTCAGAAAAGTAGGTGGTAGAGGGGTGGATCCAGATGGCCCAGTTTGCGAAGCAGCCACTAAAATGTAGCATGTTACATTCAGATGCTGAATATAACATGACAGATTTCAATGGCTGCTTCACAACACACATTATCTGGACATACCCCTCCACCACCAGTTTTTCTGAACTGCGGTAGTGGAAGTTTTCTGTGCAACATGTTCCCTGCTCCCAAAATTACCCCAGCCTCAGCCTACAGTAGCCTACTGCCCCCACATTCTCTGTGCAACAGTTTCCGTCCCCTCATCCTCTCACCACCATCCTTTTTACTTTCCGTAAACCTATACATGTGCCTCCCTGCCAGATAGTGTTCTTCTCCCACCAACTGTACCCTGCTGTCCCTCCCCTTCCCCTTCTCCACCCCACAACAGACTGCTATTCACATCACAGTTTCATTCCATTTGGAGTTGCTGGTGGAAGTGGTCATAAGTGAATGAGGTGTGTGTGTGTGTGTGTGTGTGTGTGTGTGTGTGTGTGTGTGGGCGTGCGCGCGCGCTCGCTCGTGTGCGCCCATCTGCAGGTGCAGCTGCGTGCACGGACGTGTGTGTTTTCTTTGCTGAAGAAGCCTTTGGCTGAATGCCATTTAATGGGTAGTAGTCTTTTTGCTGAGCCTGTCTGTAACTCAACGGGTCATCTTTATGATGAGTAACAATCAATTCTCTTCCTAATAACCTTAACAAATTACCCATTTCAGAAATGCTTTTTGAGCCGTGTTGGCTTGTTCTATGTTTTTACATCTTTGCTTACTTGTGCAATCCATCTCTGTGTAATTCTCTTTCTAATTCCTGTGTAATTCTCTTCCTAATAATCTTAACAAATTACCCATTTCAGAAATGTTTTTTGAGCCGTGTTGCCTTGTCCTATGTTTTTAAATCTTTGCTTACTTGTGCAATCCATCTCTGTGTAGTCGCCGGGTAGTTGAGTCTTTTGTTGTAGGTCCCAGGAGCAGCTTGTTGACCACTTCGACAGTCAGTCGATCACAGTTATCAGTGTGTGTGTGTGTGTGTGTGTGTGTGTGTGTGTGTGTGTGTGTGTGCGCGTGTGTGCGCGTGTGAGAGAGAGAGAGAGAGAGAGAGAGAGAGAGAGAGAGAGAGAGAGAGAGAGAGAGAGAGAGATATGCGAAGTACATATGATGTATTCTGAGTTGTTCACGGAACTTATGAGTACACAATTGTCTAAGCAGATGGTGGACAACAGAGTGGTGTCTGTCAGCAATGCTTGGGCACAATGTCGGTTTACCCTGGATTAAGCAGGCATAATTGCTGATGTGGGTGTTGGTGTGCTGTTCATTTTCTGGTGCCATCTGTTCTGTCCTTTTGGGACAAGGTACTTGTTACTTGATTGACAAACGTGCTTCCATGTTGAAATTGCTCCCACTACACTGGATGGCCTGTGGCTCTCAATCACTCTGTTTCAAGCATTAAATTCATCCTTTGGTGCCTCTGTTTGAAATAATCTGAGTGCCATATTTGTGTGTTTTAGAATTTCTTTTAGTTACAACTTGTTCAGTTATCTGCTTATTTTGTCATTTGTGCCTGAAATTAATTTTCATATGTTCTAGGTCACCAGCTGTGTTAGTGATCACTGAGGTCGAACTTGAGTCTTATTTGTATTGGAAGTTGTTGCTTTACTGACTGGGGTAGCAACTATAAAGTCGTCTACAACTGTAGTACGCAAACGCTACCGATCCAGTGCACCTTGGCTCTATATACTCTATAACTCTATTGAGATTTTTCCTCTTTCAAGAAAATTAATATTTATCTTTTTAAATATAAATACTATTGTAGCTGTTTTGAGTGTTAGCCCTCAAGATTTGCATGTTACCTTTTAAGCCACTTAAATTAACCTGCCTTAGTACTGTATGATTTCCTGGTTCTTACATTAACTTGTTATATTTACTGTAAGATTAACTGGTTAACCCTTTCAGTAATTCTTATCACAAAATTCTTGTTGTTATACTTAAGGTTTGGTTGGAGCTTGGAGCCACACTCACATTGAGCTTCTTGTCTTGGTCTGAGCATTTTCATATGTTCTATGATTATTATGCATTAGTTATATGTTTGGTTGTTCGCTCTCGGCTTTTTGGTTGTTTGCTGTAGGCCTTCCAAATTGTTCGTAGTGTTGGAGGCGCTGCCCTGGGGTGTTCTCTGTTACCCACCGGTTCACCAGGTGCAGCTTATCAGCATGTGTATCCGTGCACGCTGCAGTGCGCCATTTCCCATATCATCGTAGCCTCTGAGGTGTTACAGCCTTCTGGATTGCTATGGCATCCCTCATAAGTTGAGTTCCTATCTTGTAGCAAATGGGTGTTCGTTTAACCATTAGTGCCCATTATTCTAAACTATCTTATTCAAACCCAGCCTGGCGTACCTGCCCCTTCCATATTTTTTCTGTTTGAAGTTTGATTTTTAATGTAATAGTTTTGATATTGGTGTAATGCTCAACCTGTTAAATGGTACTTTATTACTTTCCCACGTCAGTACTTTGAATATGCCCAATGGGCTTCCCTGACAGATCAAACATTGGATATTTGTGTTGATACCAGACTTATGTAACCTTATGTATGTTTGTAAGCTATGTTCATTAATGTTAAGCACCCACTTGGCATGCCAAATGTGGGAATTGTAATCTGTAGCACCATTGCTGTCATTGTTCACCCAGCACTCAGTGCATGTTTAAGGTATAGTTGATTGTACTACTTGCTTGTTAGTCCTTCCTAATTTGGTGCATTTTATTCATTAGAATTAAGTGATTAATCATCTATTGGTTGAATTGTAGGAATTTTGGAGTAATTACGTGAATCATTTGTATTTTATTAGAATTTTTGCTAACTATGCAAGAAAAGAGTACCGTGCAAGGTGGCACACTGGACTCGCATTCGGGAGGACGACGGTTCAATTCCGTGTCCGGCCATCCTGATTTAGGTTTTCTGTGATTTCCCTAAATCGCTCCATGCAAATGCTGGGATGATTCCTTTAAAAGGGCACGGCCGACTTCCTTCCCATCCTTCCCTAATCCGATGAGACTTATGACATCACTGTTTGGTCTCTTCCCCCAAACAATCCAACCCAAAGTAACAAACGGCTTGTGATAAATGGCCAGCACCTTTCTCATACCATTTAGTTATTTCCTAACCCTGGGGTGTTTACTGACATATCACTTTTCTTGTTATTGCCAGTCTTCATTTTATTTTACCGACCAAATAGCGAAACTACTACTGGTGTGTTAGGCCCGAGTCAGTGTGCCATTAATAACTAAAGATGACCAACGTCATAAGATACTGATACCCCTTGGAAACCTGTGTGTGTTTTTTTTTTTTTAATTTGTAGACGATATTTTTGTTGTTTTGTCTCAGTGAGAGTTTGAATGACATTTTAGAACACCTGAGTTCAATCCACTTGAATACTAGTTTCACAATGACGGGGAATAGCATGGCTCCCTTCCCTTTCTTGATGTGTTGGTCACAAGGAATATAGATTGTACATTGGGACATGCCATTTATAGGAAGCCTACTAACACTGACTTGTATCTGCAGTCTGATTGTTGTCCTCATGCAGCTAAATGAAATGGTACTTCTTTGTTCCTTGGTTCATAGGGTCCAAGTCACTGCAGACCATGAAAGTTTGTCAGCTGAGTTAGCCCATCTCAAAGTCACCTTCTATCAGAATGATTATAGTGAAAGACAGTTCACACACGTGTTGCCCTATCGACCAACTGTGCAGTGGGGAAGTGACGATAATACTGAGGCGGCACCAAAGTCAATGGCTTTTGATTTATGCAGGTAGCATTACGAGAAGTATTGGTCATATTTTGCAGAAATATTGTGTAAAGAGCATTTTCCAACTGCCATCTAAGATCAGGCTCCTTTTAGGTTCTGTCAGGGGTGACACTGGTTTGCGTAAGGCACGTTTCTACAATGTTCCTTGCAGTTGTGGCATGTCATATACTGGTCAGATTATCACAACTGTGGATGGCCAGTACACTGAGCATAAGTGGCACACATGCTTACAACAGTCGAGCATATCCGCCATTACGGAATATTGTCTCGGCACCAGTCACCCTATAGAATGTAAAAAGTTCCACTTCCAGCTATTGGAATAGTGTTACTAATTAAGTTGTTGAAATTAAATTAGGAAATAACCTCATAAATAGAGATGGTGGTTTTCGTTTAAATTCTGCATGGAATCCTGCTCTCCCCCTTGTGGAAAAGCAGAGGGACAGAGTTTGTGCTACATCTCCCATTCATTATTAATTTCACTATTGTTGATTAGATTAGATTAGATTAGATTAATACTTGTTCCATAGATCATGAATACGACACTTCGTAATGATGTGGAACGTGTCAGGTTAATAAAAGATGTCTGTACAAGAAATTACATTACACAAAATATTGCATGACACTAATGATTAAGTGTTTTTTTTTTTTTTTTTTTTTTTTTTTTTTTTTTTTTTTTTTTTAATCTAAAAATTCAGCCAATGAGTAGAAGGAGTTGTCATCTAGAAATTCTTTTAATTTATTTTTAAATGTTAGTTGGCTATCTGTCAGGCTTTTGATGCTGTTTGGTAGGTGCCCAAAGACTTTTGTGGCAGCATAATTTACCCCTTTCTGTGCCAAAGTCAGATTTAACCCTGCATAGTGAAGATCATCCTTTCTCCTGGTGTTATAGGTATGCACACTGCTATTACTTTTGAATTGGGTTGGATTATTATCAACAAATTTCATAAGGGAATATATATACTGTGAGGTTACTGTGAGGATCCCTAGATCCTTAAATAGATGTCTGCAGGATGACCGTGGGTGGGCTCCAGCAATTATTCTGATTACACGTTTTTGTGCAATGAATACTTTTCTACTCAACGATGAATTACCCCAGAATATGATGCCATACGAAAGCAGTGAATGAAAGTAGGCATAGTAAGCTAATTTACTGAGATTCTTATCACCAAAATTTGCAATAACCCTAATAGCATACGTAGCTGAACTCAGACGTTTCAGCAGACCATCAATGTGTTGCTTCCAGTTTAACCTCTCATCAATGGACACACCTAAAAATTTTGAAAATTCTACCTCAGCTACAGACTTCTGTTCAAATTCTATATTTATTACTGGAGTTTTGCCATTTACTGTACGGAACTGTATATACTGTGTTTTATCAAAATTTAAAGAGAGTCCGTTTGCTGAGAACCACTTAATAATTTTGTGAAAAACATCATTTACAATTACATCACTTAGTTCTTGGTTTTTGGATGTTATTACTATACTTGTATCATCAGCAAAAAGAACTAACTTTGCATCTTCATCAATGTGGAATGGTAAGTCATTAATGTATATCAAGAACAGTAAAGGACCTAAGACCGAACCCTGTGGGACCCCGTGCTTGATAGCACCCCAGTTTGAGGAATCAGCTGTTTTAACATTACACGAACCACTTATTTCAACTTTCTGCATTCTTCCAGTTAAGTATGAATTAAACCATTTGTGCACTGCCCCACTCAAACCATAATGATTTAGCTTATCTAAAAGAATTCCATGATTTACACAATCAAAGGCCTTTGAGAGATCACAAAAAATACCAATGGGTGATGTCCGGTTATTCAGAGCATTTAATATTTGATCAGTGAAAGCATATATAGCATTTTCTGTTGAAAAGCCTTTATGAAAACCAAACTGACATTTTGTTAGTACTTTATTTTTACAAATATGGGAGGCTACTCTTGAATACATTACTTTCTCAAAAATTTTTGATAGAGCTGTCAGAAGAGAGATTGGGCGGTAGTTGTTGACATCTGACATATCCCCCTTTTTATGCAATGGTTTTACAATGGCATATTTCAGTCTATCAGGGAAAACACCCTGCTCCAAAGAGCTATTACATACGTGGCTGAGAATTCTACTTATCTGTGGGGAACAAGCTTTAAGTACTTTGCTGGAAATGCCATCAATTCCGTAAGAGCTTTTACTTTTCAGTGAGTTTATTATTTTACTGATTTCAGAGGGAGAGGTTGGTGGAATTACAGCTGTTTCAAACTGTGCAGGTATGGCCTCTTCTATTAATAGCCTTGCCTCTTCTAGTGAAGATCTAGATCCTATTTTCTCCACAACATTTAAAAAATGATTATTCAAAATATTTTCAATTTCTGATTGTTTGTTAGTGCACTTGTCATTCAATTTTATTGCACTAAAGTCTTCCTGTGCTCTTGGTTGCCCTGTTTCCCTTTCAATAATATTCCAAATTGCATTAATTTTATTATCAGAGTTACTGATCTCAGACATGATACACATGCTTCTGGACTTTTTAATAACTTTTCTTAGTACCGCACAATAGTTTTTATAATATTGAACAATTTCGGGGTCAGTACTCCATCTTGCTGTTAGATACAGTTCTCTTTTGCGGTTGCAAGATATTCTTATTCCTTTAGTTAGCCAAGGTTTTTTATATGTTTTCTTGGAATTATGTTTAACTATTTTCTTGGGAAAACAATTTTCAAATACCCTTAAAAATGTATTGTGAAATAAGTTATATTTCAAGTTTGCATCGGGTTCCTTATACACTTCATCCCAGTCTAGCTGCTGTAGGCTTTCCCTAAAGTTTGCAATATTTATATTGTTAATTGAACGCACTGCTTTGAAAGTCTGATTTATTATACTGCATGGAGCTATGTCATGTACTGTAACAAGCTGTGCACTATGATCTGAAAGACCATTCTCAACAGGATAAGCATTTATGTCCTTAAACTTATCTTGGTCTATAAAAAAGTTATCTATCAATGTACTGCTGTTCTTTGTTATCCGAGTAGGAAAATCAATGACGGAGCTCAAATTGAAAGAACTGAGTAATACTAAAAGGTCATTCTTCCTATTACACTCTTTCAGGGAATCAACATTGAAATCCCCACAAATGATAATTTGCTTCCCCCTGTCTGACAGATAGCACAACAAAGCATCCAAGTTTTCCAGAAATAGCTGGAAATTCCCTGAGGGGGACCTATACACTGTTACAATTATGAAAGTGCCATCCTTTAGTTTAAGTTCAGTGGCACATGCTTCCATATGTTGCTCTACACAAAATTTTTTAGTTTCTAAATTTTTTGCACTGTGGAAGCTTTTGACATATATGGCAACTCCTCCTCTCATCATATTATCTCTACTTACATGTGCAGCTAATTTGTACCCATTGATGCTAACCTTTTGCATATCAGTGACAATGTGATGCTCAGACAGGCATAGTACATCTATTACATTCTCAGTTTCTATATCTTCTAAACAAAGCAGAAGCTCATCAATTTTATTGTTCAATCCCCCAATATTTTGATGAAATATACTAACATTTTTCATTTTACTTTTGCAACTATCTTGAACTTTTTTGACATCTTTACTACTTGCATGGCTGAGTTTCCCACTGGACACTGATCTTACACTAAAAAAGAGTTTCCACCATGAGATGTAGTTCCTCCCCCCTTTAAATTTCCTGCTATCAGCCCAGCCAGTTTACCCTTCCCTTTCCTGTTGAGGTGTAGGCCATGTCTAGTATAGTCCCACCTACAGAGTGAATCAACACGAACCACACCAATGTGTGACCCCGCACCAGATCCAAGTAGCCGTTCCAACTCCAAATTAACTCTCCTGACAGAAGAGGTCAAATGAGGTCGGTCGTGGCGCTCCAGAACCGACACAAACCCAACACTGGTATGATTCGATGCCGATGCAATCTTTGCCAGGTCACACTCTATGCTGTACCCCGGATCTCTGTCTTCAGACATTTTTGGTTTGTGATGGCATTAGTGTTTCCTGTGGGTGTGTTATCTTTCTGGAGATTCTCTGAAAACCAAGGTTTTAAAATTGCTTGCACAGGGCTTACTTGCTACAGTTTTGCCCTGAAAATGACAGGGTGTGTTCATGGTGAAATATCAACGGTTGTCAATGACGTCAGCCAGCTGCATTCCCATAAGTTATTTTTACTTCTGGTGTCTCATTATAAAGCCAATTCCCTTGGCACCACCCGTTTTAGTTCAACAACATTCTATTGCCCATGTTCTATTTTTATTGGTGCTGATAGTATTTATTATTATTATTATTATTATTATTATTATTGTTGTTGTTGTTGTTGTTGTTGTGCTGATAGTATTACATCTCTCCAAGACACTAGCCATCCTACTGATCTTCACAGTTATTTGCTATTTCAGACACAATTACTACTGTAAATCTTTTGGTTTGTCCTGAGCTTTAATTTCTTAGATAACAGAATGCAGAATGTCATTCTCAATGGAGAGAAGTCTTCCAAAGTAAGAGTGATTTCAGGTGTGCCACAGGGGAGTGCTATTCACAATATACATAAATGACCTTGTGGATGACATCGGAAGTTCACTGAGGCTTTTTGCAGATGATGCTGTGGTGTATTGAGAGGTTGTAACAATGGAAAATTGTACTGAAATGCAGGAGGATCTGCAGCGAATTGACGCATGGTGCAGGGAATGGCAATTGAATCTCAATGTAGACAAGTGAAATGTGCTGCTAATACACAGAAAGATAGATCCCTTATCATTTAGCTACAAAATAGCAGGTCAGCAACTGGAAGCAGTTAATTCCATAAATTATCTGGGAGTAGGCATTAGGAGTGATCTAAAATGGAATGACCATATAAAATTAACTGTCAGTAAAGCAGATGCCAGGCTGAGATTCATTGGAAGAATCCTAAGGAAATGTAGTCCGAAAACAAAGGAAGTGGATTACAGTACACTTGTTTGCCCACTGCTTGAATACTGCTCACCGATGTGGGATCCGTACCAGATAGGGTTGATAGAGGAGATAGAGAGGATCCAACAGAGAGCAGTGCACTTTGTTGCATGATCATTTAGTAATCACAAAAGTGTTATGGAGATGATAGATAGACTCCAGTGGAAAACTCTGCAAGAGAGACGCTCAGTAGCTCGGTACAGGCTTTTGTTGAAGTTTCGAGAACATACCTTCACCAAGGAGTCAAGCAGTATATTGCTCCCTCCTACGTATATCTCGCAAAGAGACCATGGGGATAAAATCAGAGAGATTAGAGCCCACACAGAAGCATACCGACACTCCTTCTTTCCACGAACAATACAAGACTGGAATAGAAGGGAGAACCGATAGAGGTACTCAAGGTACCCTCCGCCACACACCGTCAGGTGGCTTGCGGAGTATGGATAAGGAAGTAGATGTAGATGTACCCAAATTACTGCTTGGTTTCCTTCACAGCTTTCATTCATTCATTAATCATGTTCTGTACATCAGAACCAGAATGAGAACCTTCAAGGATGTGGAACATGTCAGCTTATATGTACTAACAAAAACTATACTACTAATGAGCTACTGAGGATTGCTTTCTTCAAATTCTTCTATCAAGGAACCATACAAAAACAGTTCGTGAACTATGAGAAGACTTTCATCATGCCTTTCAGCATGCTATTGGACAACTGTTAACTGATCAAACAATCTGGAATAGCTTACACAAGAATCAGTTTAGGTAGAGATGGCACAATAAGTGCCTTATTTAACCAGATCACATCAGCACTTTGCCAAAGACCACAGACATTGGCAGTTACGGTGCTGGAGGAAAGTGCTGTTCTGCGACAAAACTAGAGCGAACTTACATGGAAAGGATGACCATATAGGGGTATGGAGAACTTGTGGGGAATGTAATATGGAAGATATAGTGTCCTCTAACAGTCCCTTTTGAAGGAGGTGCTATACTGCTGGGGGGATTAAGGAATAACATAGGTCTAACAGGAGAAATGTACATTGAGAAATACTTGATCCTCATTTACAACCTCCGACATGAGCTCTTGGGAAAGAATTTCTTCTGATGCACAATAACACCCCTGCCCATATTGCAGCTGAAGTGCAAAATTTTCTTTGGCAACACTATATCAATGTTCTACAGTAGCCAGCATGTGGTCCTGAGCTGGAAACCATAGAGCACTTTTGGGATTATCTGAAGAGAAGAGTTAGGTTTCATTCAAATGCTTCAGAAACGCTACAATAGTTGCAGGTTGTCTTACTAGAGGAGTGGCAAGAAATACCACTGGACTTCATTCAAAAGCCGATTCGAGGTATTTTGAGATGCTGTGCTGCCCTTATTGTAGCGAGAGTGGGCAGCATGGGCTACTGAAGTGCATCATGAGCAAGAATTTTTTATGTGCAGCAAAGATCCGCTTCAGTTTTGTGCTTAATTACAGTTTTTATACACAACAGGAAGGACAATGGGTCCCTTCTATGGGTTGTATTCATTTCCAGGTAAGGGGATGTGGACAATTTTGTAAAGTAAGTTTGTTTTCATAAAAAGCTAATATTATGAAAATTACATGCATTTAAAATAATGAACAGGCACATCATAGAACCTTAATCTGAATACTGTATGAACAATAAACAATTACTACACTGCTTGATGTTATTCACGCTTATGCCATCTAAATTTAATCTACTAAAGTAGTAAGAAAGCTGCTACTTTGAAAATAACTGCTGCCTCTTTTGTTTTGTAATTTAACTGCTGCTTAGCTTAATAATTTCTTGATTATAATGGTATTTTCAGAGAAAAAATATTTACATCTATAAATATGGAATCCTACTTACAGGTTACACAATTTTATAACACTGTTACCTGTCATGTAGCTAACAGAAATTTTAAATCACTGATTCTATCTATTCAGATAATTTGTAGAAAGAGTACCTAATGAGACAAGTTTTTAATTTTCTTTTGAAATGGTAGCAGTTACCAGTTTATTGCTTTATGTTATATTGGATGTTGTTGAATATCTAAACACCAGAGTACATAACTACATTCTGAATTCTGGACAAGGAGGCAAAGTCTACACAAAAATTATTTTTTTGTCTTGTATTGTGACTGTGTATACCACAGTTCAGTTTAAACTGATTTTTAAAATCAGCAACAAAAACTTTAAGGAGTAAATATATTGGGAAGTGAAAGTAAGAATACCAAGATCCTTAAAAAGTCTTCTGCAAGAGGTACAATTACATACTTTATGCAATACTCCTACAGATCATTTCTGCTGAAGAAAGTTAATTTAGGTGCACTGCCCCAGACAACTATTCCATAAGACAACAAGGAGTGAAATTATGCAAAACTTTTGCATTTAGGTCAACACAATGAGAGATGCTTCTCAGGAAATAACACGATGAACTGAGCTTCTCAGTTAGCTTATCCATCTGTTCGCTTCATTTTAACTTGTTATCCAGCTGGACTGCAAGAAATGTTACAAACTGTGCTTCATTCAGTGTACCACTAATTGATGTTTACTTCTCATGTTAAAAGGTCACTATTGCTTGTTTGAAACTTCACAGCATGAGTCTTTGTGGGGTCAATACTTAAACTGTCAGCTGTGAACCACTTGTAGGCCTGTTCCACCATCATCTGAACAGTGTCTGCTTGGGCTGAGTTTGGACCATTCATTAGTATGCTTGTGTCATTAGCGAACATTATACTCAGTTTTCGAACTCCTGTTTAATGCTATTGGCAGATCATTTATGTAAGTTGGAAGCAAGAGCAGACACAGTACCAATGCACATGACACTCGACATGACTGTTTTGGTCCCCAGTTCTGATTGTTTTCTTAATTTTCCCATGGAACTAGCCATCTCGCTGATCACAATTACTTGCTGCCTTTGACACAACTATGTCTGGTAAACCTTAAACCTTTTATGTCTTCTGTTGAACTTTAATTTCCTTTCTAAATTTCTCCTTGGTTTCCTTCACAGCTCACTCGTACAGATTGAATAACATTGACAACAGGCTACAATCCTGTCTCACTCCCTTTTCAACTATTTCTTTCACTTTATGTCCTTCAACTCTTGTAACTGTTTCTGTACAAGTTCTAGATTACCTTTCACTTCCTGTATTTTATTCCCAGTGCTTCCTGAATTTCAATAGTGTATTCCAGTCAACATTTTCAAAAACTTTCTCTAACCCTACAAATGCCATAACTGTATGTTTTCCTTTAATCAATCAAAAAGAAGGAATGCTGTAGAGTCAGTACTGCATTGTGTGTACCTACATATCTGTGAAAGCCAAAACTGACCCTCCTCAAGGTCGACTTCTACATGTTTTACATTTGTCTATAAATAATTTGTAACAATGACTTATTAAAGTGATGGTTCAGTATTACTAACACCTATGAGCACCAGCATTCTTTGGAAAGTGTTGTTCTTGAAGTCTGAGGGTATTTCACCTCTTTCATATATCTTCCACATCTGGTGGAATAGTTCTCTCATGGCAGGGTCTCCTGAGGATTTCAGTAATTCTAAAGGACTGTCTACTCCAGGAGCCCTGTTTCCAATTATATCTTTTGTCAAATTCTTCTCACAGTACCAATTTCCCATCTCATCTTCATCTATTTTGTCTTCCCTTTCTATGATGTTATTTTTAAGTCCATTTTCTTTGTATAGTGCTTCTATATATTCATTCCACATTTCAGTCTACCTTTCTTTGATTAGCAATGTCTTGCCATACGAGTTCTTGATATTCGTTAAGCTGCTTGTCTTTTCCCCAAAGATCTCTTTAGTTTTCCTGTACATGTCAACCACCTTTCCTCTAGTCACACAGGCTTCTACACCCTCGCATTTCTTGTATACCCATTCCTGTTTTGTGATATTGCACTTGCTGGTTGTGTCAATTTTTAGACAACTGTATTCCCTTTTGCTGGATTAATTTGCTACATTTTTATGTTTACTCCTTTAGTCAGTTATATTCAACATCTTGTATGTTATCCAAGTATTCCTATGCCACCTCGTCTTTTCACCTATTTCGCCTGATTCCTTCACAACTTCATCTCTCAAAGCTACCTATTCATCTTTTATTGTATTTCTTTCCCCTTTTAGTCAATCATTGTTTAATGCAAACTCTGTAACTCTCAAAAACTTGTAGTTCTTCCCATTTATCGATTTCCTACTTTTCTGCAATTTCTTCAGTTTCAAGCTTCAGTTCATAACCAGTAAATTATGAGCAGAATCCATATCTGGCTCTGGAAATGTTTTACAGTTTAAAATCTATCTAAATTTCTAGTGTCTTCCTGTCTCTTCCAAGTACACAACATTCTTTCATGATCCTTAAACCAAGGGTCTGCAAATTAGATCTGTGCAAAATTCTACCAGGATGCAACTACTATTTTTCCTTCTCTTCTTTTTCCCATTATTGAATAGCAGTCTCTCATCAAATTCAAATTTTTGCCTCAATTAACTATCTGCATAATTTCTTTTATCTCATTATACATTCTTTCAATCTCTTCATTGTCTGCACAGCTAATGGGCATATGAATTTGTGCTATTGTGGTGAGTGTAGGCTGTGTACACCTTGACTATGACAATGTGTTAACTGTGTAGTTGACAGTAGTATAGTAGTTTACTCAGAAGCCAATTTTCTTATTCGTTAGTAGTCCTACTCCAGTATTATCCTGTTTGACTTTGTATTTGTGATTGTGCACACAGCTGACCAGGAGTCCAGCCCCCATGCTTCACCAATCCCCCTTAAATCTAACTTAAACTCATTCATTTCTTTGTTAAATTCTCTAACCTACCCATTAAATGATCACACATTCCTTGTTCTGAAGTGCAGAACAGTGTTGTTTTTCCCCTGACATTATCTTGAGATGTCCCTCCCTGAGGAAGCTATCTTACCTACTTTTTTAGTCTGAATGACTGCTTTGGCTCTATTTAAAGATTTTTGCTTTATTTGCTATGAATTCTGACACTCAAATGTATCATCTTCACATTCCTGAATATAGTCAACACTTTTTTTGTCTTGTCAGTAAATAAATGCAATACATTAAACTAACTGTAATTACAAATTAATGAACTAATCTTAAAATGATAATAAATTAATTCCATTAAACTTAAACAATTAGAGTTTCCACACGAACTGTGTGATAAGCAAAGTGGTGAAAAGATAACAAGAGGTAAAGTGATGAATTATAGCAAATAAAGCAAGACTATTAAATGTAGCTAACGGATTTATTCATAGTCCAAGAACATATAACAAAAGCTGTTATATCCTGATCTATGTTAAGATGAGTATATAAAGATATTTTCCTTCCAGAATATTTTACACAGGAGTAAGGCATCATGATTAAGGCATAAAGCAGAGCTATACACCATCAAGCAAAATAACTGTACAGTTTCCCCTTGCTTTCAGCCGTTTGCAATACCAACACAGCAAGGCCACATTGGCTGAATGTTAGAAAGAACAGGTTAGTTAGTCATCCAACTGTAAACCCTGCAACTACTTAATAAGCTGCTTCCCCCTCTTCAGAAACCATAGACCTATCTGGTCTCTCCATAGATACCCCTTGGTTATGGTTGCACTGATGGCACGACTCTCTGTATCATTGGGTATGCAAGAATGCCGCCTTGGCAAGGTCCATGGTTTTTCGTGTATTATTAAATTACTTTTGATATTTTAAGTTTTTTTTGTGATTTATGTCTGCTCCAAAATACATGAATCAAAGACAAACTTTACATAGAGATGCAACATCAAGAAAGAGCTATATAAAGATAAGTGATTTATGATATATTAAAAACAAAGATTCCAAGACTTACCAAGCGGGAAAGCGCCGGTAGAGAGGCACAATAAAATACACACAAACACACACACAAAATTTCTGCTTTCGCAACCAACGGTTGCTTCTTCAGGAAAGAGGGAAGGAAAGGGAAAGACGAAAGGATGTGGGTTTTAAGGGAGAGGGTAAGGAGTCATTCCAATCCCGGGAGCGGCAAGACTTACCTTAGGGGGGAAAAAGAATAGGTATATACTCGCGCGCGCGCGCGCACACACACACACACACACATATATATATATATATATATATATATATATATATATATATATATATATATATATATATATAAAACAGAAAGAAACTTCCACATGGGAAAAGTATATTAAAAACAAAGATTCCAAGACTTACCAAGCGGGAAAGCGCCGGCAGACAGGCACATGAACAAAACACACAAACACACACACAGAATTACGAGCTTTCGCAACTGGCAGTTGCTTCGTCAGGAAAGAGGGAAGGAGAGGGAAAAATGAAAGGATGTGGGTTTTAAGGGAGAGGGTAAGGAGTCATTCCAATCCCGGGAGCGGAAAGACTTCCCTTAGGGGAAAAAAAGGACAGGTGTACACTCGCACACACACACACACACACACGCACATATATATATATATATATATATGTATATATATATATATATATATATATATATATATATATATATACAGACACAAGCAGACATTTATGTCTGTATATGTATGTATGGATGTGTGTGTTTGTGTGTATTTTATTGTGCCTGTCTACTGGCGCTTTTCCGCTTGGTAAGTCTTGGAATCTTTGTTTTTAATATATTTTTCCCATGTGGAAGTTTCTTTCTGTTTTATTTACATCATTAAGTGATTTATGAGATAAACAATTATCATTTAGACATTATTCTATGTCATTTAATTGTTTACATAATTGTGATTCTTGAAACTATGAAAAATATATGTGTTTATGTTAGCCGTAACCCCTTTATTTAGTGTAAAGCTAGCGGATTTGAGGTGTAATCCTATGTTACTATATTGAATGATATACATGGGCTGGACAAAAATATGGAAACGCCAGAAACACAATGCATGATAATGCCTAATACTGTGTAGGAAACCCGTTAGCTTTCAAAACAGCTTCAAGACATCTTTGGAATGGATAAATAAAGGTCCTGTATGGTTCTCAAGGGAATCTTATATTACTATTCCTGAACAGCAGTGGCAAGTTCAGGTACCAATAATGGAGATGGATAGCAGTCACGGACCCTTGTCTCCAAAGTACACCTCAGCGGCTCAATAATTTTGAGATATGGTGACTATGGCAGCCAGGGGAACTTGGACAATACATCCTCATGCTCACAAAACCAGCTCTGGACAATGCGAGCTGAGCTATGTCAACAGCAGGCCTGTTGTCTTGGAACACAGCATTACCATTGAGGGGCAAACATTATATTATGGGATGGACCTGGCCAACCAAAGTAGACACGTAATCCTTGTAGAATACTCATCTGGCCTATGCAATATCATGATATGGCTGCCCAAAGCACCACCCCATCATGTTTCACTATTTTGATGTAAATTTGGTCAGAAGTTGTAAACAGTATGAAAGAAGGCCCATCTGAGCAAATGACTTTCTTGCATTACTATATAGACCACGTTTCATAGCTTCGGTACCACGTCTTCCTGCTATGAGCATTTGTCTCATCGACATGTGGTTTTGGAGTTCCTGCTCGCCCTGCAATTCCCCACTTATGGAGCTATCTTTGTATGGTTTCAGAGCTGAAAAGGTTTGCAAATGTGACTGTTCTGCAGTGACTTTTGAAGCTGTTGCCTTCTTTGTTTTTTGTCACAATGCTCTTCAACGACAGTTCATCATAATCACTCAACATACACTTTTGCCAATGTTGTGACATAGTGGATGATGCTTTTCCACTTTTACACTTCAGTTCCCTCAGTTACAGAAGCATCCACCATACGAGCACCAACAATGTGCCAATGTTTGAATTCACTTAGTTACAACATAATGCACTCACAACTACACAGGACATTGTTCTGACCATGACTGACGCTTGAAATATATTCACGAAATTGCATAGGTACTGTCAGGGTCAGATATAACAGTGTAAACTGCCTGCTTGTCTAGCATGTGGATTTATGTTCATTTCACACTGTGTTTCCATATTTTTGTCTCATCCTTGTCTACTCATTGTTCAAATTCCATTAAGCTTCATTGAATGGCAAGGAACCTGAAGTAGGTAACATAGAAGGAAATACGATATCACAAAAATGTTTGTCAGTAGTCTTAGATGAACTTCAATTTTCGGCTACCATTCTAGTTTTGGCTTCTAAAGCAGATAAACTGAAATGATGAATAAAGTTTGAAAGTAGCTCTGAAAAACATGGTTATGGCTGTGGCTCTTATTATCACATAAGGTGAAAGTACTGCTTAGACAAAACACTGAAAACAGAAGTTGACTAACAATGAAGTAACAGAACCAGTTGCTGCATTTTTGTGTTTATGGCAGTTTATCAACTTGATCAACATCAAAGCAGATGAACAAAGTAGCTGGGTTGGCTTGAAGTACTTCTGGTAACTTAAACAGAGTTTTAAAACTAAATTTGCAATGTGGCAGCACAGGAAGGTATACAATTAGTGTGTATTATCGGCTTTGACTGATGGCAGTGGAACTTGGACTATTAATGTAAAAATTATTCAAAATCTGAAGGTTGTTCAACAAGCAATGTAGAGATGTACATTGGAATTACAAGAAGAGGCAGGAAAACAAAGACCTAGTTATGACCACAATGAAAATTAAATGGAAAGGAGGGACAAATAGCCATGTGAATGAATGGTAAAGTGTTAAGAAAAGTTCTCTGCTGCACCCCAAGAGAGAGACAGGATGCCCTAGTGGAAGATGGGTAGGTGACACCAGAAACATGCAGGAGGAACAGGGTTGTGTAAATGTTAGAACTGTAAGGTAATTGGATAAATAAGAAATATACTCATCAAGCGACAGCAGAAGAATGCACAAATAAATGTAGTTAAATTTGCAAGCTTTCAGAGCCAGTCACCCGTCTTCCTGGTAGAAGGGTTGAAGGAGAAGAAAGAGAGATGAAGAAATAGGACTAGTGAGGTTTGGGAAATGGGAAGAGTTTAGAGAAGTCACCCAGAATCTTGGGTCACGGGAGCTTACCAGGAGGGATGAGAAGGACAGACTCAGTCTGACCCCTAAAGCCTGCAAATGTAAATACCTTTACACATGTGTTCACCTGCTGCTGCTTGCCGAGTAAATTTTTTATCTATGCAATTACATCATCTTTTCAAAAACTGATTATTTTTGTTGTTATATTAGAAACGTAATGGGTAGAAAAGGCTAGAGGCAGCTTTATTGGATCATATCAAATGATGACAATATGAGATGAAAAAATGTCTGCAAGACAGACATCAATAAAAAGCCAGCAATGAAAAGAAAACCGGATAAAGTTTCAGATAAAATCACTAACAAAAAAAGGAATTAATAAGCCAGAACTATTGATAAAATTGTTAGAAAAAACTGGGCAAAAGAAAGATGTGCCTCCTCTTCAACTCACAAGAGCAGTTCCATAATTTTGAAGCAGGACAAAACAAAAGCCTGTAGGAAGCTGCTCCTCCTACAGGTCTCAGTGCAAGCCTACTGTTAGCTATTTTTCTGGAGAAAATAAAATGTAGTTTTATTTGCACAGTGTCTACAGACATCTGTAACAGTAAGAACAGAAAAATGGCAGTGTTCTGAATGTGGTCTCTCTCTTTGAACATCTGTCTGTTTCAGAAGAAAGTGAGCTCAGACTAACTATGGGTACAAATTACTTGAAGGAAATTCCCTTTTTGGTGCAATAATTGCAAAGTAAATCAAGCTTTTAAACATTATCAAAAAATTAATTTACGTTACCAGAGTACAGCTTCACATGCACTTTCAAACCTTGTATCAGCTTACCTGTTTTGTTTCACACCACACACATCGCCCTCTGTCATCCAAACACTGAGAACAATTTCTTCGCAGGTGGCAGGGCATAGGACACTCTGACAGGTGTATCACAGCATCTTGTGATCTACAAATAACATCAACTAAATAATTTTTATAGCTGTGCTGAACTGATGGTGGCAATAGCAGAAATGATACTAATAATACACTGCAAGTAGCAAGTCAATTTTATGACACAACGACAGCCACAGAAAAACTATATACAGGCTTTACAGTTTAAATGATACCAGGCCAGCTAAGGGGGAAAAACTCCACATTCTCAGCTACATTTACATCAGTATGAATGCACACAGCAAGTAGATTCATTATCTCATAACAGCAGAAGTTGCTATTCAACTGCGTGCAGACAAAGTACCATAATGTGATATGGCTCTGCAGGACGCAATTCTGCGTAGAGGAAAAAGAAAGAATTGTTGGATGTTGATCTTGGGTTGATGATTTTATTTGCCGTTGAATCTGGAGAATGCCAGACCTCCCATTTCATTTTTTGAGACTGGAGGAACATGGTTCAACCTTTACAATGAAAAATTATAGTACCAATTCTCTTCTTAAATGATCACAAAATTTCTACTGTGACAGGGTCAACTTCATTTTCTGAGGCACACTTTTTTTATGAGAAACAGATGATACATTGCAATAATGGCTTTAAGTTTGGTGGCTCTTAACACTTCTATTTAGATACCTTGGTGTGCCACCTTTGATCTTTTTTTAGCATTTCTTTGTGCCACAAGATAGAATTTGCTATCTACTCCTGTCAGAGAGAGTGCAGAATGCAGACACGAAACTTGCAAAAAAGAGCAAAATGCAAATGTCATCAAGGTTGAGGCCTTTTTGTTGTGCCTATCCCTGTGACTCAGCATCTCCACTATATGGTGAGTGGCAACTTTCCTTTTCATAATACTGTTACATTCCATCCTGGATTTTCTACTGTTTGATCAAGGTTGAAGTATGTTACTCTTGCCATTATTTCCCTTTTTTCAGCAGCGTTGTCCAGGAACAAGGTATTCTCTGAAATGATATGTGCTATTTGAACTTAGTAGTGTGACATGGATATTCTTCTCCAAGCACTGGAGACATTTACTTTAAGCACTGATCCATTGTTACCCCAGCAAAAAGTTGTATTGCATTTCTGCATGCCATTCTGCTCCCTTATACTGCAGAACTTTTAAGGCTGATTGATCAGCAGCTATACCACAACCACTAGCTAACTGCTGGTTACTGTACATATAGCAACAGGTTTGAGGAAGAAAAGCAGCAAACTGTGAGTTATCTACCTATCCAAAATGTCTTAGACTTATTTAGAGTGAAAATTGTTGCATGAAATGATTCTTTCTACGACATGTTAAAGGTTCTCTCCTTTTCATAAGAAACAGTACAGAAAAAATTACTCTGTGTACTGTAATTAAATTAGTCTCATTTATATTATGGCTATTGAAGTAGTCTCTAGAAGTGTGTAAGACCTTCTTATGGCTGCCAATGAAAACTGATTCTTGAAATAATATTAGTATATTTTTATTTGTCACCATCTTTCCTGAAACATTTCATTTAGTATTTTCAACTTTCCCTCATTACTCTGGCAAGAGTCAAACAACCAGTGACACTCAATTTCTCTCACTTGTGCATGTTCAAAGTTCTATGCTGCTCTAACTTGTTACAGTTTCCTTGCAACCGAGCAATATTTCCGTATATGGCATAATATCGTTTCAAAAGTAATCTCCTTTGTAAGACAAACCACAGTGTCAAAATAGTCTCACGATGAATCAAATAATTTCATTTATACTATCCATAAACTGCACTAAGTAACAGTTTTATAAATCCATCAACAGTAACTGTTTAATAACTATATGACAATACTGGATCACATAACACCTTAAAGATGACACAAAAACAATTTGTATGTTATATTTAAGAAAACAAAAGGAAATGTTTTAGAAGAAATACATGTCATGAAAGCATTAAAGCAAGCCCCTGGTTCAGCTCTGAATAATCAGATTGAAAACTGACACTGCAATATCCTATCAAGTTTTGACAATCTGAATTGTCACCAGTAGCTACTAAGATGGTTTTCATGTTAATTTAGCAACTTTATTATACTCAAATACTACTCCTTCAGTAATTTTATAAAACTGACGTACCGATGTAAAGCAGATTATGTTTTATCTTTAATTTCATACCTACAATAAACTACAGATTGTTTAAAGTTATGTAACGCGGTTCCCAGAAACGCTTGTTTTCCTAGTTATGATTTTCTCCTTGCAGCTGTTTGTGTGTTTACTTTCTTTTTCCTCTCTGGAACTGTGGTCTTCTGCCTTCCAGAATACTGCTAGCCTAGCTGCTTACACCTCATCGGTCTGTTAGCAATATGGCAGATGGATACACACCACACAGGATTTAAAGTTTTACTCACATCAGATTTATACAGCTGATCTGTACATAATTCTGCAATATATCCTATGGGATGTTATTCAGTAAGCTATTTTTCAGGTCTCTTTCATCCTCGATGTTTTGGTTCCTTACTGTATTATTATTTTTTGGATAAAATTCTAAGAATACTTTTCCTTGAAATTAGCAGATCTTTTTGGCATTTTATCTCAGTTCACATTAGTGTCCCATTCATAATTTGTTTTTCCCCTGCTTTTGCACATTTTGACAAGCATCTTTTCGATATACTCAATTTCATTATGAAAACCCACCACTGTAATTTGACTCTTACCGTGGATTCTTCCTAAATGCTGGGTCTCCGTAAATGTCCATCTGCGAGGGAAATCCCAAAAGTAAGGTCTTCTACTTTTGTATAAGTACACAACTCTTTTAGTGTGCAGTTGGTCACACTGTTATGAAGAGTGCTTCATGCACTGTGTGTAAACATGCGCATGCTGTGCTGAGGCACTCAGTCTTGGCTTGGCAGCCGTACATAATGGCGCTCCCGTTGGATGTTACCGCCAAGTGTGAATTGCGTGCAGTTATTCGGTTTTTGAAAGCAAAGGGCACTGCGCCAACTGAAATCCATCACCAATTGATGGAAGTGTATGGTGAGTCATGCATAGATCTCAAAAATGTTCATTAGTGGTATAGAGAGTTTGCAGCTGGTTGGACCAAAATTCATGTCGAATACAGGAGGGGGAGACCGCCAATTTCTGAGGAGACAGTGTTGATCGTTGAGCAAAGCACACATGAAGATCAGCGGATCACCCTGGATGATCTCTGCACATTGGTTCCTGAGGTTTCCTGAAGCTCCACTCACAGAATTTTAATGGAAACATTGAATTACCGGAAGGTGTGCGCAAGACGGGTACCATGCATACTGACTGAGGACCACATGCTGCAATGAGTTGATGCTTCCCGTGCATTTCTTCACTGCCTTGCAGCCGAACAACTCAACTGTCATGCATGACGAAACCTGGGCATACCACTTTACACCTGAGACCAAGCAACAATAACACCAGTTCATAACTTTATGAACAGCATGGCGGCAAGCTGGTGTAACATGGGCATACAAAAACTGCTACAACGTCTCAAAAATGCATCGACAGAAATGGTGATTATGTTGAAAAATAGCTAAATGTTCAAGCTGTAAACTGATGTAGACCATTGTAGAAATAAACTGGTCTATGTAGTTATAAAAAAATAGGAGACCTTACTTTTGGGATTACCCTCGAAAATTATGAAAATATAAACACTTTGAGAGCTGCTCATCATCGTTTGTCAAATGCCAACATTATCTGCGGTTGTGTTACATCAATCATTTCAAAAAATTTCACACAGTGATCTGTATTCTTGGCAGATAAACCTGAAGATGCATCTATACTTATGTGAATCTGGTAATTGCAAATAAAGCACATTCACACAGTTACGCTTCTTTTGTAAACACTTCATAATTCTTGACCTTTTAATTATTATAATTTTTATGATAATTTGAATGGCTATTGAGTGTTGAGTGCTTTTTAATTGTTATTCACAATGTCTCAGACCTGTTGCTGGCCTCCCTAGAAGCTGTTTTTTCAAGTTTGTTGTGAAAAAGATCATATCATTTCACTGGAAGAAAATTTACTACGTACATTTCAAACGTTTGAAAACTTTGTACAGTAGCTCAACAAAGTAAGACAGCAGTTGACAAGAGAATAAATATCCAAGCATCAAGAACATACAATCATCCAACCAGCAACCTTAACTGTATCATTTTCAATTCAGTTATTCGCAAGGAAAACACACACACACACACACACACACACACACCACACACACACACACACACACACACACACACACACACACACCAGTCTGCAAAATTGAAGGACGAAAGGAACTTTTGCATCATCTATCACATCCAAGTATCACAGTTTGGTGAAACTTGGGCAATACATAGAAAGACCAGCTGCTGTACAGAACGGAAGGTAACAAGGAAAAATGCAATACAGTACACAGAAATGACACTTTTACTCAAAGACAATAATTACACTGAAGTCACCACGATTTACAGTGGTCCCTGGACATTACAAAAGGCAAGACATAGATCTTAATATGGTGTGTGATCAACACAGGTGGCAATGCATGCTCTCCAATGTCCTCCCTTACTGGCCACAGGGTTGGCTATGGTTGAAGTTGACAGCTGCTGGATGGTCTTTGGAACATGTGAATGTGCTGCAGTATGTCTCCCCATTGCATCCCACATGTGCTTGATGGAATTTAATTCGCCGGAAGGAGCAGGTTAGCCCATTTCCTGAATATTATTTTGTTCCATGAGCTTCTCCACCTGTGGTATTTAATATGGTAGCACATTCTCACTCATAAAAATGAAGTCAGAGCAGACCGTTTCCCCTAAAAAGACACACACTGGGAAGGGGTAAAGTGTCACAATAATGTTAAAAGTGACTCTATGGTGTTCAAAGATTTGGAAGTCAGTATGCCCATGAACAATTATGCCTCCTCGCACAAAACCACCCCCAAAATGATCACGATCAACAATGTTCCTGTGTGCACTGTGTGTTTCCACTTTTCACCATAGAAGAGTATTTTCAAAATCACTGCACAGGCTGAATCTGCTCTAATCCGATAAGAACACATGACCCTCTCCTGGTTGGTCCAGTACATGCACTCTTGGCACCATTACAAATAGTGCTGCCGACATGTGGGATTGTGCGCCTTGATGTCCTGTTAAATGTGGTTACAACTGCACCTGCAGTCTCTTGTGTTGTGCGTTCCAATCCTATTGACACTGTAGTCATGCTGACCTCACACCATTTGGCATCCAGCACTCTGTGCACAAGTGGCAAAATGCTCTTGCACTTTCATTTATTTCCACCAAGTTGTTAATATGTTTGTTATTTTATCTATCATGTCCGTAAGTTTTATTCACTTGTAGAGTTCTGCAAGATGGAATTATCATATATGGCCAATATTTTGGTGGCTAAACACCTCTGCCTTTCGCAGTGCACAAACTGCTGATGCTCAGTGATTTAAATCCGGGTTTGGAGAGGGGGCAGAAGCTCTCCATGGTGTGTTGGTGTGTTCAAATCACATAAAACCAGCAATCTACTGCCATTGGTGACTTGAAAAAGGTGAGGAAGGAAGGGGAGTGGTTTATCTTTCAAAATTTTTTGAAGGTTCTACTTTGCTGCAATCATATCACTTATTCCAATAGGCAAAATGGTACTATAATTAAGAGTTCCTTATCCTGTAAGTATCTGTAACTAATATAAGTGTGGTCATGTAGACTGTACATCAAATACTGTTCCTCTGAAGATGGACACATTTTATACTTTAGATCTCTACCTTCCTCAAGTTACAGCCAATACAGCAAGTGTCACACATTATGACAAGGATAGATTGCTACTCACCACATGGGGAAGGCACTGGCGTCACAGACAGACACAATGAAAAAGTTATTTTTCATTGTGCCTGTCTGTGACTCAACACCTCCACTATGTGGTGAGTAGCAATTTATACTTTCCATGTTGTTGTTATTCCATCCTGGACTCTACAGTGTTTGAATATTAATGCATTCTCATTTCTTCTGTCAACATTTATCTTTTCACACATGGTAAGTTACGCTACATTAAAATTCAGGAATACATTATATTTCTTACCTCCCTTTCCTTGCACAACGAGCATCCTCTGTCCACCATTCACAAAGGCCACTGCTAATGCAACTTTCACAGGAAATATAGTTGGAGCAATTGGCACAACTTGATGGAAGCAGAGTAAGGTAGCGCCATTCATTTGGCAATGCGGGGGATACACATTCTTCTGACTCATTTGACTTTCTTGACATGCATCGCTGGTTTAAATCACACCATCCACAAAGGGAATCTTCCAAACAGTGCAAGCAGTTTGTATATAAATGGCAAGAGCCATTCTCATATGGTTCTAAATAATCAAATGTGAATACCTGAGAAAGAAAAACATTGTTAAAGGTACTGTACATATTCATAACTCAATAAACAACTCAACACAATTACTAAAATTTGGCTACCTATAATAACTTGATGAATTAATAAAGCAGAAAGTTCAAACTCACGTTAACAGTAAAATAATTAACAATAAAGATGATATGTGGCGTAATGAATAGTCCATTAAATTTCAGGCTGCACAGATGCATGCCCAAAATTTAATGGACTCTGATTTGTTCATATTTCAAAATGTACATTTATGTGATCTTGACACACTGAGGATTTCATAGCCATCTCTTTGAAAAATTTAAGGGTAAAAGAATAGACAATGTATATCTGATATACATGAAATATATGTAAAACACAAACAAAGAGCTCCCTATTATCCATGTATGAATTATCTGGTTTGGGAATTATTTGTGCATAGTTAAATGATTTCTGAAAAGATAAAAAACAAATCTCAAGATAGTCTGTTCTAACTGGAATGAATATTTTCATTTAAAACACACAGTTATGCCAGTGATTTTACATTTTACCGACAAAAAACAATGAGGGCCTCAATCCCACACCATCAGACATCTCTGAAATACTGTTCTATTACTTCCCATTTCACCTACAACTAATGTGTGGACTGTATACTTGTAATATGTTCATAACTGATTTCCAGTCTCTCTGTTTGCCTTAACATTCTCCTACAAGCTTGTTTCCAATGAGTAACATGTAACTAACACATTGGAATTTAATACGGCACACATAGCATGTTCTGTAAACACAATAAATAGTAGTTTTAAGTAATTATGTATTTAGGATTTTCCGTGGTTTTCAGTTATCCATGTAATCTTGGGAGCAGTATTTAAAAACACAACAAATTTATAACTATTAGGAGTATTAGTAGTTTCCTAGAGGCTCAAAGTTAAAAAAATGAATATGAAAAAGATTTAGGTACAAACTAAAAATCACCTCTACCCAAAGAATCTCACTATTACATGAAAGGAAAAGCTAGTAACAACAACTGTTGTTACTAATATTTTAAGATCTCCTGCATTTCTATCTGTACTACCTGTCATCAGTTCCCAGTATGTTACTTCTTTTCAATGAGATATGAGACTTCAAGGTGCTTCAAAACTGACAGCAATAAAACAATAGGTAAGAAGAATGTCGCATACAGTTCCCCCTGGGGTGAGGAACGCTTTGCAGAGAGGGCACAGTGACAAGAACTTTTGAAATAGTGAAAGCAAAGTGGTAGTCATAACAATTTTAGGCAGCTCCAATAGCCCCACATGGTGCTGCTAGGTGAGGGCTTCTACTGTTTTGGTATGATGAGATGGATTCAGACACAAGTGTAACAATGGCAGTGTTAATAAATAGATTGTGAACATCACACGCAGTACAAGTGAAACAGCATTATGTATGGAATGAAAATAGGGGCACCAAGCCATTGCATATAGTGATTAGTTGTGTGGAGAAAATCTTATTTTGGTATGATATAATGATCATGTACAAATGAGGAAAATGTGGAAAATTTGCAAATAATAACAATACAATGAAGTGGCAAAATGTGTGTGTATATGGCATAAACAGACAGTGACTAACGTAACAGTGCGCAGTATAAAGACAAAGAGGTGAAGATTTTACATCAAGAATTAGACTAGGAATTTTGACTTCAAGCAGAAGCCACCATTACTGGAACCCACTGCAGCAGCCAATCAGTGTGCAAGATCAACCAGCGTCACATCCCAGGGTGTGACAGCCTAGCAATGCGTGACACAGTAGAAGTAAACATTGTGGATGGCACGGGATTATGAGCAACATCAGCAACTATGAAGATGACGCTGAAAGGGGATAGCAATCGACAACAGCAGCCAGTACAAAAAAAAAATACCACAAGATAAAACTGTCTGTCATTGAGTGTATAAGAGATATTTGGCAAAAACGAAAGTCTTAAACCTAATCAGTGATTCCAAATGAGAAGTTAGTGAATTCTGCCAGGAATCTTCAAATGGGGTACCAACAGCTGTAGTGTTATGCAGAATTAACAGTGACTAGATAGTTGGGGACCTATGTTGTGTCTCATGCACTCATATCTTCTTGTGTTCACTGTAAAAAATTTAGTGATTTTGAACTGTATGCTGATGTAAATCCTGTTGATTTTATTATAAAGCTCAATGATCTGCCAGGAAACGGCAATGATAAAGAAAAAATGTCTTTTGTGAGGGGCTATTCCTTTGATTGGGTAATTGACATTGCGGAGTCTCTTAGTTCATGGCAAGAATTAAAGAAATTACTTTTAAAAAAATATTGGTCTTGTAAGGCACAGCACAGATTAAGTGAATTATGGGAAAGTATTAGGTACAATCCTGGAAGAGGTATCACTACCTTGAAAGATTTCGGTCAGTATTGGGGTAATAAACTGAAGTACTCAAATAGAGAACTAGGTAGTAGTTTTGTAATTGTGGGATTAAAGAGCAAACTGCCCCAAAAATTAAATGCTTTGACGTGCACCCAGAAAAAATATAAATAATTTCTTGAAATATTTGGAATAAACAAGGCACAAACAATCTAGGTCTGTGGACTGTGGCAGTGGAATTATTGTGGCATTGGAATGAGTTTACAGGCGACGAACCAGTAATTAGAAAGAATGCAACTGATACTGGTAGGGATAAGGATAACTATAGACATGATTTGGCATGAAATAAAGAGCCATCAGTGACTAGAAACAACTCGGTAGACTAATGTCGAAGTGAACAGTGACAGGAAATTAAACAGGGAAATTGAACCAGGTATAGTAATAAAGAGAACTGTGTTCAGTGGAAGGGACCTTATGAAAGGAAATAAATTAAATGGAAAAGTAAAGACAGGAATAGAAGTTTACTGTCTCATAACACACAATTTCAGCTCAGTGATTTAATGCACAGGAGACTCATCAGAACACAAAAAATATCATTAATATAAGATACTGTACTGGATACATAATTTATATGCAACTAATAATTTTTCTTAAAAAGTAAAAATACTTAAAAAAATTAACACACATAAGTGCTCTCTACACTACTCAAATTTGCAGGTACTCCTTTGTGAATTCTTCTACTGAATAGTAACATTTCTGCACTAGTTTCTCATATACAGCTTTATTTTTCAGTGTTTCTAAGTTTGTACTGAGCAATTCTTTTCGTTTCACTTTGTTACAAATTTTCATACCCATATATTGTGGAGTTTGAGCATAAAGTTTTAAATGGAGGTGGGCAGCACAAAATTATTTTGATTTCTGCTATTGTAATCATGATGAAAATGATTGGTCATCTCACAGATGTACAGTGAGGGAACACCTACATTGCGCATATTTCATATTTCTAATGGTGGTTTTCTGAAGTTTTAATGTTCAACAAATGTGGTTTGAATTACCCCAACACAAAACTCAATACCTTCTTACTGATTCGAAGTAGCCTTCATATAGTACTTTCCTTATGTCCATATGTGCAACATTCTCACTGCAAATGCTATGCTATTTCATTTATTTGCAACATAAGCCCCATGACAGATTTTTATCCAGTTGCATTCCTAGGAATTTCACTCAGTTAGTTTCCAGCAAATCTTAGTTTTTGAGATTGATTTACACATCATTTAATTTTGTTTGTTTAGTTTTAAACTGCATTAACTGAGTATTCTCCAAATTTAATTTTAACCCCTTTAAATCAAAACCAGTATCTAATTTTTCTAAGGTATTTAATATAGTTTGAGGAAATTGGTCAGTACTGTTACTTTCAATGATTACAGATGTGCCATCTGCAAATAAAAATGAGTGACACTCAATATTAAGTCACAAATCATCTATGTGAAAAAGAAACAGATTGGACCCTAAGAAAGAACCTTGAGGGTACTCTTTGTGATATGGTTTTCCATGTATAAGTTCCTCTCATTGATGTTTAACCACTCTTTGTCTTCAGTTGGTTAGGTAGGACTTAAACCAATCTAAGAATGTTCAAATGTGTGTGAAATCTTGTGAGACTTAATAACTAAGGTCATCAGACCCTAAGCTTACACACTACTTAACCTAAATTATCATAAGGACAAACACACACACCCATGCCCGAGGGAGGACTTGAACCTTCGCTGGGACCAGCCGCACAGTCCACGACTGCAGCGCCTTAGACCGCTCAGCTAATTCCGCGTAGCTCTTTAACCAATCTAATACAGTGCCACTAATTCCATTTTTTTCTGTTTATAGAATAGCAAGTAGTGGTGCACACTGTCAAAAGCCTTGACTAGGTCTGTGGTTTTGCCTTTTTGAAATACATCCCGATTTTTTGAGGTTATTTTAAATTTTTCTATGAAATTTTGAATATGTGTTGTGACTACTTTTTCAAATATTTTTGGTAGTGATTCAAGAAGAGAGACTGGGTGGTTGTTTCCCCTATGTTATTTTATACCTTTTTTGAGTAAAGGCTTAACTGGTGCATACTTGAGTGTGTCTGAAAACTAACCATCTCGAAGAGAATGGTTAACTTTTGTAGAGAGGGGCTGTGCAATTATTCTGGAGACTGTTTTTAATACTTTTGTTGGTATCCCATTCCATCCTGCTATAGTTTTATTTTTCAGTCTTTTACAGTAGTGTTGCTCAATGAAAAGTTTTGCCTTAAAATTGGTAAGTGTAAATTTACCTTATCTGGGTAATTTTCTACATTGATGTTTGATTAGCTAATGTTTTTAAAGAATTAATTTCACAATTCTGGAATTTGAGCAGGATTTACAATAGAGTTTTGCCCTCTATCTTACTTTCAGAAATATCATGGTCTGTAGCTGTGGCACTCATTTCAGCTTTGATCACTGACACTAATGCCTTTGATTTGCTTTCGCTATCCAAAATAAACATATTACTTGAAAATAGAAGAATATGCTACTGCTATGAAGTAAGGATAAAAAACAACTGATGAACAAAGCAATTGAGGGTAGAGCTAGTGACAAAATAGTTTTTCTGGAAAGGAGAAACAAAGGTTGCAAGTAAACAGAGCAACAGTGAATACAAACAGGAACGCAGTCAAGAAATGATAGGGAAGAGAGCCCTGCTACCTGTCACTTAATTTTAATAAAACTACCTAATAATGAAATCATGAAAGTAGTTGTTGAATTTTGTGAGGATGATTTAATTGTAGTCATGTCAACAAGTTCTTCTGAGAATGGCAAATAAGGTTGTTGATGAAGAATGGGAGCTACAGTACATGCATTTGATTAATGAGTATAATTATGAAATTCCAGGAAGAGTGCCATATGAATGTGAGAAGTAGTTTTGGGAGGCTGAAGATAATATGGATGAACTAAGTGATATACAAAAGAAGCATTATGATCAACTTAAACAGATATGGAGAGAATGTTATGATATAACAGACAATGATATGAATGAACGTCAGAGTGAAAGAGAATGTGAGTTAGTAACAAACGAATAAGAAATGACAGTGTTTAAAAAGGCAAGTGTGGAAAAAAATTAATGAAGCTGTTGGAGAAGTAAATGATACTGGGCAGGAAAGTAAAATCAGACAAAATCATTGGTAACTTTAATTATATGCATTAAGAGTAGTCAGTTGAGACTCAAATAGATGTTGTAATAGAAACAGGGACTTCAAGAACAGTAAATGAAATGGTCAGTCAGGCTAATGGCTTGATTGAGGAAAAGGTGTGTGTAAAGTTGCAAATTAGTAGTAGTATTAGTAAGTGAAGTGGGGAAAAAAACAAAAATGACCAACAATGTAAGCAAATATATGAGACAGTGCATAAATGTTATACTGATGTCAATGGATATACTGAGCAGAAATCTGTTGATGTGACTGTGGGTGTCTTCGTGAATACCGAGTCAGAATGAGTGGACTTAATGAGTAATGATGAGCACAAAATATATAATAGTGCAGACTTACGTCAGATAATGAAAGAAGCTGTAACTTTGATGGTTAACAGCGATGTAAGTAGTTTGCAACAACAGTCACACTTTTGCAATTTGCAAAGTAGAACATGGAAAGGTTGTTGACATACCAGATTTGGGGATTGAGCAAGATATTGTTAACATAAAAATTGATGCCTTTGATGATACTGAATAGAGTGTATGCAATTGATGGATGATGATTTGGTTAAAGTGGAAGACAGTGTGAATGAATGCCAAGACGAAAGAGAGCATGTATCAGTAATTAGTAAAGTGAATCAATATGAGTTGCGAATAAAGAACCTGGAGTATGTATGATTAAAATGGCTTATGTGCACGTAATGAATGACAATGTTAAAGAAAAAGATGAAATTGCAGACAAAAAGAACTTTACTTTTACTGAAAGTAAAAGTGTATTTGAACTGTCAGTAACTGAGTTGCAGAAGGTTTTGCCAGAAGACACATCAATAGTAGACAGTAACAGATTAAAAGTTCATGTTGATAATATTCAAGACAAAGTTAAGTTGAAAGTTTGAGAGTTATCGATTGCTGTCAAATTAGAAATGTGGTGAGGCAGGTTTGAACTCATGAAACAAATTAAATACTGCAAACAGTGCAGAAAATTGTCGAGTTGAAGATGACATCCTTAACAAAGTTATTACTGATTTTTATCTGCAGATAGTGCAAACAGTTGTTGGTGTGAACATTGACATATGTGAGGGTAATAGTAGTTAATTTCTGATGTAGTATCACAAAATATTAATGATGTATAGAATGTGGTTGTCAACCAGAAAATTATTGTTGCAAATATTGATTCCTTTTTTTTATGTAAATGGTTCAACTGGTTCTAAGCACTATGGGACTTAACATCTGAGGTCATCAGCCCCTGGACTTAGAACTACTTAAAATTAACTAACCTAAGGACATCACAGACATCCATGCCCAAGGCAGGATTTGAACCTGCGACCGTAGCAGCAGTGTGGTTCTGAACTAAAGTGCCTAGGACCACTCAGCCACAGCTGCTGGCTGTGTTGGTGTAGAAACAGATTTTTCACAAGTGTTGAGTGCAATTTTGACCAAGTTATACCTGAATAAGAAAATCAAAATAACAAAGTGATTCATGTATAGCTGTTTACAAGGCTGCTACGAAAGCAACAGCTAACCACCATATGCACTTGGCTGCACCTTCTGTACTGTTCACCATTGTCAAATCTCTTGGCTACTGCAGGTAGTAATTACTGCAGCCAGCTGCAGACTATGCTAGCAGCTGGTAACTTAAAAGAGTTGTGATCCGTTTTGTTATGTGCTTTATTTCTCTGTGAGGCGAGTTTATTTTGCACCATATCTGAAGCTTGTTGAGGAAGTGTGCAAAAAAGTGTGGCTGCTAAATGGAAAGTTCAGCGATCTGTCCATGTTTTACATTGTCAGACACATGAGTTTGGGTGCTTGGTGAGAGAATATTGTGAGAAGGAGAGAGACAATGGTGCAACTCTACTGCTTCTAAGGAAGGTGGTCAGGGGATCTGCAGACACTTTGAACATACTACAATATGAAAATTCATGAAAATTTATGTGAAGCACTGCTCAAATAAATAGAGAAAAAAGTTAGCCACAGTTTCCACAGTATGTAGTAGATGAGGTAGCTAAAGAATGTGGCCACAGAGTTCTTTGGCTTTCACCATACCACTGCCATTTCAATGCGATCAAAATGATTTGGGCACAGATTAAACATTATGTGACAAAGCAAGCTGGGGTATTTTTACTTCCCCTCTTGTTTTGCCATCTGCCTCCATAGAATTCAATTTTTTCACTTTTAACTAATTACCATTAACATATGTAAATACAATCTGCATTTTCATGAAAGAGAAAGGATGGCCCTCAGTTTTAAGGAATAGGCACCAGATCTAATTTTGTGCTCAGTTTTACGTATGTAATTGGTTTTCTAATTTATTTGGACTATTCCTAGCTAGTATCTTACATTATAGGGTGAAATCAATAATTGTTTCATAACTTAAATTCTATTGTTGACTTATAAACAAATGTAGCTTCTGTAGTAAGTATAAACATTTGGAGGAACTACTAATAGTATTATGATAGCAAAGGCAGCCCTTAATTAATTCCAAAGTAATTAACAGTTTTGTCAAAAGTATTGTTTGCATAATGATATTTGTTAATTTCATGATTTACACAAATAATTCGGCTTAACCCCAGTAGTAGAAAAAACTGTAAAAAGAAAAATTTTTTGGTGCATTTAGTTAATTTAATGAGTTAAGTTTTAATTGTAATTTCTGTAAATTTAACTTCAAACAATGTGTAGTTTCAGTAGCTATTATTGTGAGGATGTATAAGGGCCTGATTTTTGGTACTGAGACAGTCAGTCCATGGCCTAGTTTTTGACGAGAAACCTGTGTTGATTAGACCAACAACAATGCTTCAACTTAACTGTGAAATAAGTGTTACACAATTAGGCCGTGCGTTAAAACAATGACAGTGTCTGCTCAATACCTACCTTTTTGTTCTTCAAGAACTGCAAACTTAGTGGTTAGGTTTTTAATGCTTGAAGGTGTACAATAGTAAACTATTGTAGCAGTATGTAGACGTTCGCCTGCAGCCTATTAATGAGGCTTATCAAAAGTTAAACAACAGTGCACTGGCCATATTAAATGTGCAAATGGGGCATTGTTAAAAGTGCAAGTAAACAACTGTGAAACACAAATGTGCACCTGACAGCTACATCATTTACAGTAGACAGTACTACACTTCCATCCCTATTTTTTCAGCCAGTATGTCGACACTGAGGACAACAAACGAAGAAATAAAGCAGGGAACACTGTCACACACTTCAATGCCATCAAAATTATTTGGGCACAGATTTAACATTTTAAGGCAACAAATAGCGAAAGCTTCACTGTGGCAGAAATTCATAGACTGTTAGAGGAAGCAGTGGCACAAATAATGCCAGAGAAACGGAATAACGTTGTATGCCACACAGATACAGCTGTTACGGAAGCATGGAAAAGTGAAGTGAGTGTGAAGAGTAATACTGAAAATATAATTATATCCTAGGGGAATTCCAGTGAATCGTAGACGCATCAGAGCCCAGATAATGACAATGTCAAAGAAGAAAGTGATTCTGAACTAAGTGGCATTTACCCTTTGCCTTAATTAACCTTTATTTTTGTGTTTGCATTTTGTATTTTTGGGTGAATAGTGTGTACTGGCTTTGCACAATAAATCTCATCTCATTATTAAGGAATACTAATCTGCATGAGCATGACACCCTACATGCACTCTATAGTCACTAGTAAGTACTCAAGCAATTTACATTATTTTAATGTTGTTAGTTATTGTATTTACATGAATGATTTAGATCCATATGATTAGAGGCCTTAGATAGCAACCACAGTTTGCTGGTAATGAACCTGAGAGGGACTATGGATAATAAAGTGACTGAAAACCAGGACAGATGTACAAGGGTATGGAAGTTGAAGGAGGAAGAAAGCAGGCTACAGTACCTACAAGTAATAAAGGAAAGCATTCCAAAGGATGAACCAAAAACAGTAGAAGAGGAATAGGGTAGATTCAAGGGAACATTAGTAAGTGCAGCAGAAACAATATGTGGGAGGACAAGCAACAAAAAGAGATGGAAAGAAACACCCTGGTGGAATGATAAAACAAAGGATATAGCACAGAAGAAGAATAGAGCATTTACGGTCTGGTTCCAGAAGAGAACAGTGGAGACAAGAGAAGAGTATCAGGCCAGAAAGAAAGAAGCAAAAAGAGTGGTGGTGGAGGAAAGAAGAAAGTGGATGTAACAGTGGACGAGAATGATGGAGGAGGAGGGAAAGGGTTCGCCGGCAGACAGGCACAATGAACAAAACACACACACACACAGAGACACAGAATTACTAGCTTTCGCAACCGATGGTTGCTTCTTCAGGAAAGAGGGAAGGAGAGGGAAAGACGAAAGGATGTGGGTTTTAAGGGAGAGGGTAAGGAGTCATTCCAATCCCGGGGGCGGAAAGACTTCCCTTAGGGGGAAAAAAGGACAGATGTGTCTGCTTGTGTCTGTGTATGTGCGGATGGATGTGTGTGTGTGTGCGAGTGTACACCTGTCCTTTTTTCCCCCTAAAGGAAGTCTTTCCGCCGCCGGGATTGGAATGACTCCTTACCCTCTCCCTTAAAACCCACATCCTTTCATCTTTCCCTCTCCTTCCCTCTTTCCTGAAGAAGCAACCATCGGTTGCGAAAGCTAGTAATTCTGTGTGTGTGTGTTTTGTTCATTGTGCCTGTCTGCCGGCGCTGTCCCGCTAATATATATATATATATATATATATATATATATATATATATATATATATATATATATATATATATATATATATATATATATATATATATATGGCCTGTAGAGGACTTTGATTTGGGATAGGAGTTGACAGGCCATTTCCTGAAAATAAATAAATATATATATATTTCCATTCCCGTATTTCCCACATAACCGATCATTTTTTAGCAGCTTCCCACAGGTTTAAACGTTATTATTTCTTCATCAAACAATTGTTAGCCTCATTCTAATAACCTGCCAGTACACAACCAGTCCTTTGAATACATTTACACATATATTTTTCGAGATTTTATTCGAAAAATTTTTTCGAATTTTATTTTTTTGGAAAATTTTTTTCGAAACTTTTTTCGAAAATATTTTTTTTCTTTCGAAACTTTTTTCGAGAAATTTTTTTCGAAATTTTCTTGAATTTCCCCACCCTTTTACGTGATCTGGAGACAACATAACTACCTAACCTTTGCACCCATTGTTGTTCACCTACCTAAGTTCAGCACAGGATCAACATAGCTCATCTCAAACCAACACTTTTTCGACTTTTTTCACACCTTTATCTCACCCCATATAAATTTCTATTTACTTTCACTTTAACCTCACATTACCCTTTCCACCTTCTAATACCATGTCAACCTCACAACATCCCTACAACGACCCCATTAAATTTTATTTACATTCCCTCCGCAAACATGCCTTCACCCTAGCCAGATTACGCTCCCATATTTTATTTACTCAGGCTTGTCTGACATTTGGCATTACTCCCAAAGGCCTCACACTTAAAGTCCCCATCTCTGGCTGCAATCCTTCTTTCCATCAGTCCTTATACCAGTTCCAAACAGCAAAATCCATAGCCCTCACTCGCCTAATCCTTCACCTATACATCGACTCGGCCAATGAACACACCTGTCAACTCCTCCTACAGGCCAACCGCAAATTAGAACAGCATGCCACCCTCCACCTCAAAAAACTATCCAATCTCCTGGTTTCCCACCTCCGGAAAGGCAACTCACTCACCCTCCACAACCTTTCCAACAAACCTCAACCTCCTCTCATTGCACACAGACCAAGTCTCTCCCATCTACTCAATCTCCCACTTCCAGTTCCACTCCCCCCAACACCTCAAAATTCTAGTCAACACAATCTGGAACCACAACACCCCAATTCAGTAGTTAACCTTTGCTCCAAACCCCTCTCCCAATACGAAACCTCTGTCCTATCCAAAGGCCTCACCTTCAGCCCCACTCCCAGGTTCAACCAAACTGCCCTTGTCAAAGATTTACTGTCCTACACACGTAGTCTCTGCTGGAAATATCACTTTGCCACGAAGAAAAATAATCCTGATCCCACTCCTAATGATTCAACTCCCCAAGACACTATCCAAATTAAGCCCTGCCTGGAACAGTTCCGTCCTCCATCACAGCGGGACCCACCTCCTCTTCCTCAAAATCACCCTCTCCAAACCTTCCAGGAATTTCTCACTTCCAGCCTTGCCTCTCAATCTTTCTTGAAAAACCTTAATCCTACTCCCAACATCACCACAGCCGAAGCCCAGGCTATCCTTGATCTGAAAGCTGACCGATCCATCACCATTCTTCCGGCTGACAAGGGTTCCACAACCGTGGTACTTGATCGTCGGGAGTATGTGGCTGAGGGACTGCGTCAGCTTTCAGACGATTCTACATACAAAGTTTGCCAAGGTAATCCCATTCCTGATGTCCAGGCGGAGCTTCAAGGAATCCTCAGAACCTTAGGTCCCCTACAAAACCTTTCACCTGACTCCATCAAACTCCTGACTCCACTGACACCTCACACTCCTACCTTCTACCTACTTCCTAAAATTCACAAACCCAAACATCCTGGCCGCCCCATTGTAGCTGGTTACCAAGCCCCCACAGAACGTATCTCTGCCTACGTAGATCAACACCTTCAACCCATTACATGCAGTCTCCCATCCTTCATCAAAGACACCAACCACTTTCTCGAACGCCTGGAATCCGTACCCAGTCTGTTACCCCCGGAAACCATCCTTGTAACCATTGATGCCACTTCCCTATACACAAATATCCCACACGTCCAGGGCCTTGCTGCAATGGAGCACTTCCTTTCACGCCGATCACCTGTCACCCTACCTAAAACCTCTTTCCTCGTCACCTTAGCCAGCTTCATCCTGACCCACAACTTCTTCACTTTTGAAGGCCAGACATACCAACAATAAAAGGGAACAGCCATGGGTACCAGGATGGGCCCCTCGTATGCCAACCTATTTATGGGTCACTTAGAGGAAGCCTTCTTGGTTACCCAAGCCTGCCAACCCAAAGTTTGGTACAGATTTATTGATGACATCTTCATGATCTGGACTCACAGTGAAGAACAACTCCAGAATTTCCTCTCCAACGTCAACTCCTTTGGTTCCATCAGATTCACCTGGTCCTACTCCAAATCCCATGCCACTTTCCTAGACGTTGACCTCCATCTGTCCAATGGACAGCTTCACACATCCGTCCACATCAAACCCACCAACAAGCAACAGTACCTCCATTATGACAGCTGCCACCCATTCCACATCAAACGGTCCCTTCCCTACAGCCTAGGCCTTCGTGGCAAACGAATCTGCTCCAGTCCTGAATCCCTCGACCATTACACCAACAACCTGAAAACAGCTTTCGCATCCCGCAACTATCCTCCCGACCTGGTACAGAAGCAGATAACCAGAGCCACTTCCTCATCCCCTCAAACCCAGAACCTCTCACAGAAGAACCCCAAAAGTGCCCCACTTGTGACAGAATACTTCCCGGGACTGGATCAGACCTTGAATGTGGCTCTCCAGCAGGGATACGACTTCCTAAAATCCTGCCCCGAAATGAGATTTATCCTTCATGAAATCCTCCCCACTCCACCAAGAGTGTCTTCCCATCGTCCACCTAACCTTCATAACCTCTTGGTTCATCCCTATGAAATCCCCAAACCACCTTCCCTACCCTCTGGCTCCTACCCTTGCAACCGCCCCCGGTGTAAAACCTGTCCTATGCACCCTCCCACCACCACCTACTCCAGTCCTGTAACCCGGAAGGTGTACACGATCAAGGGGAGAGCCACATGTGAAAGCACCCACGTGATTTACCAACTGACCTGCCTACACTGTGACGCTTTCTATGTGGGAATGACCAGCAACAAACTGTCCATTCGCATGAATGGACACAGGCAGACAGTGTTTGTTGGTAATGAGGATTACCCTGTGGCTAAACATGCCTTGGTGCACGGCCAGCACATCTTGGCACAGTGTTACGCCGTCCGAGTTATCTGGATACTTCCCACCAACACCAACCTATCCGAACTCTGGAGATGGGAACTCGCCCTTCAGTATATCCTCTCTTCTCGATATCCGCCAGGCCTCAACCTCCGCTAATTTCAAGTTGCCGCCGCTCATACCTCACCTGTCTTTCAACAACTTCTTTGCCTCTGTACTTCCGCCTTGACTGACATCTCTGCCCTTAGTCTTTGCCTTTAAATATGTCTGCTTGTGTCTGTGTATGTGCGGACGGATATGTGTGTGTGTGTGTGTGTGTGTGTGTGTGTATATGTCTGCTTGTGTCTGTGTATGTGCGGACGGGTGTGTGTGTGTGTGTGTGTGTGTGTGTGTGTGTGTGTGTGTGTGTGTGTGTGTGTGAGTGTGTGCGAGTGTACACCTGTCCTTTTTTTCCCCCTAAGGGAAGTCTTTCCGCTCCCGGGATTGGAATGACTCCTTACCCTCTCCCATAAAACCCACATCCTTTCGTCTTTCCCTCTCCTTCCTGAAGAAGCAACCATCGGTTGCGAAACCTAGTAATTCTGTGTGTGTGTTTGTGTGTTTTGTTCATTGTGCCTGTCTGCCGGTGCTTTCCCGATTGGTAAGTCTTGGAATCTTTGTTTTTAATATATATATAAAGAGGTGTTATATGGGATGATTAAATGTAAGAGGAAGAACGGTATGACACATTATGTTCAAATGGTGAACAAAAGTGGACAAGATGTAGAGAATAATGAGGAACTCAAGAAGATGTGGGAGGGCGATTTTGAAGAACTCCTGAACCCGAGTGGAGACCTGGATGAGGAGGAACAAGCCAAGGAGAAAAAAGAGGAGGGACAGCAAATACAAAAAGACCTTACATGGGGAGAAGTGGAAGATGCATTGGGCAAGATGAAGGGAGGGAAGTCACCAGGTCTGGATGAGCTAAGTGTAGAAATGGTGAGAGCAGCAGGAGATATGGGGATACAATGACTATATCATGTAATGTAAATTGTGTGGAGACAGAAGATGGTACCAGGAGACTGGAAGAAGGGAATAATTGTCCCAATCTTTAAGAAGGGAAATAGAAAAGAGTACAGGTACTATAAGGGGATAACATTGATGAGCCACTATGCAAAGATTTTTGAGAAAATTTTGGAAGCAAGAGTTCAGGCAAAATTAGAGGGAAGAATGAGAGAAGAGCAACATGGATTCAGAACAGGGAGGTCCACGGTGGATCTAATTTTTGCTGTAAGACAACTGCAGGAAAAGCACTATGAAAATGAAATAGACCTAGTAATGACCTTCCTGAACGTTGAAAACGGGTGTGATAGTGTATGTAGAAGCAAAGTGTGGATAGCCCTGGAGAACGGAGGAGTAGCAAACCCGATTATTTGAGGGATAAGGGAAATGTACCATGGAAGTGTAAGCTGTGTGAAAGTGGGAGGAGAGAGATCAGCTTGGATTGAACAGAAGAATGGCTTGAGGCAGGGAAATGCACTTTCACCATTACTCTTCATTGTAGTGATGGATGATATAATGAGCACAGTAGCACAAGTAATTGGTGAAAGGAATATGAAAGCTATGGTGTTTGCAGATGATCTGATGATTTGGGGGGAATAAGGAGGAGGAAGTACAAGATCAGTTGGACTTATAGGAACAAACAGTACAAGAATATGGGATGAAATTTAGTATAAGTAAGAGTGAGATGATTATCACAAGAAAGAAGGAGAAAGGAACAATGGGAATAACAATTGGTGGGGAACAACTGAGGAGAGTGGAGAGTTTCAAGTAGCTAGGAAGCCTTACACAGGAAGATGGAAAAAACGACAGAGAAATAAACGAGCGGGGGAGAAAAGCAGAAGCATTTCAGAAGGGTGTCAGAAGCCTGATATGGGGCAAGGATGCACCACAAACCAGTGTGGGTTTATACCAGGTTATATACCAGTCATACTATGTCCCGATCCTGGCATATGCAACATAAACCTGGGTTATGAAAGAAAGAGAGAAAAGCAAAGTACAAGGTAATGAGATGAAATTCTTGAGAAACAGTATTGGAGTGACAAAGATAGACAGGTTAGGAAATGATAGGATCAGAGAGTTAATGAAGGTGGAACCACTGCAGGAGGAGATAGGGAAATCAAGGCTGAGATGGAATGGACATGTTAATAGAATGGAAGAGAAGAGGCTACCCAGGAGGAAACACGAGATGAAACTGGAAGGAAAGAGACCAAGAGGAAGTCCGAGAGACAGATGGCTGAAAGGAGTAGAGGAATGCGCCCATAAGAAAGGAGAAGACTGGACCAAGGTGAAGATGGAGAGATGGTGGCAAGACAGAAGATTATAAAGAGGCCTATGTTCCATACAGACACGGCCAGAGGCTGGAAACTGTCCAAGATGATGATGATGATGGTAATGATAATGATGATGATTGAGATCCATTTTAATATACCTTTCATATTGAATATGGCAACTGAACTTGATTCATTCTGATTATTGGAAAGACCGTGTGTAACCTGGTGCTTTTCTCAAGATATACAAATAATAAGAACACAATATCATTTTATACTCAGAAGTGTGTTTGTTAAGCTAGCAGGATATTATGGTTCAAATGGCTCTGAGCACTATGCGACTTAACTTCTGAGGTCATCAGTCACCTAGAACTTAAAACTAATTAAACCTAACTAACCTAAGGACATCACACACATCCATGCCTGAGGCAGGATTTGAACCTGCGACCACAGCGGTCACTCAGCTCCAGGCTGTAGCGCCTAGAACCGCACGGCCATTCCGGCCGGTTGGATATTATGATCCTATGAAGTGAAATCAGTACCACACATTAAAAGGCAGCTTGAGACAGCAGTCCAGGAACGAACTGCACAGATGTTGCTGCTGCAGCCATATTGCATGCGCACACATAAGTGAACCACCAAAATGCCCCCGTCACGCACAACTTTGCTTTGCTGCCAATCACTTCATTATTCTACATTGGGTATAATGATTTAATGGCAGTATAGACAGATAGCTATCTAAATACTGACGTGTATAATGATATTGGTAACAAACTGCTGTTTGTTACAGTGGAAAGGGATAGTGTTGATGTAGATGTTAATGAAATTGATAGTGTTGAGACTGTGCTCGATGATGCAATTAGTATTTGTAATGTAAATGATGATCTTGGTGAGAAGGAAGGATCCATTTGCTTTTAGAAAGTGGAAATAAACAAAAATGTGAATCAAATGTCTTAACTTTACCTTGAATGCAAAAGTAAATGAGGTCTGTAATTTGGGTACTGAAAGCATCCATAACAATGTGTAGTAATAGTTTTCTGTGTAGACATTGGATAACTATTTGACATCCCAGCAAGGAAAAAGTTGGCAGTTTTATGTGAAAGGGCTTATCCGGAGTAGTGGGAGGAGAAGAGTAATGAAATATGTGATTTTGTGAAAGTGAAAGCTGGATCTGAATGATAATTTAACTGTATGTTTGGATAATTTATGCAATGCTGATAATAATATTAGTGACAACGAATTGAAGAAAAGAACATTTGAAACTTCTGCAGTCAGCAGTGAAGGCAATACAAAGGAAATAGTGAAAGTTAATTAAACAATGCTGTCTTGAGGAAGTGTGATACTGTTGGTAAGAAAATGATTGCTAAAGCAAAGAAGCCTGTTGTGGAGTTGCCAATGGTTGTATGTGAGTTATCAGAAGTTGCGGGTCATAGAAGTAGTGTGGTGGTGATAGATAGTCTAAGCTCAGGCAAAGGATGTGGTTAAGCCATTCTATCTGTGTTTGTATTGAGTAATGAGATGAGTGCTACTCTGTAATTCGTTCGTTGTGGTGATGGCTGTGGTGGTGGTGGTGGTGGTGGTGGCAGTTGGAGAATTAGGGTCACATGCAGATATGGTATGGAAGATCTGAGTGTGGACTATGTCTGGTGGATTTTAATATTTTAGTGAAGGTCTTAATAAGAATTTCAGCTTAATGGGCAAGGGATTGCTTGTCACTGAAGCTGTGCTGTCCATGGGTGGTCAGACTGTATAGGAGAGACTGATAGAGCAGAAGGCAGACAGCTATCAAAATGAATATCCTGTCAATGGACAGAGGTTTTTATGAAGCTATCGTAGAGATGGAGATTAACATCCAGAAAGGTGTAGTGCTGGGCTAGTAAGCACCAGGTGAAACATATAGGAGAGATGATGCTTAGGCTGTGGAGGGACGAGTATAGGTGTCTTTTTACTGAGTCCGTATCATGAAAATATGAACCTGAGGAGTTTACAATCTCGGTACGTTTGGAAGGTTTTCTCTGTATGGCCCAGAAACAAGTTGGCATTTGAGGATACCATGTGTGTGCCCATGGATATGCTGCAGATTTATCTATGTTCTCTTCAGAGGAGAATCAGTTCTTTTTATCAGCCAATACTCTTCTCATCACAGATAATAATTACATACAGCAAACTGTATAATGACGGTAAAAGCAAAACTGCATTCTCAGTGCTGTTTCAATTGTGGATTGAACAGTGCACTTTGTGTAAATGTTCCAGTCTGTCACCATGCCTCAATGGGTCACTTCAGACTCAGACCATGCATGCATTGCCACTTTATGGCAATAAGGGCTGTTAGTATGAGAAGACACTCGAACCAGTGTACATCACAGTGCCTTCATTTGAACATTCAACCACTACTGTGGGGCATAAAACAGAAAATACCTGCCTTGAAATTCTCACTTGCAGTCAATAACTCTAACTGATAAGCACTACCTACTTATTATGGCTCATAGGGAAAGCAACAAAACTATGTGCTGGCTTCTTGGAGGCAATTGGAAGAGCAAATTTGCACAAACAGTACACAACCATCATCAAACAATCAACTGGGTGTTAAGCATCCATTAAGAACTACAGGACAAACCATCCACCCCTGTGGTGTATAATACATTGAGGAACAGACCTCTGGAATGGAAGCTGGCACAATGGTGTTGAGTTCTCTTCGCCAACAGGTGCAGGATTTGCCAGACACCTGACAATAATGGCAGATGGGTGCGGAGGAAGTCGCATACCAATCATCTCAGGCACGGAGTTCTATGGGTTTATCACAGAGATGGTGGTGTGCCTGGAAGCAGTTGAAACTTGTAGTGGATAATAAACCTTCCTCTCACACAGGATGACCTGAAGAAAGTTGGTCTCAACGGTCAGGATAAGTTTGAGGATCATGTCTTCACCACAATGTGGACTGCATGCTAATGAGGATCTGAGCATGTTATGATGCACAGGACAGAGATACACACTATTAAATGTTACCTGGCAGCAGATTTTCATTTCATAGGTGTGCTACAAGTGCACTTTCAAACACTGGTTGCTTTTTAATTAATTAATTAATTTATTTTTTAAATTACATCATGGTCACCCTTGACTGTAAAACTATTTATTCATAAAATACATAGTTGCAAATTACAGCTGTGTAACAACTGTCAAACAGATCACCGTGAAAATTGTGCTTCACTTCATAAATTATACTACACTTCATAATGGCCACATGGCTTAAATTGCAACAGTGAATTATATGAATAAATATTTTTCCGCTCAAAGGTGACCAATGACACCCTTAAAAAAAATTTACGTGCTTAGAACACCAGCCATGAAAAGTTGACATTTTGTTTTTATTTCACAATAAAGTTATTTTTTTGTTTGTTTGTTTCATAAAGCTTAAGGTGGGATTCTAATGTGTCGGATCCAGCGGCATGTGTCTCTCAGCAGTATCTGTGAGCCTGTCCAACGGCTCTCCTTTAAGGTAAGCATTTCCAGTGGCATGTCTGTATTCATTCAACTACAGACATGCCACTTGAAAAGGTTGCATTCAGTTACATTAAAGGAGTGTCACTGGATCAATCACGGATACTGCCACACGACTCGTGTCACCACAGCTGCTGCATTTAAATTGCACCATTACTGTCACATTCCACGTTCCTCTTCAATGTAATCCCAAATGAATTTGCAGATACAAAGATGGACATTTTGACAGGTCAGGAGTATACGGAATAAGGCACTGGATTTGAAGCCAGAAGGAAACTGGGAGAGGTATAATGCTTGATGGTGGCAAGACCATGGGGGATGTTGGCGCGTAGGTACGTGACAACTAAGAAGACTGCAAGTAATGGGGTTGAAAAGATAGAGAGGCAATGAATGAAATGGTCTGTGTCCATGCTATAGGAAGTTAGACTGCGGGCAATGAGTTGTAGTTGTTAGTCAACACGAGTGTTGTGCCCAGTTACAACGGGGTGTCCTGGCTGCCTAGGTTTATTAATTTTGGGAAGCATGTAGAAAGTGGGTGTTTGAGGAGTAGGTGGGGTGAGAACAGACATAGGTTCCAGGGAGAAGTTCCGGGTTGAGCTAAGGAAATTCAGGAGGATTTGAGTTTATACTGGACTTCTGCAGTGTAATTACTATGGCAGGGCTTATAAGTGGAAAAGTTAGATAGTTGGCAGATACCTACAGTGAGGTAATGACAACAGTTCTTTACAACAACAGTAGAATCTTTGCCTGCAGAGAATGATTATCAAATTGCTTCACAACAGGTGAGTTGTTCCACTAAATACGAGTTCTGAGAGGTCTGTCTTTTCTTTCCAGTATTCCCCAACCAGTCCCTCTTTTGCATCTGAGGAAGAGACCTGAAAGTTCTAAAAGCCAGAATCTTTTCTACTATTACGCACTTTTCTTGTCACTCTGCACAACTTCGTCTCTTGGACTTAAGTATTGGTCAGATATTCTGTTGCCTTGGAATTTGACAGTTTTTTGAATTGACTTTTCCTTTTCATGTACATGCTACACTATGAGACAAATCTGTATGAAACAAAAAGGCATTTGTGGTCAAATTTATGAAATATTTAAATTACCTTAGCATTTTCTTGACTTTTATTATGCAGAAGTTCCATTTTTGATTGTTGATGAGGACCATTGCTCACATTGTTCCTTGACTCAAAATCCACCAAATAACGACCTGGATAAAGCACAGCAGGGGTCCCATTCTGCCACTGTGCAGTGACACACTGGGAAGCATCAGCTGTCAAGTTCCCAACCACATCCAGTATCTATATAACATAACATACATTTAAATTCTAACTTTTGGTATCAATGAATGACTCTTCCATTAAAATATTAAAACACATCATACAAAGAATTTATGAGGAGTGAAAGATAAAAATTATTTATGATAAAATTTCTTATTCCATATTAATAATCTAGTCAGTACAAGTAAAAAGTGAGTAACCGGAACTGAATAGCTGTAGCATTTTTAAGGAAATGGAGCAAATGGTAAAGATAAAGTGTCATCAAATGCAGGTTTTTGTCTTATGAGCATTAGCCCATGATCCAAGGCTTATTATTTCTCTGACTAATGTTTCCTCATCCATTGCTTAAAATATCGTCAAAGACTATAAAGACTCATCCAGCAGTAAAAGCTTAAATAAGCCACACAATCTTTACTATTCATTTGTATCCACACTATGATTGGTTTGTGACATCATCAGACTGCTGCCGAAGCTCACTGAGTCACGCCGATTGTGCTGTGCAGCTAGTAGCAGGGAAGAATGGCAATGTTTGCTTTATTTTGTACTAAGGTGCAGACTTGTCTAATTTCAATCCTTGTTATTTCCCATTAAAGATATTTTGTGCTTATACATTCTACCAGAGTGATGTTTGGATTTTGATAAAAACACAGTATTAAGAACAATTTTGGTGGTTTCATCCCGCTGCTGATCTATCCATGTTTCTGAGATGACAATTGCTCTGGCATTCCTTGAGTCGGATGTTAGTGCTTCTGTTTGTAGTTCCTATACCCACATGAATACATGTAAAGAGGGTGTTATATATTCTTGCTGTCACAAACTGATTGCTGCCTGAATATATGTAAACAGTTGGCTTGCTGAGCTTGTTTACAGTTTTACGACTATCTGAGTCTTTATATCTTCTGATAATGTCTTCAGCATTGAAAGACAAAATGTTAGACAGAGAACATGCTTTGCACCATGGCCTAATGCTCCTAAAACAAAAATCACTGAAGGTCGAATATCTTTATCAATTTTTTTGACATTGTAAATATGCATAACATCTATGATGCATAGTTTTTCAACATACAAATAAACCACCCATTCGATAACGGGTTATCTCTTCTTCTTCAGTAATGTAAATGGTCTGTTAGAAACATGTGAAAGTAGAATACCTTTACATAAACAATGATAATGGTGATTATGATGATGATGATGATAATAATAATAATAATAATAATAATAATAATAATAATACTCATAAATGAATTAAGTTGGTCAGTGAAAAATGATGAATGTCTTTTCTGTAGCACTTATTAACTGTTTACATGAATGTGCAAGATTTGGGTGTCTAGGCTAGAAGTAAATGTGAACCTAAAAAAGCACTGAAAAGAACCTTGAAACTGTATTCCACCACTCAGTTCAGATAAGATTTAGCAGAATACTGATGTCAACTGAAAACTGTATTCTTTAGCTGCATTATTACACAAATCCCTACACCCCACAAGGACTGCTAATCATAGTCTATAAGATAGAATCACAGTTTTCTGTTGCCACGATATCACATACAATTACATCATCTGTGTAATACTACAGCTTACAAACATTTTGTTACTGAATTCTACATCTATATCTACTAAGACTGAATTTAATAAGTATAGAAGAAGTACTCACATTTTCAGAAGAAACATTTCCACGAGACATTCGCAAAATGGCTGATGAATAACTAGCACACATGCGCAATGTCTCTTTTCCATCACCCCAAACATCTGGTGGACGAAGAAATCCTAATAATCTTGCAATTATTTCTCCATCTAAATTTTTCTCCATTAGTGTGTTAGTAGCAACCATATTGAAATCAACAGTAGTTGCATTTATTATTGTAACCTACAAATGAAAAGCATATCATATAAAGTACTAGATGAACCACTGAAGTAGATGGCAGGCATTTTGAAATTTAATGACATACTGGTAAATCATTCTTATGTGCTAACATCATTTGCCTTCCAGATGGTTATAAGTTTAGCCACATGTAGCATAATGTGATTATCATCAGTTTAAATTAGTTTTGTCTTCCAGTTGGTATATCAGCCTTGCCATGTGTAAAATACTGGAATTAGTATCAGTTTAAATTTAACCTTTTTTTTTCAAGTATTTTAAATCTGCCTGGAGTCAGTTGCCTTGCAACAGTCACTGCCAGTCCCAAGTCTGGATGAAGGAAGAGGGTTGGCCATTGGGCTAACAACCCAATCCCATAAAAGTTCTTTGTTACAAAAAACAAACTTGCCTCAGACACAGATGGATACAATGGATGATGAAAAGAGCAAAGCATAAATAGTCTACAAATTGAAAAATTTAATTTTGGATCTTGGAATGTTTGAAGCCTATATAGACCAGGAATCATACAGCCTAAGACCTCAGAAATTAAGCAATATAACTTGGACTTGGTGGCAGTACAAGAAACAAGATGGCCAGGTGAGGGTACTTACAAAGAAGATGGATGCAGTCATAAAGAAGATGAATACATAACTATTTTATCGAAGATGTGTAAAAAAAAAAAAAAAAAAAAAATTTAACATTGGTTTTGTAATACATGACAAAGGAGCAAATTTGGTTAAAGAATTCAAAGCTGTTAACAGAAGAATGTCCTACATAGTACACGGAAACCAAGCATCAGACGTCACACTTATCAATAGTCATCACACTTCTCAATATTCATGCAAAGACAGAGGATAAAACAGATGAAGAAAAGGATGAGATCTATGACCAACTGGAATGAACAACTGAGATCAAACTAACTACATATATCAAGACAGTGCTGGGAGATTCTAACGGAAAAGCAGGAAAAGAAGAATTCTATATACCAAATACAGGAAGGCAAAATCTGCATGATGAGGCCAATGAAACTGGACAGAGGATTATCAGCTTAGCTACCTCATACAATTTGGCAGTATGTTTTACTTACTTCAAACACAAGAGAATACATAAGGGAACCTGGTGCTCACCAGATGGAAGAACTACCAACCAAATAGATCACATCTTGGTGGACCAATGCTATAGCCAAAGCATTATGCATGTCAGTTATATAGACGAGTCGACTGCACACCACTTCCTCATTGTGCGTAGTCTTAAACTGATGTTCATCTACATGCATATAAGGGTAGTTTGAAAAGTTCTCAGAATCACCATGAGAGGTCAGTGCTAGCGCAACAAGTTGGTCATGTAATATTCATTGGACTGTTGCCAGTAAGCACGTGCCATGTCAGTAATCTTGGAAGGGAGATGTGGCAGTGACATGGCTCTGTTGTTGTTCTCGCGTAAAGATTTGCAAAGATGGGAAAAATTGAGATTTGAGCAATGATTAAGTACTTCATAAAGAAAGGTACAAAAGCAAAGGCCATACATGCCGATTTCCAGAAAACACTGGGGGACTCTGCTCCTTCATATTCAACTGTTTCCAAGTGGACAAATGAATTTAAATTTGGTCAGGAGAGCTTAGATGACGATCCACGCAGCAGTTGGCCAAGATGTACTGCTACTCCAGAAATCATTGCAAAAGTGCACAAAATGGTTATGGAGGATAGCTGGTTGAAAATGTGTGAAATTGTTTGTGCCTGCCAGATGTCATCTGAAAGGGTATATCACATTTTAACTGAAGAATTAGAAATGAAAAAAATATCTGCATGATGGGTGCCACGACTCTTGACACTGGATCAAAAATGCATGAGAATAGACATATTGGAACAATGTTTGGCCCATTTTAGGAGAAACGAACAAGATTTTTTCTGCCAGTTTGTGACAACAGATGAAACTTGGGTGCACTACTATACCCCAGAGACAAAATAACAGTGAAAGCACTGAAAATGTACTGCTTCTATGCCACCAAAGAAAGCAAAGACAATTCCTTCGGCATGAAAGGTCATGGCATCAGTGTTCTGGGATGTGAAGGAGATTTTGTTTGTAGATTATCTCCCCATTGGTAAAACAATTATTGGAGAATATTATGCTAACCTCCTGGACAAATTGCAACAAAAGATTTGCAAAAAAGGCAAGGTTTAGCAAGGAAGAAAGTCATATTCCATCAAGACAATGCGTGCCCTCAAATATGTGCCGTCATCATGGCAAAATTACACGAACTAAGATATGAACTGTTGTCACACCCGCCTTATTCACCTGACATGGCTCTGTCAAACTTCCATCTCTTCCCAAAACTGAAAATTTTTCTTGGTGGATGAAGATTCACTTCAAATGAAGAACTGATAGACGGAGTTGACAACTATTTTGCCTGCCTGGAGGAAACTCATTTTTGAGATGGCATCAAGGCACTGGAACATTGTCAGACCAAGTGCATTAATCCACAGAAACTACATTGAAAAATTAAAAAAAAAATCTCAGTGATGTAAGTACTTTTTTCTATTCTGTTCCAAAAACTTTTCAAACCACTCTAGTAAAAAGAAGAAGGAGATAATAGAAACTCCTTTAATGTTGAGAAGCTGCAAGAAAGCACAATCAAAAAACAATTTTGTAGCCAAAAATAAAAAAAACTGTACTGAGGCCCTAGAAACCCTGGAGAATGTGAAGGAAAAGTGGAAAGAAATTAAGTTCAAGGCACTAAATGTAACATAGGATACAATGGGAAGGCAGAAGAGAATGAAGAAGAGAAAATGGTTCAATGAGACATGCCAGAAGGCAACAGAAAAGAGAAGGAAGGTAAGGGAGAAGTCGCCGCCTGATAGAGAGAACGAGCAGAAAAAGGTACATTTTATCAATATCAGATTCAAGATGAAGTAAGTCCCAAGAAAAAAAGAACAGAATATATCTAACCAGTTAGTTGGAACAAGCTGAGGCAGAGAGCCACATCTAGAACTCAGAGCAATTTTTCCAGTACATCAAAAATCAGAAATGTGGATTTCAGAGTCCAATTTTTCTCATTACAGATAAGAACGGCAACTTGAATAATGACAAGCAAATAATTTTTGAAAGATGGAGAGAATTCTCTCTCAGAACTTTTGAGTCATACAGACCCACATGAGATGCTACCTGCGGCCACCACACACAAAAGAAAAGATGACGAAGAATGGCGAGAGACTGAAGAACAACTGACAATTGCAATCAAAAGACTCAGAAACTAAAAAGCCCCAGGAGGGTCAGAATAACAGGAGAATTAATCAAAGAAGGAGGTGAGGGCTTGCACTTAAGAGATATATATATAATCTAATTCAGCTGCTGTTAAAGAATGAGACACTGCCAGAAGAATGGAAATTGGTCATAATATGTCCACTGTACAAGAAGGGAAACAAAATGGAATATGGTAAGTACGGAGGCACAGCTTTCTGCATATAATCTACAAGATACTGCCTATCATTATCCCCAAAGCACATCATTCACATAGAAAAAAATCCAGTAATAACAAGCTGGCTTTCAATCAAATCGACGGACAATGGATCATATTTTCACTTGAAGACAACTGTTTGAAAAACTCTGGGAGTATGATAAAGATATCTACAGTCTGTTCCACAATTTTCAATGGGCATATGACAGTTTGTGGAGGAATAGCCTATACACTGCCCTGCATGACTTAGAAGCCCTGAGAACCTAGTAAGAATGGTGCAAACTTGTATGGATGGGTCAAGGGCAGCAGTGCATTTGCAAGGGGTCAAATCAGAAATGTCCAAAATTGAGGTTTTGTCTCAGACAAGCAGATGCTCTCTCATGTGTTCTGTTCAATGTTACCTTGTCCGCCCCCGGTAGCTGAGTGGTCAGTGCGACAGACTGTCAATCCAAAGGGCCCGTGTTCGATTCCCGGCTGGGTTGGAGATTTTCTCCGCTCAGGGACTGGGTGTAGTATTGTCCTAATCATCATCATTTCATCCCCATTGACGTACAAGTCACCGAAGTGGCGTCAAATCGAAAGACTTGCACCAGTTGAACGGTCTACCTGACGGGAGGCCCTCGTCACACGACATTTCATTTCAATGTTACCTTAGAGAAAGTAATAAGGGAATGTAGGCAACAGGAGTAGGCTGGAGTACAGATGGATAGTAATTTCAGTGGTCTCACATATGCAGATGATTAGTATTACTAAGCAAATCAAACCACGAGTTGAAATAAATATACCACAAAATGGAAAACTATGCATAGAAGATTGGGCCAAAGGTGAATCAAGACCAAATGGAGTTCATGCATTTAGGAAGAAGGCAAAAGCAGTAAGAATGTCTTGAGATAGATGACATGAGGTTCAAGAAAGTTAGCCGACACGGATGCTCATGGTCTCAGTTTACAAGTGACAACAGCATAGCAATGGACATCAAGGAATGAACAGCATGGGGAATGAAATGCATATATTCCCTCAGAAGACACTCAGCTCAAAATCAGTTTTAATGAACACTAAGATGAGAACATATAACAGTGACATACCCAGCAGTCATGTACAGTTTAGCAACATGGAGCATGACTAAATGAGAAATGGAAAAACTATTAATATTTGAAAGAAGGGTAATGAGGATAATATGGAGACCTCTCTTAGATAAAGGGGAATGGAGGGATAGGAATAATGAGGAAATCTACCTCTTAATGCAACAACCAACCACCCTAAGAAGCTGAAGAGCATTGAGAATCCAGTGGGTGGGCAGTGTAGCCTGTATGCCAGAACAAAGACAAATGAAGAAAGCATTTGAGGGGAAACCAAATATCAGATGCCTCATAGGGTGACCAAAGCAGCACTGGGCGGACGACCTGGTGAAAACTCTGGCAGCCCTCGGGATTGAAGATACCTGGGGAAACCAAGCTCAAAAACAGAAAGGAATGGAAGCTTTTGCAAAACACGTACGTGGCCTGGAGAGCCTGTGCTAAGTGTGTGTGTGTGTGTGTGTGTGTGTGTGTGTGTGTGTGTACTGGTATGTAATTACAGCCATTTAGCACTGTCAAGTTCAAGCAATCCATCAAGTAGCTGAAACACTTCTGTCATATGATAGCACAAATTTATTCATAATGCTGCATTGCATTTGTGGTTTAAAACAGATAAATCCTAAACTCAAAACATTGTAATTTCTCCAAAAATACTTAGAAATTTGCAGGGTGAAACATTGTTCAATTTCTCTTTTTGTGATCTGCAGTACTACCAACAGAAATTACTGTAATTCCACTTGAAAATGAGTAATGCTGACAGTTAAATCTGTAATTATATAGCTATGATACGGTATTTTGTGTCATTTAGTAAGGACTTTCTCACAATTCATCTTTATGAAAAGAAAATTATGTCTTAGACAGATTTAGAAATATATAAGGTGAACATCATACCTGGGTTACTCTGTATTTTAAAACTAATGAAATAATATTAAAGGCAAAATATGTATTTCAAATCAAATGAATTGTAACTTTTGAATTTGAAACAAAAATAATCTGAAAATCTAAAAAAATGACAACTAGTCACACATAAAACCGATATAATATCACTTAGCAAAAGGGAAAACTGCCCAGAGTGAAGTCTGTAACGAAATTGATTCGAGTGTGTGTGTGTGTGTGTGTGTGTGTGTGTGTGTGTGTGTGTGTGTGTGTGTGTGTGTTAGTAAAATAGTGACACAGAATTGGCCAAGATTCATTAGAGGGCACATACTCTTTGGCTGATGATTTGTTTATGACACAGTCAGACACAAAAGAAAGATGGCACACCAGAGCCAGATATGTGTTATATCTGGCTCTGGTGTGCCATCTTTCTTAAATCGGGCATTTTCCTCAAGTCATAGTAAACACCAATTTTTGTTTTCACTTTGCGGCTGCCATGATGGCTAGTGTAATATAACAGGTTAAAGTTTTGAAGTTTTTTTTGACTGTGTCAGATGAATATCCAGCATCTGTCAATCTATAACTCTATGCTTTGTTTCACACAAGTTGCTTTTTCTTTAAAAGTTTCTTTATAGAGGTTGTATGTTGTATACCATGGAAGGATGTACCCCCCTCCCCACAATCATCAATTATTCTACTATGTACACATCTCTACATTGCTTGGTTAACTACACTACTTCTAAATTTGAATCAAATTTTCCATACATGCCAATGCCTGCAGCTAAATGTTTTGAAATCCTCTGTAAGGTGCGATAATAGTGCCTACTTGTCTAGTTTATTGAAAATGTAAATTTTGCCACTTGTTTTAATTTCCTTTCTTACTTTGGTAATCATTGTCATTACAACTGTTTTATGGTCACTAATACCAGTTTCCATATGAGCATCAGTATCTATATCAACACCTACATAGTCTCCGACTGCTATCAAGTACGTGACAGAGTGTACTTACCAATGTACTAAATGTTTTAGGATTTCTTCCTTTTCAATCACATATGGAGTGTAGTAAAAATGACTGCTTAAACACCGATGTGTGCACTTGAACTATCTAATCTTGTCACTTGTGGATATTATGGGAGCAATACATAGAGGCTGAAGTATATCCTTCGATTTTGCACTTAATACTGAAATGTTGTATGTGGCTATTGCAGCATAATTCTCATTTATTTTAAAGAATTTGCTAATTAATGTTTTTAAGTTGTTACATGATGCCCTCTTTTGAGTCAAATATGCCTGTGACCACTGGTACTGCCCTTCTTTGAATACATTCAATATCCCATTAGCCCTACTTGGTATAGGTCTCATACACTTCAACAATATTGTAGGAGGGCCTTGTAAGCAGTCTCTTTTGTAAACTGACAACATTTTCTCATATCCTACCACTGAAATGATGGCTGCCACATGTATGACAGCATATGTAACCAATCCATTTCATATCCTCACAAGATGTTACATCTGACTATTAATATAAGTTTATGTATTGCAATATCATCACTCATTGAGACACTGATATAGGAGTCTTAGGATACTACATTTTTGCATTTTCTTTAGTGTGCATTATCACATGTCTGATCATTTAAGGTAAGTCGCCAATGTTGGCACAGCTTTGAAATCTTCCATGGTCTCACTAGGTAGTTTTGCAGATTTTTTCAGGTCGCGTGGTAGATAACTGTACCATCTACAAACATTCTGAGGTTACTATTAATACTGTCTACCACACAAGTAATGTAAAACATTAACAATAGGAGTCCCAACACAATTCCCTGGTGCACACTAGAAGTTACTTCCAGTTTTGTCAATTATTCTCCGCCCATGTTGTGTCCTTCCTACCAAGAATACTCAAAACATTCACAAATTTACTTTGATATCCAACATAACTGTACTTCATTAATAAATGTTAGTATGGTATTGAGTTCAATGCATTTACAAAGTCGAGAAATACTGCATCTACCTAACTGCCGTGATCAATGATTTTCAGGATGTCATTTGAGAAAAACTCTTGTGTTTCCCATGGCTGATGTTTTCAGAATCCCTATTGGTTGAAATGGAGAAAGTCATTCTGTTTGAGATATCTCATTATGATCGAGATCAGAATACGTTCTAGAATTCTACAAGAAATGAACATCAATGAGGTTGGACAGTGTTTTTGTTGATCACTTTTGCTATCTTCTCATAGTAAGGTTGCTTCCCATCTCTGGTCACAGTTTTTTGTGTTAATGGATCTATCATATGTTATGGTTTAAATGGAAGCTAATTCAGATGCAATTTAAGTACAGAATCTAAAAGGGATTCCACCAGGCCCTGGAGACTTGTATAATTTTAGTCATTGTAGCTGGTGCTGCTAACGCTAATATCTCTATCATTCATCTTTGCAGTGATGCTTCAATTAAATTGGTGCGGTACTTCTACTGCTTATGCTGCAAAAGAAACAGCTGAAAACAGAGTACAGAATTTTTATTTTTGCTTTGCTAATCTTAATTTTGGTTCTTCTACCATGCCTTGAAGCATTAAGGCGTGCTTGTCACCATTACAACTTACATAATTCTGTCGTGAGTGTATTTTCAAACAATTTGTTCTAAGTAGTTTTCATAGAAAGAGTTTAATACTATTTCACAGAAGATTATGTGATGTCCACCATTTACAAAATTATATTTATCCTAATTGATTGTTTGAGGATTCAAATCTCCTCCAATGATGATTGAAGAACATAAGTATTAGCAACATGATGTATTATAGCTTTGGTTTTACATTTCAGATTGTTATAGAGGGTGTCCCAGCAATGTTGCAACAAATCTCTAGTGAGGTACATCATAACGATTGAGAACTGCATAGCAACAAATGGCCACAAACATCAATGTACACTAGTAGGTGGTGCTGTATACTAGAGTACTGGAGGGGAACACTGCTAGGTGTTGCTGTATGCAAGTAGAGCAGGGGAACACAAGGATTTCCTCATTTGAGTACTAGCCAGCATACAAGGAGCATGGAATGGCATATAAATGGTGAGCTTACAGATATCCACTTAATATATGGAATAGCTGAGTGCAATGGATGAGCTGCTGGATGCATTTACCGAAAACACTTCATAGACAGAAATCAACTGCATCACTGTTAGTTTGCACATCTGCATTGAAATTTATGCACGATTACAGGTTGGTAAGTAGTAGCAAGGCTTGTGACGAGAGGCTGTGATCAGTGTGTTCAATCGTTAGGGAAGAAAATGTGTTGGATGCCATGGAGATTCATAGTGCCATTGCTTCATATTTGTGAACACCTCGTAGTAGTGTCCAGTGCGTTTTGAACATTGAGTCCTTATGCATTTTTCATCTCCAAAGGGTGCAGTTATTGTGCAATGACCATCCTGCATGTGTGCATTTAGCGAAGTGATTTCTGCAGCAAAGTGGTAAAGATACGCATTTCCCAGCTACGTGTTGTTCACTGCTGAGGCCACGTTCGCTAGAGATGACAATGAGCATCTGTGGATACCAGGAAACCCCCATGGTGTGCAGCACCACTGGCACAACACAACTTCACAGTTAATGTGTGAAGGCGTGATTGGCCAGCGACTGCTTAGTTGTGCCATACCTTTTACCATCTTTCTTAATTGCTGCGAGTTATCACACCTTGATCAGGTTTTTCTTGGCTTGCTTGAAAATGTTCCAGCAAATGTGAGGTGCAGCACGTGCTTCCAATGTGGTGGGGCACCAGCTCCTTTTGGACTGGCTTTTCACGGGCATTTGAACAGGTCATTCCTCCATAAATAGATTGGGCATAGTAGACCAGTTATCTGACCTCCACATTCACCAAATTTATTAAGCCATGATTTATTTCTGTGAGAAGCTGTGAATTCCTGATTTATTTCTGTGAGAAGCCTTTAAATCCTGTGGTGTCTGAACTAAATCTTGTTGCAGAAATTGTCTGCACAGCTGCCCGCAATCAAAGAGATCCAGGTGCGTTCGAGTGTGCCTGGCTGTCAATGCTCCATCGGTGTTCACCATGCATATCATCTGATGGTGCAAACTTTGAGCACCTGCTGTAACATTAGAGCTGTATTCATGTCATACACCGTGGTACTCCTTACGTTCAATACATGTTTCAAATAAAGCACACTCTGTTTCCTTTACAGTCTTCGATTTCTGCTACCACTTAACACTGCTTTGCATTTCCCAATCCTTGTTAGTAACACATTCCATGGATTATTTTGCATGAAAGATCATAATTATGTGAAATGAGTCATTAAACATTCACATCACAAGTTACTTTGTTCATATGGTAACACTCTGAACATTTACAAATTTTTTTCTCTGTTTCTTTCTTTCTTTTCTTTTCTTTACAAAAGGAAAAAGATATATAGGTGTTAGTAATTCCTACCAACCACCTTTCACATATTGCAATAATAGAAATACTTCTACAGAAAAGAATGAGTTGTCAAGGAGAAATTTTCTCAGGTGGTTATCAAATTTTCCTTTGCTGTCTGTGAGAGATTTTATACCACAGGGTAAATGATAAAAAATTTTTGTTGCAGCATTGTGCACCCCTTTTTGGGCTAAAGACAACCTTCATGAGTAGTAAAGAATGTAATTTTTCCTTCGTATTCTATTAATGTCCCAAAGGCCTTGCTGCAGTGGTAACACCGGTTCCCCTGAGATCACCCAAGTTAAGTGCTGTTGTGCTTAGCTAGCACTTGGATGGGTGACCATCTGGTCTGCCAAGCGCTGTTATGAAGTGAGGTTCACTCAGCCCTTATGGGGCAAACTGATGAGCCAATTGATCGAGAAGTAGCAATTCAGGTCTTGTAAACTGTCATACTGCTGGGAGAGTGATGTGCTGATCCCACTCTCCTTCATATCCGCATCCAGTCACGCCTATAGGCTGAGGATTACACGGAGATCGATCAGTACAATTAGCATCTTCCAAGACCTGTTCAGACAGAGTTTAGTTTAGTAATTATAATTACATACCTGATTGTTCCCCCTGAAATGTAGAGGAGTTTTTACAACAAACTTCATGAGGAAATAAATATACTGTGGAGCAATAGTCAGAATGCCCAACTCCTTAAACAGATGCCTAAAAGATGATTGAGGGTCAGAACCACATACTATTCTCACAGCAAATTCTTGTGCAATGATGGCTTTCTTTCTTAAAGATGAGAACATTATTCCTTATGACATTAAAGAATGGAAATACACAAAATATGCCAGCTTAGCAATTTCTCTCTCCCCAAGATCTTCAATGATCCTAAGCACAAATGTGGCTGACCTATGTTTTACTATCCCCCCCCCCAATTTACATTCTCCGCTAACACGGAACCCTGAGAATTCTGAAGTTTCCACCCTTTTTATTGTTTCCTCATCATGTGTTACACTTCATTGGTGTAGTTGTGATATGCCCCATCTCCTTTAGAAGTTTGTTGCAACATTTCTGGGACACCCTATATATTCATACTACTATGTTTGGAACAAAGCCATTCTCATCTATTAATAGCTTAAAAATTTGAAACTCTTCTTGTGTTTAAAATTATTCAGCAGCAAAGACAGTACCTCTGTGTAACATACCCTATAAGTATGCATATTTCTAGTGCTCAGGATTATTTAGTTTGGCATAAATGGTCAACATCCATGTAAGTTGACTGCCTCTATATAGTGAAAACATGTCTTCATACATTTCTCAAGAACTGGGTTTGCAAGTACAAATAGAAAAAGATAATATTATCACTGAAGAAAATATAAAAATATTGCACAAACAGAAAATAAAGGCAGGTTGATCACAATGAAGGATTTGGAAATCTATACAGCAATCAAGAAGCCACATAGGTTGTAAGAGGTAAAGTTATTTCATTGTGCATGGATATTTCTATATACTGTGTATTACAAAATGATACACACAAACTTCGGGGGATTGTAGAGGATGTCACGAGGAACAAATTGAGAACAGGAACCTGTGTCCAGAAACATCATCCAATGATGCTACAGAGCATTAAAATAATAGACACCGGCACCTGCTGATAGCCGGCCCCTTTGACAGCGAACTTGACTTTGTGCACAGCCAGACCATAGACAGAATATTTCACAATGGTGTTTATTATTCAGTGATCACAACCAATTGCCACAATAACCACTGGAGAAGATGAAGCTAGCTGCTGCATACATGGGCTTTGTCTCCTATGAATGTGATGCTCTACTGTGTTGGTGGGTGACTGTTTTGGATTTCAGACACAGGTTTATTTTCCTCCTGGAACCCTCTAAAATCTCCACTGATTTTCAGAATACAAGAGAAGAGTAAACAGCAGGTAGAGACCCGTGTGCAAAACTGACATCTTCCACTGGCAATCGTGACAATCAGTCATGATCACTGAACATCAAACAACATTACGAGGTGTTCCGCCTCCTGACCATCGGCATAAAAAGTAACATTTTCTGCCGAAGGGGTGGCCTTTTGGCAGATGCAGTACCCATAACTTAGACACTTACAGTGTTGTTGGACGACATTTCCTTCCAGCCACAGGTTCCCATCCTCAATTTGTTCCTCATGAAACCCTCTACACCCCCTCAATATTTGTCAGTATCAATTTGTAACCCCCTGTATATGATGACAAGCTCCAGGAAGCTGCTTAAAGCAGGTATTACACGACGATCCATCGCAAACGGTACTAGTCTAACGTGGCAGCCACCTGGCAATAGAATGGATGAAACAATGAAAATTAGCAGACACATTACTCGTGCAGCAGAATAGAGAGCAGTTCCAAACTGCCGTCAATCCGCACACGCGCTGTAGGCAGAGATAACTCCTGCAAGCGCAGAAGGGTGTACCACAGTCCTTTCTGCTTGTTGTTTGGTTATTGCTAGGTGGCTAGTGGCTAATTTCAGACTTTCGGGTTGCGGATCTTCCGCATTTTTATTTATTTATTTACTTATTTAATTTTTTCCCCCTCCAGTAAGCAGTTTTCATAAATGCAGAAAAGAAACTTTTTTCCCGGAAGACTTTTTTATACCAGCTGTTTGTGAAAGGAATTTTTCTATTGATAGCTTCATATTCTGGAAATGAAGTGGAGCAAAGAGGCGTTAAACACCTTAAATCAGGCATACAGCGAGGAAAGGTATGTATGACCCACGGTAACATGATAAAGAACATGAGAAATCATTTTTTTCTGAGTAATATGCATATAACGTTATACGGTGATTTTCGATTAGCATCGTAATGCCTAAGTTTACAAAAGTTTATGTTGATTTGACTGCATCTCTTGCTTGATTTCAGCATGCCAGAAAAAGAGAAACTGGCAGTGAAAGAGAGAAAGTCCTTGCAGTTCAGCCCATTGTGAGAGATGAGGACTGCAAAACTCTGAGTAGTACATACGAGCGGGAGGGGGGGGGGGGGGGGGGGACCCAAAAATTACCGGAATTTCTTTCTAGAAAGCATATACTTTATTGTTTTCAAATACAACCTTAATCTCCTTCGAAGTACTCTCCATTAGAATTAATACACTTGTCCAAACGTTCATTCCAGTATTCGAAGCACCATTTAAATTCATCCTCTTTGATACCTGCTAGCACTTTTATAACATTGCGTTTTACGTCTTCCATATCCACAAAATGCTTCCCTCTACAGTCTCTTTTCATCCTCGGGAATAGGAAGAAGTCCGAGGGTGCTAAATCCAGCGAATAGAGAGCATGGGTCAAAGTAGTCGTCTTCGTTGAGGCCAAAAACTGGCGAACGCTGAGAGCTGTGTGGGCAGGAGCGTTGTCATGATGCAGGAACCACATGCCAGAATCCCACAAAGACGGACTTTTTGCGACAAACTTCTGAGAAGCCGTTTCATAACCTCCAAATAGAATTGTTGGTTTACTGTCCGGTTTCCAGGGACAAATTCAGAGTGTACGATCCCTTTGATGTCAATAAACAGATCAACATCATTTTCACATTCGATTTCACTAGTCAAGTTTCTTTTGGTCGAGGTGACCCAGATGACTTCCATTGTGATGACTGCTGTTTACTTTCTGGATCATACGCATAGCACCATGACTCATCACCTGTAATGATTTTGTTGAACCCGTCCTTCACTTCGAGACGCAATGATCCCTTTGATCTCCAGTAAGAAGCTTCGGCACGAATTTTGCTGCCACTCTTTGCATCCCCAAATCGATGGTCAAGATGCACTGAATTGAGCTCCAGGACAACTCAGACAAGTTCTCAAGTTGGTCGATTGTCCTGCGTCGATCTTCACTGATGAGATCACGGATTTTGTCCATGTTCTCTTCGCTTTGAGTAGTTGAAGGTCCACCAGAACGGGGCTGATCTTCAACCACCATTTCTCCCTTTTTAAAATGAGAAAACCATTTGTACACCTGCATTTTACTAAGAGCATGGTCTTTGTAGGCAGTCTGAATCATCGCAACAGTTTCTGCTGCATTCTTGCCGAGCAAGAAACAAAACTTCACTGCCGCACATAGTTCGTAAGAACTAGCCATTTCTTCATGTCACATCTGCACTGTACGCACACTCACAGAACTGCCAACGAAACCATACTTCTCGCTGTTGGGTGACGCCGTGTGGCAGAATGACTCAGCAGAGCTCCTACTACAACCCTCTGGCAGCGCAACCTGCTACTACAAGTACACGATGTGCAACATTACGCTTCCGGTTACTTTTGGGTCCCCCCTCGTACATAAAGTCCAGACTTGGAAAAATAACACAAGTACACCATTAAGTATTAGTCCTTTAAAGTGTTGCAAATTGCAGTGCATATATCCACAACAACTTTTGAAATGGTGGTCTGTGTTATTCTGTCACTAAAACCCAAACTCTCAAAAGATTCCTCAGTTTCCAGGAAACATAACGTTATATCCACACAGCATTTATCAGTATTTTATTCGTGATCTAGGCAGGTACAATCACAAAACGTATAAACATATTATTTAATTCTTACTTTAGAGAATGTGAGACAGGCTTCCTCATGCCTGTGTCACACTTGCTAATTCCATCTTCTATCACAGACAGCAGCTTCTTGAAACAGGCCATGTCCACCCTCATGAAATTCCAAAATTCATGTGGATCTTCAAGCCTCAGTTCTTTCATAAGCAGCGAATATAATCCCCTGTCTTTGTCCCTTCTTTTCAGCCAGGATCAAACTCAACAACGTCTGGCTTTTTGTTTTCGTCATCATTCTGCCTTAATCCGAAGATTTAGTGTCACTACCAGGGCAATATTCCAAAACCATGTGGGTCCTTTATGTGCAAAATGCTGTATAAATATAACTGGTACATTGGAATGTACCCTCTGCCAAGTACTTTGTAGCAGTTTGCAGAAGAGTGGATGTAGATGCAGATGTAGGCGTATCAAGATATGTCACATAAATGGCTGTTTCTTTTGACTGTATTGACTCAGAAGCTTAAATTTTTCACATTGCCACGGGACTGTAGTGCTTTGTAAGTGATACGCATTTCAACCTGATACATCTACTTATTTATGAAAAAACTGAGTCTTAACAATTGGTCAGTCAGACAGTCTGAAACTAGACTGACAGATGAACAAAAAAGTTACCCTATAGGGATTCTGTTTGTATTGATTGAAGTACACAATCCTAAAAAAAAGTCTGGTGTCCAGTAATTGAGTAAAGAATTTTTAGATCTAATGACTTCTATTCCTCATTTTTATGAAACTGTTTGGCATATTACTTTTACTTTCTATATTTGGTTCTGATTCATAAGTTCTAGCTGAATGGTGTTTAGGTTAGTGACAATGTATAGACTAGTACTCCTGTGCAATATGTGGATATTATATCTCATTATCTTATAATACTAGGTGTATTTTGATATGTGATATGTCAGATCGTACAAGAGTTTTAATTTTTCTTATCTAAGGATATGCATTTGAGATGGTCAAAAACAGTAATCTAAATCCATAATTTTGACTACTCCAGAAAATAATCATTTTAACCATTACAGCAATCATTGTTACCTCCAGATGATAAAAAAAGGCTTACTCTCTAAAATGATAAAAAAGTTCATGAATAAGCGTTATTGCAGAACATTATTGAAAATTTATTTACTTTTATGTCAGTAATTAATATTAAAATGGGAAAATTCTTATTTGATTTATAAAAATAACTTATTTGATATTTAGAAACTGAAGAAAATAGTTGTTTTTTTTTCTAGAAGTGTATCTAAACAGAACATTTTCAAAAAGTAAATCACAACAGTAAAACCAGTTATAACTGCTGAATCAACCACTGAAAACAATATGTTGTCAGATGTTAGAAATCATTTCCGCCACTTACTTTACTAACTACACAAATATGAAAGTCAATGACACAACTATTTTATGGTCGCACAGGTGTGAAAAGCGGGAAAAGTTCCTGAAACATCTCGGTACACGCCATGCCCACATCTAGTCCAAGAGTACATCATCAAACAAGTACCACAACCAATTTCAGAAGGTATTCACAAGCAGAACTCAACAGAGGTAGAGAGTAAAAAGCTTGAATTTTTGCCATCTTGTCATTTATTAGAGGGAAAGATTAGCGGGCTACTGAAGAGACACAACATCGAATCAATCTCCAGTCCTCCAGATAATACACAGCCAACTCACAATGCCTGTGAAAAATAATATACACCACAGAACTCCTGGTGTTTAAAAAATACTGTGTAGTTGGAGACAGTATGAGATCAAGCGAACTGTGTGCAAGATAGAACAATCCTGCATACCTAGCCAGTCTCCAGATCAACAGCTAATACTGCCATCTCATGAGGCCTGTGAAAGACAACATACGCCAAAGAATTTCCAGCATTTAAAAAAATGCCATGCGGACAGAGACAGTATTGGAATGGGCAGACTATGTGCATGACAGACCATTGTCGGCTTTCATATAAGAGGTGTCTGTGACTAAACTATCTACAGAAATTGGTACTAGGTGAACACAGATTGGAAAACAGGCGTAAAATTGCATTCAATGATACCTCTATCATTATAAAAGCTATCAGTTCCTGGAAGAGCAGAATGAAAGAAGCCATAGAGATAAAATTATCCACTAACACCATTAGTAAAGACAGGGATTTGCAGATGAGCACAGTTTGACGTCCGGCCTTTGTGAAGACACTTTTTTTTGTAGTGCGTCCAAAAATTTAATTTTTATATTGTATTAGAACCATGATCAATTGCTCATATTTATCTTTTGATAATTTATTTCTGTGATTTAGGACCAAAAGCTATGGTGGTATATGTATCTCCCACTACCTTTTTGTGAGCTGCTAAACTACAGTGATAAGTGTATATCTCACTTCCCATTTGTAGATGCAAATTAATGTGTCTCAGCAAGTGACAGCAGTAGTGATCTCATGAAGAACAGAAAGTGATTGTTATAGCAGTTTTCATACACCTGGTAGAGCATATTACCACAGGATGTGAGGCACATCCATTGGTGGTAGACATATTCTCAAGAACGATGTATAACTTAAGTATAACTGGTGGTAAGCATGTTTCCCACAGTCCACAAAAGAAATATTAATTTTGTGGTAAGTATATTTCCCATGTCTTGTGCCGAAACTGCTTTGGTAGTAAGCATGCTTCCCAAAGGTCATCAGTCATTTTGTGGTATGTGTACTTCCCACAGCCCTAAAGGCTAAATTTCACAATGGACTCAAACTATAACTGCCACAGTGGACAATCATTATATGCCAGAAATGTACAGAAGTAGTATGACATACGCCAAAAAACACAATAAAAACATACAGTTACTGGTAAATATACTTCCTACGGCCTGCAATAGGGTTAAAGTGTATGGGCCAGAAGAGGGACAGAAACATCTTCTTAAATGGCAGTGGACTGGGCACTAGGACAAGGGCAGTTACACACGAGGTAGTCAGTCACCACTTGATAAAGGCCAAGAAGAACTCTGATGAAGGTTTGTCACATGTGTAACCACTGAACATAGCAGGAAGTCCAAGAAGATGTTATCCAACATAGTTGTTTGTTATCGATTTAAATTAGCTTCAAAAAGCCTGAAAAATGATAACAAACCACATCAGTGCAGGAATTATGGAGGTTAATCAGTAAATAATGCCAGAAAATGCAGTTTCTACACTCCTGGAAATTGAAATAAGAACACCGTGAATTCATTGTCCCAGGAAGGGGAAACTTTATTGACACATTCCTGGGGTCAGATACATCACATGATCACACTGACAGAACCACAGGCACATAGCCACAGGCAACAGAGCATGCACAATGTCGGCACTAGTACAGTGTATATCCACCTTTCGCAGCAATGCAGGCTGCTATTCTCCCATGGAGACGATCGTAGAGATGCTGGATGTAGTCCTGTGGAACGGCTTGCCATGCCATTTCCACCTGGCGCCTCAGTTGGACCAGCATTCGTGCTGGACGTGCAGACCGCGTGAGACAACGCTTCATCCAGTCCCAAACATGCTCAATGGGGGACAGATCCGGAGATCTTGCTGGCCAGGGTAGTTGACTTACACCTTCTAGAGCACGTTGGGTGGCACGGGATACATGCAGACGTCCATTGTCCTGTTGGAACAGCAAGTTCCCTTGCCGGTCTAGGAATGGTAGAACGATGGGTTCGATACGGTTTGGATGTACCGTGCACTATTCAGTGTCCCCTCGACGATCACCAGAGGTGTACGGCCAGTGTAGGAGATCGCTCCCCACACCATGATGCCGGGTGTTGGCCCTGTGTGCCTCGGTCGTATGCAGTCCTGATTGTGGCGCTCACCTGCACGGCGCCAAACACGCATACGACCATCATTGGCACCAAGGCAGAAGCGACTCTCATCGCTGAAGATGACACGTCTCCATTCGTCCCTCCATTCACGCCTGTCGCGACACCACTGGAGGCGGGCTGCACGATGTTGGGGCGTGAGCGGAAGACGGTCTAACGGTGTGCGGGACCGTAGCCCAGCTTAATGGAGACGGTTGCGAATGGTCCTCACCGATACCCCAGGAGCAACAGTGTCCCTAATTTGCTGGGAAGTGGCGGTGCGGTCCCCTACGGCACTGCATAGGATCCTACGGTCTTGGCGTTCATCCGTGCGTCGCTGCGGTCCGGTCCCAGGTCGACGGGCACGTGCACCTTCCGCCGACCACTGGCAACAACATCGATGTACTGTGGAGACCTCACGCCCCACGTGTTGAGCAATTCAGCGGTACGTCCACCCGGCCTCCCGCATGCCCACTATATGCCCTCGCTCAAAGTCCGTCAACTGCACATACGGTTCACGTCCACGCTGTCGCGGCATGCTACCAGTGTTAAAAGACTGCAATGGAGCTCCGTATGCCACGGCAAACTGGCTGACACTGACGGCGGCGGTGCACAAATGCTGCGCAGCTACCGCCATTCAACGGCCAACACCGTGGTTCCTGGTGTGTCCGCTGTGCCGTGCGTGTGATCATTGCTTGTACAGCCCTCTCGCAGTGTCCGGAGCAAGTATGGTGGGTCTGACACACCGGTGTCAATGTGTTCTTTTTTCCATTTCCAGGAGTGTATAATGGTTTTGAGTATTTCAAACATAAAACTGTTTTGTGTCAAGATAAAGAAACAGGCTGACGAAAGAATTGGAATGGAATACAAGAATTTCACACTTTAATGTACCAGTCACAAAAAACACTGCAAAATGAAGAAAAAAAAACAAGAAAATATGTCATCAGTGAAACACTGTCTAGATGACTGCCAGAAATTCTTAGGGAAGGAGAACATTGCACTATAAGATGTAGATGTGCTGTTGAAGAACAATGAGAACAGAAAATGAATGAAATACTTCCAAATAAAAATGGAGAACAAGGTAGGAGAAAACAATATGGAAAGGAGACTTAAATGTGGTTGAGAGGACGGTTGGCAGCAACAGAAAACAGCATATTCCAATACAGATTGAAACACACACCGTGGTTGAAGCAGCTCTGTTATATGGCATGATTACATTTAATTTACAATAAACACTTACAACAGAATGTTAACCTGTTTATCTGAAGCAATGAAGAAAGTTTTTAATAAAACGCAACTGCACATGCATGTACAGATATTGAATAAATGTGGTTTCATACCGAGTCAGGCTGTGACCAGTTGGCGGGGTGCTTATATTTAAGGAAAGTTAGTCCAGGTCTTCTGTCCAGTTCTCGACATTCTTCAACTCTTTTTATCTCCGTACCCTTCGGTCCCCACCAGCCAGGAACTTGGGATGGTGTGTCCTCTCTCAGCCCGCAAACACCAAAATTATCTGAGGACACAATGACAGAGATCAAATGTACTCAAAGGATAATACAAAAAATGGACACTAATAATATCTTCATGATCTGGACTCAGTGCCAAGATTCCTCCCCAACCATAACACATTCTCTACATTCCCCTCATCTGGTCCTCATCAACCCAACTTGCCATCCTCCTCCATGTTGAGAATTCTCTTTCCCTTTACACTGTAATTCTCACTAAGGCCTTCAGAGACAGATACTACCCTGAAATCCCAGTCCATAAACAGATTTCCTGTACCATATCCTCCCACAACCCTAATCTGCCCACCACCCCCAATAATTAGATACAAAGCAATGCTCCCCCTGTCATCCAATATCACCTCACATCAGGGCAACTGATTCATATCCCTTGTCAGGGATTTGATTATCTATCATCATGCCTGGAAATTTGGGACATCCTACTGAAGATGCTTCCAAGCCCAATTAAAGCAGTATCTGTCACCCACCAAACCTGCACATAATCTTGGTCCATCTCTGTGCCACACTCTCTCTTCCAGCCCCTTGGCACAGGTGTCCTAGCCCTGTGGAAGAGCCAGGTGCAAGGCCAGTTCAATCCACCCAACCAGAACATCCTACTCCAGACCTGCCACAGGCTTATCCTATCAAATCACAGGCAGGTCCACATGTGAAAGCAGCCACATCATACACCAGCTGTGCTCCAATCACTGCACAGTTTTATGTGGGCGTGGTCACCAGCCAGCTTTCCACCAAACTGTGGCCACAAATAAAAGTTGACCCACCAGTGGTACAACAAGTCACTGAGCATAACATGCTTGAGTTCAACGGCTGCTTCACAATCAGTGCCATCTGTATCCTTCCCTCCATAATCAGCTTTTCTTAACTATGTACATGAGAGTTATCCTTACAACACATCCTTAACTATCCGTCACTCCTGTAATCCTCCTGGCCTTAATGTCTTTAATGTTTTAAAGAATACCAGGAAACTAAAATAGTACACAAGAAAATAAATTCTAGATTCAAATCATTATTAAACTTAATAATTACTAAATTTAATTGTTCTTTCTTTCTTTACCTATGACACGAAGATAACTTTTTGTTATTTGTGGCCAGATTCCGTATGAGGACACATCACCATTTCACGAAAATGTAGTGTACACTGTTGCTGTTGGATGTAGCATGGCAAACACAATGTGAAAAATGTATATAATTGAAGGTGTTTATTCCATATTGCATTTAAGATAATTGGAAGGTGTTCATATGCTATACAGCGTGTCTCAGGGGGAATGGTCCATATTCAGGGACATGAAAGGAACAATCATATGGATATACACCCTATTCTGAATGGTTTCTGAATTAGAAGACATTCAATGTACATTGTTATTTATGGTATTATTCAATACATCATCAGGTCTATACACACACATATGCGCAACAGTTAGTAAGCATTAAGACAACAATTCACAAAGTATAAACTGAAAAATAAGTATTTTTAACACTTCACCTCTCACAAGGGAAACTACCCATCGCACCCCCTTAGATTCAGTGGTAAAATGACTTAGTGGATAGCCCATCAAAAACTGAACACAGATCGAGCATGAAAATAGGAAGAAGTAGCGCTGAATTGTGTGAAAAGAAGCAAAATAGAAACAGTGAATGATCCAAGCTCAAATTGTTCAACATCGAGAGAATAGCACATATCATGGCATCGTGGTTTGTGGTCACATGGTCACAGCGTTGGACTGCAAAGCGGAAGATCCTTTTTCAAATCTTGCTCGAGCCCCCCTCCCCCCCCCCCCCTCCCTTCATCACACTCACACACACACACACACACACACACACACACACACACACACACACACACACACACACACACAAAATTATGAACTTCCTATCTGGTCACTGACATATCTGGTCTGCTATTGTAGTTAAGGCAACTGTCATACTATACATTGATTATAGAATATGAGTCATGTGGTACAAATATATTACCACTGCAAGTGAGTGTGATGAATAGTGAGAGCAAGCTAGATGCCGCACAGACCTCCCACAGAAATGAAAACAACAAATAAATGGGTGTGAACTATAATACAATAAAGGAATCCGAGAGCCACACCTTCTAAATGGAACAAAAGTCATAACATGTGATACTTGTGCAGAACAAATGAGATTTATATACGTAAGGGGGCCCTTCCCTCCAACTCACTGTCGCGAACAGACTTTACACAATGACATAGACACAAATCTGAATACGGCGAACAGACACATCAGAGACCAGATGGACAGCTCAAAAAAAAGTGTGGATCGAGGGGGGGGGGGGGGGGGGGGGGCAGCATGAGATTTGAACACAAATCTTCCTCTTCGCAGTCCCAACATTGTGATCACATAACCACAACACCGTGGCTATTTATATTCCCTTGATGTTTGCACATCTTGATCTTGGACCATTCACTGTTTCTATTTTGCTTCTTTTTTCACAGTTCAGTATGCCTTCACTTTGTTTTCATGCTTGATCTGTTCTCAGTTTTTGTTGATGATGATGATGGTGACGATCTTTGTTTTGTGGGGCACTCAATTGAGGGGTCATCAGTGCCTTTCTCAGTTTTTGAAGGATTATCCACTGGCTCATCTCCACACTAAATCTGAGGGGGGTGCAATGAGGAGTTTCCTTTGCAAGCATTATCTTAAACATCACATTACAGCTGTTGTACAGTCCACAATGAATGTTCAAATATCCTACAATTACCTTAAGAAATATAACGTAATTGGATAAACAAACAATTACTCACCAAGCGACAGCAGGAGAACACACATATAAAGGCAATTAAATTTGCAAGCTCTCAGAGCAAGTTGTTCCTTCTTCTGGCAGAAGGGTTGAAGGCGGAGGAAAAGTAATGAAGGAAAAGGACTAATGAGGTTCAGGAACCGCACAGAGTTCGGAAAAGTCACCCAGAACCCCAAGTCAGGGGAGACTTACCGGACGGGATGGGGGAAAAAAAAAAAAAAAAAAAAAAAAAACTGATTGTTGGGGACTGCACTGGAGAAAGTCTGTAAAGCAGAGTGCTTAAGGGTGGGATGATACATTAGCCACTTTTACCTTCAGTGCATTTCTGATCATCTGGGAGAATATCTTGTTTTACTAGTACATGTGCATTTGCACAGTACCTAATGAGGGCAGCTGCATCCATGATGCAACCAAACAGTTCATCTTGTTTATTCACTTTTCATTCGTACACCACAGACTTCACCCAAAACATAAACAAAAATGTTTTTGTTTACGTGTTGGGTGAAAATCTAGCTCTAGCAGTTTTTGGTGGTCACGTAACTGCACTGCCACAACCAATCCAGCGATTACGGTAAGTGCAGCTGAGATGTTCCCTCACACATCTGTTAAAAAGTAGAGGGGTTCTGTCATGCCAAAGGAACATCCTCAAGGTGCTCAACAAACAAGTTTTCCACATAAAGCAAGTTATTTTGTCCCACCATTCAACCTTCTAAAATGATTGTACTTATCAACATGTTACTGATCGTGTCACACCAAAGTGATTGGAGCACTGATCAAAAAACCTAATTGGAAATTGGTTTATCATATGGCACGTGTATATTCAAGCGATAATCAATTATTATTACGTGTGTTATTGATTCCATTCTGTGTAAATGTGGCTTCATTAGCGAATAATATTAATGTCATTTAACTACTGACAAAATTCAAGTCGTGTGACGGGGTGTGAAGACTTAAGCCACTATTTGTGTGAAATGGGTCCACGTTTTCCACATAAAATGTGTTCACCATACTCATGTTCCTGTGACATTGATACATTCAGAAAGCTGTCATATGCTGATAGTAGGACTATGCTGCACCGTTTCACCAATGTGTTGCTGTTGTCATAAAGGTTGTTGGCTTACAGTTTTAAAAGAAAAATTGGAACGTGGAAGAAAACCTTTTTTACACAATGTGCTTAAAACTCCAGTAAACTCTATGATGAGGAATTCAGTGGGTTGGGAAGTGCCAACAGTATTATTCGACAGCAGCAGGAGCACGGCCATTGCAGAAGTAGTAAATGTGCACTATATCTGCAAATACCTCTTTAATCTACATGTGTGGTGTTTTAATCAGTATGTGTACCAACACAGTTAACTGGTGTTTCTCTTTGATACACTCCAAATCCCTCACTCTACTTCATTCACAAGACACCTTGGACAACTGAGCATTCAAAAGGCTAGTTCAATGGTAGAAAGACATCCCAAGCAAACAGGTTGAAAGCAACTAGGGAGGTTGGGTTAGAATATAATGTCAAAGAGGGTGAGCGGGTAAGAGACAAACCTTAGTGCTACTAGCCCAAAAACAAATGTACATTAAATATGTTCTATAGCAAAAAGCAGTCAGAATAAGTCACATGACCATCTAAAGTTTTCTCTTAAAATAAGTGTTCCTATCATATCTCGAATATTGACCACTCTTCCTGAGAGAGTCTGTATGTATTAAAACCACATTAAAGCACAAATGGCCATAGATGCCATGTCAGCAACTAGCTAGTAATGCCTACAGAAATAATATCTATAAATTCATGCAGAAATACTCTAGAACTTTTAACACTTTATGAAAATGATCTATTGCTACTCATCATTGAGATGACACATTGAGCTATATTTCATTTTGATTTTCTTGTACACCTTAAAGATATTTGTACACGTAAAGAATGTTTACTGATCTGTGTAGGTAATAATACAAATAACAGTAATTAATTCTGCATCAATGCTGGTTACGGAAATGTTATGGACACATATCAAAGAGTAAAAACACACTGTGTAGTAGGGCCTTGGAATGCGAGTGGAGTGACGTCAGAATTCTCATGCTGCACGAGCACTTGGCTGCAGACTCTGATGTGATCGGATATGTGAGGTGTGTGCTAAGTCTAAATGAAGAGACATTTTAATTAGTGACACAATAGCAATTGACGAGTGTGGGCAAATGAAAAGGCAGCTCCATTCATGTCAAGAGCCTGCTCTGCCAATGGACATTGCTAAGTAAATCTGTGCTCACAAATTTTGTCTGGAGCTACTGCAGCATTTTCAACAACGAATGACCGACCGTAAGACTGTTCCACTTAGTTATTGTTTGTTATAACTGTAACGGCATTATCCAGTGATGTTGGTGAACTTTTAGTTTTAATAATAATTATAGCACAACTTATAAACTGTAACATAATAATTATGTCAAGTCATTATTTTAATGAAATAGTAAGCAACATGATGCATAAAAGAAATTTGATTTCTTTACCAGTTTCGAGTACTAAGTGCCCTTCTTCGGAAGGCTATTGCATTATTTGTGTCAACAATAAGATGCATGCAGCAAAATGTCGTGGTCATGTGGTTCATAGAGTCTATGCAACAACTATGAAAAAGGGCACTAAGTGTGCTAAACTGGTAAAGAAATTAAATTTCTTTTAAGTAATGGGTTGCTTATTATTTTGATATATACAACAACAGTTGCTGATGATGGATACAGTCATTATTATCAAGTAGGTCTGATGTCCATTCCTGTTATTGAAACTATCTGGGTGTCATTTATTTGAAAAGAAAGAAATACCGAGTGATCAAAAAGACAGTATAAATTTGAAAACTGAATAAATCACGGAATAATGTAGATAGAGAGGTACAAATTGACACACATGCTTGGAATGACTTGGGGTGTTATTAGAACCAAAAACATACAAAAGCTCACAAAATGTCCGACAGATGGCGGTTCATCTGATCAGAATAGCAATAATTATCACAACAAAGTGAGACAAAGCAAAGATGATGTTCTTTACAGGAAATGCTCATATGTCCACCATCATTCCTCAACAATAGCTGTAGTCGAGGAATAATGTTTTGAACACCACTGTAAAGCATGTCCGAATTTATGGTGAGGCATTGGGGTCGGATGTTGTCTTTCAGCATCCCTAGAGATGTCGGTCAGTCACAATACACTTGCAACTCCAGGTAACCCCAAAGCCAATAATCGTACAGACTGAGGTCTGAGGACCTGGGAGGCCAAGCATGACGAAAGTGGCGGCTAAGCACACGATTATCACCAAACGACGCGCGCAAGAGATCTTTCATGCGTCTAGCAATTCATTTTGGTTGTAATAAAACACCATGTCATTCCAAGCATGTGTGTCAATTTTTACCTCTCTATTTACATTATTCCGTGGTTAATTAAGTTTTCAAATTTATACTGACTTTTTGATCACCTGGTATACAAAAAATAATTTCAAAGCCTTTTCATTTCTCTATTTTAAATAATTTTGAAAAAAGAAGTAAAACTATTTTTAAGATGCCTCAGTAACTTCACTGTTGAGATAAATATTGTTTAGAGCCAAAGTTATTCTGGCATATCGAAAGTAAATTCAATTACCTGAAAGTAAATTAATTCCTATCACTTCAAACTAAATATTTTATTTAAAAGAAAACAATTATTCACGCTTGCTAATTTTGCATAAACTTGTGATGCTGTTGTGTGTGTTGGCCTGGATCATATTTGGGCATTGCAATTGTGCTGATATTCTGTGATAGTTCTTTTATTTAATTAGTTCTAAAGTCAATTGACCAAGTTTCCTTTCATGTTGCATTGCCAATTACCAAGTTAGCAAAGGCAAGTAAAGGCTTATGTGAGGTTACACAACTATTTAGCATAACAGTAGGCAGCCTCCAGTTAGTCAGTGCGAGATTTATTTATTCCAGATTCATTTCACTGTGTTTAATGACAGGAGTATTAATAACTGAAATTCTTTCTCATTATTATTTCATGATGTGTTTTGTTATTGCAGAAGTATGTGTAGTCTTCTGTTGCCTCACATATTCAAATTATTCCTTACTCATTTCCGATGGCAATTTTACTTTATTAGTAAACAGACAGTGTCCAATTGGGCTGGAGACCAATTTTTCATTTATTCCAAAAGTATCTGTAAAGTTTACTGTTTTGTATCCTGAGTTCCATGATACCCCTTTTTGTTGGAACAATATGTAAATGATTGCATTGTTTTGATAACTGAACTAAATATAACTAAAACCAGGGCAGGCAGGAAAGTTTTATGAGTAAGGAAAGTAGGTATAAGGATCGTAATATGGCGCCCATAGATCATATGCATAGCTCTGTTCTCAGTACTATCATATTTACTACTGTACTTTAAATTTATGGTGATGATACACTACTGAGATTTTACTATCCCTTTTTGGAGCAAGAGGAGTGAACACACTATCTTGTCAAGCCAGCAGAGCAGGTCCTTGGGGAACTATTTTATTTATATATCTATTAATTTTTTAGGAATTGGTGTCCCAAATTGGCTTCAATGTTTTTATCGTTAGGGTTAGCTAGTAACTTCACAGTCTTTCATTCTGCACAGTGGCAGCAGTGAGATTTTCGCACAGTCTGGTGGCCAATTACACCAAAAATAACTAACTCCATTTTTTTTTTTTTTTTTTTTTTTTTTTTTTTTTTTTTTTTTTTTTTTTTTTTTTTTTTGCTATCCACAGTATAGTAAAGGATCAACAGCTGGAATAATGTTATTACTAAAGGTACTTTCCATCAATTTAAGATCTCAGTCAAGGCTATCTGATTCCGAAAGCAACACAGCACAACCTGTCTGAATGATTTTTTTATACCTTCTAAATGAGAGCTCCAGAGATAGAATAAGAGCTATGAGGGATAATCAGCCTGATGGAGACAATTTAACTGGACCAATTGCAACACACGTGAGATACCCATTCTAACAGCAGAAGTGGGTTGGGTTGGGTTGGGTTGATTTGGGGGGAAGAGGGGAAATAGCAAGGCCATCGGTCTCATCGGATTAGGGAAGGAAGTCGGCCATGCCCTGTCAAAGGAACCATCCCAGCACTTGCCTAAAGTGATTTAGGGAAATCACAAAAAACCTACATCAGGATGACCAGACACGGGATTGAACCGTCGTCCTCCCGAATGCGAGTCCAGTGTGTTAACCACTGCGCCACCTTGCTCGGTAGCAGAAGTGGTACCAACAGCAAGAATTGAAGAACAGGGCAAGCAAAATCACATCTAATAACATCAGTTGCACCAAGAGCAAGACCAGAGGAATGAGGGAGATGAAACTAAGACATGTTTCTTAAGATTCATTCAAGATTGTTGTAGAATATCTATAACACACAAACCCAAAAACTGAAACTACTATCATACATAGACAGAAACAAATCCTCTAACTTCGCCTCTGCTGCCAGTTAGTAAAGAGAAATTTCTCATAAGTTCAAGCAACCCAGAAGAAAGGCAATATCTAATCGTAAGTCTTTATTTAAAAGGAACATTATTTTAAAATCTAACTGCAAAACAAAGAAACCCATACTCTACTATTTAGCCAAAGCATTTTAACCAAATTGGCATTCAATATGTTTCTTCTTTTCTTTTCTGTTAGGAAAGGACAGTACTTCTTAGTTGCAATGTTTAAGAAGACAACATCCAAATTATTTATTATAAGTGAAATTTAGAAAGGACTGTGGATAATCATGCCATATTTAACCATTTCTAACCCAAAAGATTTAAGCAAATTGTGAAAGCATCTTATAGCCATTGTCCCCATATTAGTTGTAATGATCAAATTAAACAGATCACGAATAAAAAAAAAAAAAAATTAAAAAAGAACTGCATACAATACAGAACTAACTTAGCATCACACTCATAAAAAAGAATGGTTAGTAGATGCGCGGCATTCAGATTTCCTGATGTCCTTACCATCTTTGTGGTGACAGCGAGCATTCTGGACACACCAAGTACACTGACCAAGATTTAACTTAGAGGCAACAGACGATACTGGTGCAGCAGATGAATACTGATTATTTGGTATCTGATCACTTGGATTTGTCATTGTTCCATGTATCAAGCAGGAATGACAGTCTCCCAAAGCTGGACATATCCCAGGACAACGAGTTGTTTGTAGATTTGTTGTGCAGTTTATTCCAATTGTTCGACCATAGCACACTTCATCTGCTGAACACCAACCACATTCTGGATTTGCTGTGCATTCCATGAAACTTCGATGTCTGCAACACAATGAAATTTATATTACGAGTAATTATCATCAATTTGAAAAAACTGCAAACACTAGATCGCGTGTTAAAAAAATGAGGCAATAAGCAATGTCAACACTGCTCAACACAGTGTCTAAGCATTATAGAAAAAAAATAATAAATATATAAAACAAAGATGCTATGACTTACTAAACAAGAAAGTGCTGGTAGAAAGACACAATAAAAAACACACAAACACACACACTGCCTGTGTCTGTATATGTGCGGATGGATATGTGTGTGTGTGAGAGTGTATACCTCTCCTTTTTTTCCCCTAAGGTAGGTGTTTCCGCTCCCAGGACTGGAATGACTCCTTACCATCTCCCTTAAAACCCACATCCTTTCGCCTTTCCCTCTCCTTCCCTCTTTCTTGATGAAGAGCGTTGGGTTGTGGAAGCCTGAAATTTGTGTGTGTGTGTTTTTATTGTGTCTATCTAGCAGCGCTTTCTCGTTTGGTAAGTCACAGCATCTTTGTTTTTTTATACATATTTTTGTCCCACTCGGAATGTTACCCTGTGTGTGTGTGTGTGTGTGTTTGTGTGTGTGTGTGTGTGTGTGTGAAGTAGGGAGGGAGGGAGAGGGAATCAGTCTTCAGAATTCAATACAATTATAGAAGTCTTATAATAAAATACTGGTTTGTATATGAAGTTTAACCAGTTAGAAAATATTAAAACTTGTATGTAGACATCCAATCACTAATATAAAAACTAGGAAGAACCCAGTTGCTCAAATTTTAAAACCGGGTCACTAACAACTTAGGGACGAGATCTGACTCCTAACAAAAATTGAAAAAACATATACTACACTCATCCAAACATCAATTAAAATTGAAGGCATGTCTCCAGTCCAACAATAAAAAACAAGTTCAATTAAGAGATGGTATTGTTATGATGGCAACACATACAATGCTTTCTGGAGGCTCATCATAGCAAAGAAGAAAGTCATGAATTGAAGGGCATTGCCCTACACAAATGCAAACTAGTTGCTTGTATTCTGCTCAGATTTTCCTGTGCCCAAGTTCAACATTCAGACCAATAGGTCAGAACTGGCAGGTATATGACTTGTGTATCACGGTATTTGCTTTTGCGGGGTAACTTCTACTTTCTAATTATGTCTGATACACAATAATAAAATATCGAACTATTTTCTATTCTCACTGAAATACCATCATTGATGTTTCCTTTCTTGGTTAATTTACTTCCTAGATATTTGGAAGCATCTACTTCTTTAATAATTTTTTCCACTGCAATGTTAATGGTTTTTTTTTTTTTTTCATTTTTCCTGCTCATTTTCATTACTACACTTTTTGTGAAGCTTGTTTGCATGACTGCTTCTTCAATTACTGGCTACAAGGTATTTTGTTGTTCTTCCAATTTCTTCAGGTCTGCTAAGTTGTTCTGTACTACAAGCTGTTTTTGCCCAGATCTCAATTTGCTTAGCAGCTTGTGGGCGGTCCAGGAATAGTTGTTCTGCTGGTGTTAGCATTGGCGGACATTGGAGACTCTGACCAATTCAGCTTTAAAAGCAAGTTGTATGGTCAGTAGCTGAAAATCAGAAACTAAATGGTAGCTCTCTAATTTCAGCATAGAGACTGGGGATGGGGTTTGTGTAAATCCCTATTGCCAGCATGCAGATCACATGGTGTACTGCAACCAGCACAGTCTGGAAATGAAGTTTGTGCTGAACAATAAATGGAGCATTGATAGTCTAGATAGAAGTGAATAAATATTGTATGAAATTGTTGTAAATGGCATCTGTCTGCATCCGAGACATTAAAAATGTCTAAAGCATTAAATGTTGATAGTTTATACTTCTGACGGCCTGGAATCTTCTGTCTGAACCTTCGATTAAATATGAGGCCCAAGATCTTAACTTGCTAATTTAAATGGAGCATGATGCCATTAAAAATCAGTTCTGTTTCATTGATATTGCAACATATACAATTAAATGAATATACACAGTTTTGTCTGTTGAAAACTTAAAAATCTGACTTTTGTGACCCATTTTCCGTTCTCTAAAGCTTCAACAAAGCTTCAACTGCAGTTGATGACATGTGGCTGAAAGACAAGAGGAGGAGCATAAATCATAAAACAGTCAACAAACAAAGAAGGCTCCAAGGATTCTTCACAGTAGCAAGTTACGCAGTTTATAACAATGGCAATGAGGGTGATAATTAAAATGCCCCTTGAGGAGCAACATTCTCTTGTATATAGTTTCTTGACAGAATCTCTCATTTTTGGTAATTGAACAACTGATCTTCAAGGAATGGCTCTAATAAAACTGGCAACCTTCAGTGGAAGTTCAAATTGTGAAACTGGCTATGCTGTACCCCCATGTAATGTCATATGCCGTTTCATATCAAAGAATGTCCCTATAATGTGCTTTCATTTCATTCAGGTTATCTAGAGCAGATCAGTACTTCTTGAACCCACGTTGGAAGTGGCTAATAAGCTTCCCATTCTTTTATAATCACACTAGATGGCTGAATACCATCTGCTCAAGGGTCTTTCCTATGTAGCTTGTGACTGCAATACTAGGGTAACTGCTCATCCTTCCCTGGTTTTAGGAAGGATATCATAACAGATTCCCAACATGAATAACCCCAGTGACCATAAGCAATTGATAAATATTATGGAATGTTTCTCTTAATCATCTATACAGCTTGCACAACATGCTATACATAATAGTGGCGCATCCCATGACTGAGCTAGAGCCCAGATGTGCCATCTAGGCAGCTCCTTCCTATCTCAGGAATGTGAGTCTTTGTTCTCATTAGACATTATGTTTTCAAAGAAATTAGCCGATGTTGTGCCATGTCATCTGAAGAAGTTCAAATAATCCCAATCATTTATCATGGCAGATACACAGGTTTACCTGCCTTTAGCAGAGTCCTTCCGCATCAACTCCAATATTCTTATGGTTGGCATGGAAAGATGAATGGAACTGCGAAACTCTTGCCATGACCTTTATCTTCATCTGTTCTCTTTAACTGTTTACCAGGTTTTTTTCTTTGCATCCCATATGGCTGCTAAGTTCTCCCTCAGTTGCCTAGCCTAGCCTTCAACCTTCGCTATGCTACTTGCCTGTCCCTAATTGCAATGAGGCATTCATTGCTTTCACCCATGGGCACATTGCCCATTTTGACGCCTTTGGTGTGGATGTCTCAGCTGCATGGTGGGTTATTCACTTGTAATATAAGCCACCCATTCCTGGATGATAAATGGCTACACAGTGTCCAGACAGCTTTGCTGAACATCCATTCTAGCAGCTTTATTTCAGGTTCTCTTCTGTCTGGTAATTATCCAGTTAGGGATGTGGTCATTTGAGTGCATATCAGTACGTACCTTCCTCTCTAGAATACTTGTTTTAGTAGGCCAACAGAAGGAGAGGTTAATGGTTGAGGACAACTCTGTGGCAGAGCTGAAACCCATCATTTAGCTCTGTTCAGAAGAGATTATGGAGAATTTGATTGCTGGGGCAAGTGTTGTTGGAACCCCAAAGCAAATGGTCTGACTTACATCATAACACTTACAAATGACTGGAGGTGTTGCTTACAGAGGTCAACGAAGAGCTTAAATCAAACAATGGAAACTCAAGGTAGGAATATCAACAAAGTAGGAAAAGACAGATTGCTACTTACCATAAAGAAGACACATCAAGTTTCAGGTAGGCATGATTAAAAGACACTCACTCACATGTAACTTTTAGCCAGAACCTTCGTCAGTGAAACAAGACAAATACACAACATTCACACACACACACACACACACACACAAAAGCAAGCACGCCTCACACACACACACACACACACACACACACACACACACACACACACACACACACACGACTGCCAACTACAGCAACTCGGGCCAGAATGCAGCAATCTGGAACGGAAGGGGAAGAGAAAGGGAAATGGGTAAGGGAAAGGGAACGGGAAAGGGGAAGGATAGTAGTGACTGGGTGGAGAGAGAGACAAGCACTGTCTGGTGGAGTGGTGCAGGCACTAGGCTCCAACAGGCACAGTGTCAGGAGGACATGGGGCAGGGAAGTGGGAAAAAAAAGGAACAAAAAATGAGAGGAGTGGGGAAAGATGGGTGGATGCATTGGCAGAGGGCTGAAAACAAACAGGGTGAGAGACAAGAATGGGGAGGAGAAGTTAGGACATATGGGGGGGGGGGGGGGGGGGGCGAAGACACTGTTGGGTGCGAGGGTGTGGCGACAGCGTGTAATTGTAGGTTCAGGCCAGGGATAATTATGGGAGCGAAGAACAAGGATTTATACTAAGATGATGTGGAGGTTTGGTGGGCAATGGAAAAACCACTTAGCAGGGGTTGGGAAGTATCTTGGGTAGATGACCTTCATTTCAGGGAATGATGGTGGGTAATCAAAGCTCTGGAGAAGGATGTGGTTCAGTTGTTCCAGTACAAGGTGGTACTGTGTGATGAAGGGGATAATCCTCTATGGCTGGCTTTTGGGGGGTGGTGGGAGGATTGGGGTATGTGAGGGGGAAATGAAATGGGGAGATCTGTCTGTGGACTAGATCTGACGGATAGTGCCTGTCTGTGAAGGCCTCAGTGAGACCCTCAGCATACTGTGCAAGGCAGGTTTTTTGTCAATGCAGATATGACAACCCAGGCAGTCAGGCTATATGGAGGCAATTTTGGTAGTGTAAAGGGTGACTGCTGTCAAAATGCAGATACTGTTGGTGGTTGGTGATTTTAATGTGGACAGAGGTGGGAATGGAGCCATCATATAGGAGGATGCAATGTTGAGAAGGACCACATGAAGTGGACAAGAGAGAAGGTGTTGAGGTTGTGAAAGAACGAAGATAGGGTTTCTGGACCCTGGGTTCAGATCATGAAGATATTATCAATGAACCTGAACCAGACTAGGGGTTTCATGCTTCAGGAAGTAAGGAAGATATCCTCTAGATGGCCCATAAAAAGTTGGCATAGCAGGGTGAAATACGGGTGTCCATGGCTGTGCCAAGGATTTGTTTATGTACCTTCCTTTCAAATGAGTAGTAGTTGTGCGTTAGGATAAAGTTAATAAGGTGAATGAGGTAGTGGGTTTGGAATCTCAAGGACAATGGGAAATATGGCTTTCAATAGCACTAACATCATGGGCATGAGGGATGCTGTTGTATAGGGAGGTGGTGTCAACAGTGCCCTAAATCTAGACTCCCATGTGAAAGACACCAACCGCTTCCTTCACAAACTCTCCACCAAGCCCCCCCCCCTCCCCACCCCCCCCCCCCAACCCCAACCTTTTTACTTACTGGATTCCTACTTGTCACTGTTTACGCCACCTCCATATCGTAACCTAAAACTACTTCTCATTTGAAGGGAAGGTGTATAAACAAATCTGTGGCACAGCCATGGGCACCCGCATGCCACCCTCCTATGCCAATCTTTTTATGGGCCATCAAGAGGAGACTTCCTAGCCTCCCAAAACATGAAATCCCTAGCCTGGTTCAGGTTCATTGATGATAACTTCATGCTCTGGCCCCAGGGCCAAGACACCCTATTTTCGTTCCTTCACAACCTCAACATGTTCTCTGTCGTCCGCTTCATGTGGTCCTCCTCAACCCAGCATGCCACATTCCTAAATGCTGACCTCCTACTCTCTGATGGCTGACTACGTTAAACCCACCAACCACCTACAGTACCTGCATTTTGACAGCTGCCATCCCTTTCACACCAAAAAATCACACCCATACAGCCCGCCCACTTGGAGACAGCTTATCTGCAGTGACAAACGCTCCATTGCTCAGTATGCTGAAGGTCTCACCAAGGCCTTCACAGATAAGCACTATCCTCCAGACCCAGTCCAGAAACAAACCTCCCTTGCCATTTCCCCTCACAACCCCACTCCTCCCACCACCCTCAAAAACCAGCCACAAAGGAGTGTCTCCTTTGTCACCCAGTACCACGACAGACTGGAAAAACTGAACCACACCCTCTGCCAGGGCTTTGATTACCTATCATCATGGCCTGAAATGAGGGACATCCTACCTGAGATACCCTCCACCCGTCCTACAGTGGGGTTCCATCGCCCACCCAACCTCCGCAACAACTTAGTCCATCCCTATGCCACTGCCAATCCCAAACTCCCAATCCCAACCCCTTGCCACAAGGATCATATCCCTGCGGAAGATACAGGTGCAAAACCTGCCCAATCCACCCCACAGCACATCCTATTCCAGTCTTGACACAGGTTTATCCCACCCCATCAGAGTCCGGGCCGAAAGCAGCCATGTCATTTACCAGCTCTGCTTCAATCATTGCACAGTTCTTTTTTTTTTATATTGGTGTGACTAACTAGCTGTCCACCAGGATGAACAGCCACCACCCAACTGTGGCCACAAGCAAAGTAGACCAACCCATGACACAACATGGCAGCTGAATATCGCACACTTGATTTCAATGGCAGCTGCCCTACTCGAGCCATCTGGATCCTTCCCTTCACCATCAGCTTTCCTGAACTGCGCAAATGGAATTATCCTTACAATACATTCTTCGTTCCCGTAATTATCCTGGCCTCAACCTATGGTAATATACTGTCCCCACACCCTCCACCCAACAGTTTCTACCCTCTATGTCCTAACAACTCCTCCCCATTCTTGTCTCCCACCATGTTTATTTGCAGCCCTCTGCCAACGCATCCACCCATCTTTCCCTGCTCCTCTCATTTTTTGTTCCTTTTTTCCCCACTTCCCTGCCCCGCAACATCCTGACACTGCACCTGCTAGAGTCTAGGGCCTGCACAGTCCACTAGACAGTGTTCATCTCTCTCTCCACCCGTACACTACTATTCTTTCCCCTTGTCCTTCCTCTTCCCCACCCCCTCATATTGAAGCTTCCATACCACATTACGTTCATCCTGTCGTGCCTGTCTGAAACTTGATGTGCCTTCTTTATGGTAAGTAGCAATCTATCTATAAAGAGCTTCTTATCAAATGAATCATTACATGAGAATGATGCTATGTATATGCTGAATTTCAACAATGCGTGGATGACAACAGCTAGTGCTTGCAAGATGGTAACAAATGGGACTGGTGAAGTGTAGTCTATGTTGCTAATGAACGGCACTACCTCTCCCCCCTCCCCCCAATAGTCCTGTTAATGCCAAAGTAATCTTTCCCCAGGAAAGAATACAGGGTGTGTATGCAGGCAAGAAAAATAATTCCCAGATTTTTTCTGCATTTCCTGGTTAAAAATACACTTTTTCTCAGGTAAAAATACACTTTTTTCCAGATGCAAATACACCATGCCCCTATTGAAAGAACATTTTTTCTGTTTTAAATACTTTCCCTCAGAGCTGTAAAACTCACCAGCCAATTACAGCAGATATTCAGGCCAAAGGACACATAATGTAGTCAGCAAATAGCAACATCATTATTAATTGGCACACACACAAACAGAAAAAGTTAATTGTTTAAATTAGTATACATGCACTACAGCTACAAGAAAGCTAAGCTTTCACGTATGACATTGGTTGCCAACTTTGTTTTCCTCCAAGGGTGTGGTTTGGCAGGATCCTAAGTACACAATTTAAATAGTAGCAGCTCAATATTTCTGACAAGCATGATTAAAAATTTCACTGCTTTGCAAGGAACATTTCGTGGGTTACTGGCTGAATACATGTTCCGTCGAGCATATTCATTTTTCCCTAAAAAAAAAGTCAATTATGTATGCAAAATAAATAGAAAAACTAATATTGAAACTTGGTTTTTCTCAATGGGTGTTACCCTTTAAGGTATATCAAGCACATTATGTGCCAAAAAAATTTTAAATAATGGCATAAGTGGCTGGTCTTCTGGGCCCAAAATTTTTCTAAATGGTCAGTGTTAAGTTTTGAGTGGGAGTCTAATGCTCTGTGATTTAAGAAATTCATCACACATTCTCACATGAAACAGAATTCATCTTGCATAAAAGGGAATTTACTTTAAAAGTAATGCTTCTCAAAGCATCATTCACAATATTTTGCCACAACCTATTAGAGAATAAACAGTTGTGACATCACACTCATCAAAACGAGCCCCATGAGAAAGACACGCATTGCAAGCAGTTTGTTGTTACAAAGTATTCCATAGTGTTTGGCACATTTCACAGTCAGCAGATACTTGTGTGTGCACTGTGTTTTGTTATTGTAAATGGTGTATTTTTTGCATGCTTTATTTTATTGTTATTCTCTTGTTTATATTTTGTTGCTGCAGTATTATCGTGCAGTGTGAGCTGAAGTAAAATTCTTTGTTAAAGTATCAGTTCTTATCAGTCAAAACTACAAAAATTTAGCTGAAAACTAAAACAACGAATAATTCCCAGAATCCTAAAAATTTACTGGTTTTTCCTGGATTTCTCCTGGATGAAAAAATTACTGGGTTTCTCCTGATTTCCCAATTGTCCTGGGGCATATACACCCTGAGAGTAGGTTCCTAGCAAAGGTGCATTAATAGTTTTCAGATGTATCTCCCGGAATCACAAGCACAGTGCTTCTTTCAGTGCTAGGACTTTGTGAGTGACTCTGTATTAGTTCTAAATCTGTTTACATTCCACTGCATTAAAGGAACCACTGATCAGTGATGGTTTTCTTCTCCCTTTTGTGATGTGTAGAACAACAATAATGGCTTTGCCATTTTTAGCTTCTGGGTGGGGAATATTTTTTATTTTGGAGATTTGTTGATTTCAGGGCATTTGAAGGCTCTGTGAAAGTTGCCCGTTTGCAGATGCAGCTACAAGTACGTATACATGTGTCTGACTCTGATACTTCTTATCCCAATTCCTTGGGGTGAATTTCCATTAAATCATGGCAGGTTATCAATGTTAGTTTTTATCACACTCCTTACATTTTTTTCTCTCAAGAAGACTGGCAACCCCAAGCTCTCTTTTTGGTTGCATCTTAGTACTACCTGATAGTCCAGTTTTTCCACTGAGAGTTTGAGATTTAGTAGTAAGACCAACTTTGTTCCCACAATACACTAGGGCAACATACATCTGCCCAGACGGGGACCAACTTGCTTCAGTAGGCCATATACAACTGGAGAGTGGCAGATTCCCCCCAGATTGACAGTTAGTGACCGTTTTCTTTTGACAATCATCATACTTCTCAGCATCATGTACAGTTTTGTAATGTCACAAGCCCACAATATTGGCTGTTAAGCAGAGGCCCCAATCTCTAAGGCACACTAAGTTCCACCAACATGCCCTGCAGTGGTTGCTGAGGTATGTCCAGAGTTTATAGAATAGAAGACTGGCATCTCTGATCAGCCCACTGCTCAGATGTTCAGGGACCAAAGCATCACCCTGCCTGTATCAAGTCATTATTAGCTGGTCCCCTGAGGGGATGAATGGGACAGTTACAAGTTAAACTCACAGCACCAAAAGGTAAGTAGTGTCACAAGGGCTCACAGTCGTGTGTTATATACTGCATTTACTCGAATCTAAGCCACAATTGAATCTAAGCCGGACCTGAAAAATGGGACTCGAAATCACGGAAAAAAAATTTTCCCAAATCTACACCACACCTAAAAATTGAGACTCGAAATTCAAGGGGAGAGAAAAGTTTATGGCCGCATCTCCAAATCGAAACAAAGTTGGTCCATTGTAATATGAGACACAATTTAAGTCGAATGAATGACGATACAGCTACAGTAGTTTGGTTCGAGTCGTAAGCTTAGCAGTTAACCTTTACCAGGTAGCAATTCCTGTGTGTCAGGCGCTCCGTCCGCATTTATACGGGTACTTTTCCTTTTTCACATGCTTCGTCTCGTTTGAATTCACTGCCTATTTTTCTTTGATCTGATAAGTGCCGTTCTCTTTGTTATAGGTGTTTACATCACTCTTAAGCTGAAAATGCCTTATTGTGCTGTGTCATCCTTGTTTGTCGCATTCTGATTATGAGTGTTTACTACTTGTCGCTGCTCGCGGCATGGCTTGCTTTAGTGCTCACTGCCGCCACTTACAATAAATAAAAAAAAAATAATAATAAAATAAAAAAAGAGGAATTGTCTCATTAGTGAAACAATGGCAAGAGACTGCTATTTGCTGTTACTTACACTACTGCTTTCTTTGTTAATGATCAACAAGAACCAAATAATAGACTGCATATGGTAGAAAATGTTCTGAACGAGAATTCAGCGAAACTTTTTCGCCGTTTGAAAATCTTTGCAGGTGCCTATTTAGTACATTACATTCTGCAAAGAAACTAGTCATCTTAGATTCAAAAATCTTGTTAGTTTCCGTGCTTCATTTCTAACTGTATCACTATTCAGCATAAGAATAATACGAATATAAACATGACATGATATGTATATTCTTCTGCGTTTGTTGTTGTCTCACTCTAGTTTCATAGTTCATTAGGCAGACAGGATTTAAATGAGATAGCAGCAAACACGAAACAATATATGGCAAAATGTTTATATTCGTATTATTTTTACGGTGAAGAGAATACTGCATGTGATTCACAATTCATAAAAGTTCCTGCTAGCAACCATCTCTTCTCACGGATAGGAAAAAATTCAGAAGGTAGAGTTTGCCATATTGACAAACATCCCAAACAGTCTTGCCAGTGCATTTTCATAGTACATTGAAATGGTGCTACATTCGAAGATGAACCATACGGAATTTGTATTTACTTCGTTGGATAATGTATTAAAATGCAGTGGTCAAAACTCGGGGCGGAGAAAAAAAGCTCCTCTTCCACCTTTTTTTTGTTTAATTTATTTACTGATGCAGAGATTTTGGTGCCAGTATTTATCTTTGTGCCCGCAAAGCATTCCTGTGTAGCACTACATATATTCGACACCAGAAGTTAGTTGTGGTGGCACCTACCAACATTTTTCAGAATTTACGCTTGCTTTGCACTCAATTCCAAGCCGCAGGTGGTTTTTTGGATTACAAAAACTGGAAAAAAAGTGAGGCTTAGATTCAAGTAAATATGGTAATAAAAGTTCCTATTAGCAACTTTCTCTTTTCACAGGTATGTAAAAATTCAGAATGTGGAGTTGACCATATTGACATACATCCCAAACAGTCTTGCCAGTTTTTAGAGATGACTTCAAGTGCAGAATGTGTTTTGTTGTCTTCAGTCCATAGACTGGTTTGATGCAGCTCTCCATGCTTTTCTATCCTGTGCAATGCAGAGTAGCAACTTTTATAAAATAAGAACGAAAATAACTTAGAAATTAAACACTGTAATTTAAAACAAAATTTTATTAGGTTTGTAACATATCTTATACGAAATGTTTAAAATAACAGTCGTGATTCTGAATTACTATCACTCAATTCTTTGTTGCTCATTTCTTTATACAGAGCATCGTCTGCTGTAGCATCTAGCACATTGGATATTGAACATTTTTTTAAATACTTGTTGCACAGTCTGATTTGGAGCAGACTTCCACGCATCATAAATCCATTGGCACACTTGCGACAAACTTGCGCATTTTACTCATCCTGTTGGTGTCAGTTGTCTGTCACTTTTCGAAAGCACATGTGTTTAAGCTTGTCCTTAAATGGTTTATTCAAACAGACATCAAGTGGTTGCAGAATTGACATCATACTGCCTGGAATTACTGCCAAGTCCGTTTTGCTTTCCTCTAATTTTCATTTTACTGCAGGTGTTTTATGGCCTGCGTACTCATCTAATACCAACACAGACTGTGTTTTCAAGCACTGCACCACGACAACAATTCAACACACGCCTAACCCATTCCAGCACCTTGTTCTCCAAAAACCACCCAGTTTCGTTTACTCAAACAATTACAGCTTTTGGGAACACTTTCGATTTTGGTAAACTCTTTCACTTGAAAATAATGAATGGTGGTAATTTAAATCCATCTGCTGTGCAAGCAAGCATGATGGACATCCGCTGTTTTTCACCCCTGATGTCTTTCCTTCCTTTGGCGCCAACAGTATAATTTGACAGCATATCAAACTATACGGGAGTTTGGTCAGCATTTCCTATCTGACCAAGAAGGTATTGCTTTTGTGTGTGCCACCTAATTATGAAGCGCTGAAATTCCACAAGTTTTTCGTCATAATTTTTCGGCAGCTTCTGTGCAACTGAAGTTCGCCTCCAAAGTGTAAAACCCCAACGCTTCATAAACAGAACAATCCAGCTGCGACTTGTCTTTAAATTTTTGATTGTTTGCTCTCCAGAAATTTCACGTGCCTTAATTTTTAAAATTTTGGCATTCACAGGCACGAATTTCTTACGCTGTTCCGTAACTAATTCATTTAAAATCACTTCTAGTGCATGATATTGGCCACACTTTGGCCCACTAAATGCTTTCCTGCTACTTGAACATTCAAATAATTTGTCCCTCTGCAGTTGCCATGGCCTGACGTTGCTCTCATCAACCCCGTATCGCAGACCTGCAGCACAATTAGAACTTTGTTCCGCCAAATAAATAACTCCCCTCTCGAATTTGGTACTATAATGAAAGCACTTCATTATGGTTCACTAACACCAACAAGCACTTCACAAAATTCCACGAAGCAATAGGTTCCGCTACGTGAAATCTTAATGAGCCCCAGCTCATCAACTCGTACAACAATCCTAAGCCTTGTGCATTGTTAGTATTTTTGAGTAAAGAAATTTATTTTTGTTGCTACAAATATTTGAAAGGCTGCTAAACTCGAAGATGAACAACACACACACACACACACACACACACACACACACACACACACACACACACACACACACACACACACTTACCTGCCACATACTTGTTATATTATTTGTGAAAGGCATACAAACAAATTTAACTCTTTCCCTAGAGGATTACTTTTGAAAAACATAAAAACTATTTTCAGTTACACACACACATACACTTACCTGCCACATACTTGTTCCGCTTCATAAGTTTCACCTTCCCTGCTGGCCAGCATTGGTGGTAAGACATAAGCCAAAAGATCAGCATTCACATTTCCATGATAACCGCCAACAATAAGCAATGTATTTCCGTTCCTAACGTCTGCTGCATGAGCAAAAACACCTTGTTGCTTAGGATAACGGTAGTCTTGGGCTGAAAATAAAGGATATGGTATCAATTCATTATCATCTCAACTAACAAATGAATTCTCGAAGAACATTGATAAATAACAGAAAGGAATAAAATACTTCACAGAACTGATATACAATGTGGACTTATTGATTTTACTCAGTGTAGCATTTTCCATTCCAATGACAGATAAAGTTTTGTCTAGACCAGTTTTAAGCTTGACCATTATTTACTGAGTACACCTCATCTGGTCCTTTCATTTGTTTGCTTACAATTACATTTAGCTCATTTTCACAATTCTCAATACGTCAACAAAACCAAATGGCATCTCAAACTGTTACTTTTAGTTTACACACAGATTCAGCACAGTAATTTTTTATGCAGTAGGGAATTCTTCAGCGTTATAGAGCAAGCCATATCAGAAAGTGTCTCCATGCAGAGAGAGAGACAGTAATGGGAAAGCAAAGAAGGGATAAGGTTTGCTTACACATAGTGACTCAGTGAAGGCAAGCATTTTCTATGCTGTCAAGCTTTATAGAATGTTGATGCATATAGCAATGAATAAAGCTGCATTATCATTGAAGTAATACCACATCACAGTCTGGAAGAGAGCAATTATCACAATCCAGCACTATTCACGGCGACATGTCTGAAGGCAGACTAAACATCACTGGCTGCTGTAATTAATAGCATGGAGAGTGCACAGAATGGTTCAAAATAGACCACTTTCCAATATGACACACACTGTAACATCATGGTATAACTTCTTTATAAGGTTTTGTTAATGAGTACTAAATATAAACTGACATGGCCTTGAATTAAAATCACGTAGTCATTTCACTAAAAAAGTTCAATAAATTATGGAGACCTGAAAACAGGTAATCATAATCTTTCCAAGAGAGCTGAATTTTACCACTATGAAATGTCATTAGGAACTAAAAAGTAAGGTATTTGAAACATAGCTCTCAGGCAACAGTATCAGTAATTTTTATTGCAAAGTGTAATAAATATAATGAATGGCTGATATTGTACTATGAATAATTTCTCAAAGTGACAACAGTAGCACCTCACTCTCGGCTAATGTTATCCCATATGGAAGTATGCAAATGTTTTCAAAATGTTTGATCATATAACTGATGTGGAACATGGGTATCAGTCCAGTATTCGCCTTATCAGATGGGGGAAACCACCTAAAACTCACATCCGGGCTGACTGGAATGACAGTCCTCCTCATTAATCTGCCAGCGGGATTTAATTTGGAAATTTCCTTTTCATACTATTGATACTGTTTATACTACACAAATCCTGGAAGTGGCTTGTTAATGCATGTGGCTATCCAGGTGCAGCTCTCACTCTCCATAATAAATATTATAGCCACTCATTCACTCAATCTTCATGTACGTGGGTCCCATCAAGAAGGAGAACCACAAGGGATGTGGATCAAGTTGAGGTACACATTATCAAAAGACATTTAAAGAAACTTAATTTGGGCACTGTACTAACAATGGCTTGATACTGTTTGTACTTATGCCAGCTAAATTTAACCAAGTAAATTAGAACGAAAGTTGTTACTCTGAAAAAATTGCTGCCTCTGCAGTTATATTCAATACGTACTGTTTTGTAGCTTAATAGTTACTAAATTACAGAATGTAATTAGCTACATCTGTAAATACAGAAGTCTATTTACAATGCATAACGTCTTGTCGTGCAGCTTTACAATGAGCACTTTAACTAGACATATAGCTAACAGAAATTTTTGGTCACTGAAACTAGATAATCAAATAATTTGTAAGTGTGTTTAATAAAGTTAAGTTTTTAGTTACGTTTACTTCATAAAGTTGTAATGATAACTGAAGAGTGCACCTTTGAGTTATACTTTCTAGAAAAGTACTACAGAATGGTCCATGCAATCAAGTAATAACTCTGTATTGATAGGTAGATACATCTATAAAGTTTAAATTTTGGATGAGACCACATGAGAAAAAACAAGCATCTGTATCTACAGCAGCCATTAGTAGAAAGGTTCTTTCAAATTTCTTTGCCCTCTCTGTACATAATACCTTCAGAATATTTTAAACTTGATGAAACAACAGTATCGGAGAAATGATTTTGTGGCTCTCTGGTCCTATAGTTCAATTCTTTTATCGTGGCGGTTCACGCATGCACGCCCAGACGCATGAGATTGCCGCATTGTCAGTTGCGTGCGCCAAGAGAAGCAGCGCCATAGTATAGTTCATAAACTTATGTTTAGGGGGGGAGTGCACAGTTTATGAAGTAAAGCCACCATGGCCGCATTAACCCTTTCGCTGTCAGAGAGCCGTGCTCTCCGCATTCCACGCTGTGCCCGATTTTGTCATCACTGCACTGCTCGCCTGTGCAGACATGGTGTTTCGACTGCTTTGATACACTTTATCATTCAATTTCACAAAAACTATTTGGCCCAGTAATTTGGTTTTTTCACATCTTGACTGATACCTTCCCCCCATAAATGACTTAATTTTGTTTTGATGTTTGACGCAGTTATTGTGCAGCATTAGATGTAGAAACCATTGCATGAAATTTTGAAGAGTTTGCACAGGTAAAAGTCCATAGTGTATACTTTCCGTGTGGTTGACTTTAGTTGCCACTAGAAATTTCAAAAAATTACCTTCAAACAAATAAAATTCATGAAGTAAGACACTTCGACACTGTTTTTAAATAAAGAAAATATTAAGCACCAAACAAGGTTTGAACTCAGAACCTTTCACTTAGCAGCCAAACAATTTAGCCATTACGCTAACACAGCTCGTCATTCAATAGACCTTCTGAAGGACTTTAAAATAGCACACAAAATACCGACAAACACTGTTTGTATGACTATGAATTTAGTCGAAGTACAACAGGAAAGAAACAATTACCGCTGTTCTTTATTGCGAAAAAGCAGTTAGTGAGAATGATACAAACACCTTTCCTTGCTATCGCCTGAATTAGGAGGCTTATTGCTTGTTTGGTTTAATTAATTAATTAATAGAATATGAAGCAATTGGTATAAAGAATGCTTTTTCAAAATTTTCTATAAAAGGAAGTCTGCTATCAAGACATTGCTTTTGTTCAATTACTTTATTTATGACTGAGCGTTTCTAAAACTGAAGACACTTGTCCGTGCTCTGCACTGCAGTCGAGCTCTGACAATGTCGTTCTCTGTTCATTGGCTGACTGTGTTTTGTAACCTCAGATGCGCAGAACGAACCTAAACTCGGCCCCCATCGTAAATGACACGCACTTTAGTGCATGATCTGCTATTGCCAATGTATCCGTTGTTCCCAGATGACAAATCATCTTATGTTTCTCAAGTCAGATGTTAATGCTTCTTTATCTTCCACAGTTTAAGCACCAAATATACATCAGCTTTACTCTATGATCTGTGGCAGAGGTCCGAGGACAACACGAATTGACCTTTGCATGGGTATATACAAACAGCTCAGCTTGCTAAGCTAGTTTAAGTTTGTACTACTAAATTAACACCACTGATTATGAAAAACAGTACACAAAAATTTAATTCGATAGGTAATTTTTAACACTATATAATTCCTTTTCCATTGGACAACTGAGTTTCTTTGGAACTTTAGTGTCATCGTGCAGGCTTTTTTTGCAGACATCTTAGTAGCCTGATACCTGAATACAGAGGTTCTTTTGCAAGGATTGTCAGTTGGTGGGATATGCTTCATATCTCTTTCTTCCTCCATGTGTTGTGGATAATTTTAAACCACTATAAAGCATCTTGTATGATGTGTATTATTGTTTTACATAAGTACAATGATGTGAAAGTTAAGTTGCCTAGATTTTTGAAGCAGTTTCTACTTGTTTCATAAGTCCTCCCCTTTGTACCACCCAGTAATTGTATGTATTACGCCAATTGGCAGTTGCACCATGGGCCCCAAGAAATCAATAATCTTTATTGCGGTATCCAGTCATTTTAGCCAGGTATACATTTCACTATAAGAGTGCTGAATTGACAGACTAAAGTCCAAGAGCAGTAGAGAGCCATACTAAGACTCTACTTACTCCAGCATACTATGAATAATCATTGAGAAAGTGCGAGAAAGAAGTCATGTGACTCCTCCTGTATCTGCCTGCCGAGAGACTCTTCTGAAGCTTGCTTTTAGCTTTGCTACAGGGCATACAGCTTTCTGGCATCTGCTGCTGTCTTCTCTCTTGTGAGTTGACTTTATGCCACCTGTCGCTACCTCAGTCTCCTTCCATTAGTCTGCAGTCACCCTGAAATATACTGTTCTCTTTATCATCTTTTGGACTTCTGGCCACCCATCCAGTCATCTATGTGACTGGCATATGACACATTCCTCCTAGAGGATCCTTTGTAACTCATATTTGCAACAATAATCAGATACTTTCATGGATTTTATAAATGTCATTCGCTGACAATGCATCCCTTCCATGCCCCACACATCCGACTCGAACTGACCCATAAATCTTACAATAATGCCACTTTTTAAGTGGAAACATTATTTCCTGACAGTCTGAGTTTCCCCACACTGTAGGTACAGTTCAAAGTATCTACAGTATTCTTTGCGCAGAAGTTGTTGGTCTGCACATTTTGATGGCTACTTCATTACGAATATTATACAGCTGAGTCTCTTACAGGCAGAATTAATATGCTTTTTTATTTTTGCTCATTATCCACAGCAATACCTAAAAATCTAGTGGGTTCCACATCTTTCAGCTTTGCACTATCCAGTGTTAAAGCCATGTACAGAGACTTCAATTTATTTCTGAACGCTTTATAAACGGTCTTCTCCAGGTTTATAACCAATTAATTTTTCCTGAGCCACTGAGCAGCGATATTTGCAGAAATATATGCTTTCCTCTCAAGCCGTTCCATATTTTGGTCACTGTTCAGCATCATAAGCAACACTATTTTTTTACCCCCTCTCAACACCTGCTCCATTCCTAAACATTAAACGGCAACAGCCTATTACCAAACATTACAGCACTCCATATTTGATGATTTGGATACTAACTGATAAGAGTTCCCTACTGATGCATAGTATTTCCTGTTGCATAGGGATTATTGTATCTGCTCTCCTGCTTGCCCTCGAATGCCATAGTTTTCCAGTTTTTGTGTTAATATTTGATGGGAGATGGTGTAAAATACTTTGGAGAGGTACAGATAAATTGCAGATACAACTTCTTTTCACCTTGTAAATATATAATATATTCTGTTAGACTGAGAACTGCTGATTCCAAAAGTTTAGCCTTTCTAAAACTGTGTTGTGATGATACAAGAATGTTCTTTTGTCCAGATAAACAATTGATCTACTATGCATAAGCATTTCTAGGATGTTTGAGAAACCTGGTATCAGTGAAACTGGTATATAATGGTTGGAGTCATCTTTATCCTCTTTCTTGTACCTAGGCACAACCCTGCCTATCTTCATTTTTTTCTGGAAAAAGTCATTTGTGAATGAGCTGGCTGCTATGTCCAGTAATGGTGTGATTATTTCTTTACTTCCTAGCTGTACTATGTGGTTCGATATTTCATCACCGCCAGCTGATTTCATGGCCTTTAGTTTCTGTATAGTTTTTAAACAGAAAGAAACTTCCACATGGGAAAAATATATTAAAAACAAAGATTCCAAGACTTACCAAGCGGGAAAGCGCCGGCAGACAGGCACATGAACAAAACACACAAACACACACACAGAATTACGAGCTTTCGCAACTGGCAGTTGCTTCGTCAGGAAAGAGGGAAGGAGAGGGAAAAATGAAAGGATGTGGGTTTTAAGGGAGAGGGTAAGGAGTCATTCCAATCCCGGGAGCGGAAAGACTTCCCTTAGGGGAAAAAAAGGACAGGTGTACACTCGCACACACACACACACATATCCATCCGCACATACACAGACACAAGCAGACATATTTAAAGGCAAAGAGTTAAGGGCAGAGATGTCAGTCGAGGCGGAAGTATAGAGGCAAAGAAGTTGTTGAAAGACAGGTGAGGTATGAGCGGCGGCAACTTGAAATTAGCGGAGGTTGAGGCCTGGCGGATATCGAGAAGAGAGGATATACTGAAGGGCGAGTTCCCATCTCCGGAGTTCGGATAGGTTGGTGTTGGTGGGAAGTATCCAGATAACTCGGACGGTGTAACACTGTGCCAAGATGTGCTGGCCGTGCATCAAGGCATGTTTAGCCACAGGGTGATCCTCATTACCAACAAACACTGTCTGCCTGTGTCCATTCATGCGAATGGACAGTTTGTTGCTGGTCATACCCACATAGAAAGCATCACAGTGCAGGCAGGTCAGTTGGTAAATCACGTGGGTGCTTTCACATGTGGCTCTCCCTTTGATTGTGTACACCTTCCGGGTTACAGGACTGGAGTAGGTGGTGGTGGGAGGGTGCATAGGACAGGTTTTACACCGGGGGCGGTTGCAAGGGTAGGAGCCAGAGGGTAGGGGAGGTGGTTTGGGGATTTCATAGGGATGAACCAAGAGGTTACGAAGGTTAGGTGGACGGCGGAAAGACACTCTTGGTGGAGTGGGGAGGATTTCATGAAGGATGGATCTCATTTCGGGGCAGGATTTTAGGAAGTCGTATCCCTGCTGGAGAGCCACATTCAAGGTCTGATCCAGTCCCGGGAAGTATTCTGTTACAAGTGGGGCACTTTTGGGGTTCTTCTGTGAGAGGTTCTGGGTTTGAGGGGATGAGGAAGTGGCTCTGGTTATCTGCTTCTGTACCAGGTTGGGAGGGTAGTTGCGGGATGCGAAAGCTGTTTTCAGGTTGTTGGTGTAATGGTCGAGGGATTCAGGACTGGAGCAGATTCGTTTGCCACGAAGGCCTAGGCTGTAGGGAAGGGACCGTTTGATATGGAATGGGTGGCAGCTGTCATAATGGAGGTACTGTTGCTTGTTGGTGGGTTTGATGTGGACGGATGTGTGCAGCTGGCCATTGGACAGATGGAGGTCAACATCTAGGAAAGTGGCATGGGATTTGGAGTAGGACCAGGTGAATCTGATGGAACCAAAGGAGTTGAGGTTGGAGAGGAAATTCTGGAGTTGTTCTTCACTGTGAGTCCAGATCATGAAGATGTCATCAATAAATCTGTACCAAACTTTGGGTTGGCAGGCTTGGGTAACCAGGAAGGCTTCCTCTAAGCGACCCATAAATAGGTTGGCATACGAGGGGGCCATCCTGGTACCCATGGCTGTTCCCTTTAATTGTTGGTATGTCTGGCCTTCAAAAGTGAAGAAGTTGTGGGTCAGGATGAAGCTGGCTAAGGTGACGAGGAAAGAGGTTTTAGGTAGGGTGGCAGGTGATCGGCGTGAAAGGAAGTGCTCCATTGCAGCGAGGCCCTGGACGTGAGGGATATTTGTGTATAGGGAAGTGGCATCAATGGTTACCAGGATGGTTTCTGGGGGTAACAGACTGGGTACGGATTCCAGGCGTTCGAGAAAGTGGTTGGTGTCTTTGATGAAGGATGGGAGACTGCATGTAATGGGTTGAAGGTGTTGATCTACGTAGGCAGAGATACGTTTTGTGGGGGCTTGGTAACCAGCTACAATGGGGCGGCCAGGATGTTTGGGTTTGTGAATTTTAGGAAGTAGGTAGAAGGTAGGAGTGCGAGGTGACGGTGGGGTGAGGAGTTTGATGGAGTCAGGTGAAAGGTTTTGTAGGGGGCCTAAGGTTCTGAGGATTCCTTGAAGCTCCGCCTGGACATCAGGAATGGGATTACTTCGGCAAACTTTGTATGTAGAGTTGTCTGAAAGCTGATGCAGTCCCTCAGCCACATACTCCCGACGATCAAGTACCACAGTCGTGGAACCCTTGTCAGCCGGAAGAATGATGATGGATCGGTCAGCTTTCAGATCACGGATAGCCTGGGATTCGGCTGTGGCGATGTTGGGAGTAGGATTAAGGTTTTTGAAGAAAGATTGAGAGGCAAGGCTGGAAGTGAGAAATTCCTGGAAGGTTTGGAGAGTGTGATTTTGAGGAAGAGGAGGTGGGTCCCGCTGTGATGGAGGACGGAACTGTTGCAGGCAGGGTTCAATTTGGATAGTGTCTTGGGGAGTTGGATCATTAGGAGTGGGATCAGGATTGTTTTTCTTCGTGGCAAAGTGATATTTCCAGCAGAGACTACGAGTGTAGGACAGTAAATCCTTGACAAGGGCAGTTTGGTTGAACCTGGGAGTGGGGCTGAAGGTGAGGCCTTTGGATAGGACAGAGGTTTCAGACAACTCTACATACAAAGTTTGCCGAAGTAATCCCATTCCTGATGTCCAGGCGGAGCTTCAAGGAATCCTCAGAACCTTAGGCCCCCTACAAAACCTTTCACCTGATTCCATCAAACTCCTCACCCCACCGTCACCTCGCACTCCTACCTTCTACCTACTTCCTAAAATTCACAAACCCAAACATCCTGGCCGCCCCATTGTAGCTGGTTACCAAGCCCCCACAGAACGTATCTCTGCCTACGTAGATCAACACCTTCAACCCATTACATGCAGTCTCCCATCCTTCATCAAAGACACCAACCACTTTCTCGAACGCCTGGAATCCGTACCCAGTCTGTTACCCCCAGAAACCATCCTGGTAACCATTGATGCCACTTCCCTATACACAAATATCCCACACGTCCAGGGCCTCGCTGCAATGGAGCACTTCCTTTCACGCCGATCACCTGCCACCCTACCTAAAACCTCTTTCCTCGTCACCTTAGCCAGCTTCATCCTGACCCACGACTTCTTCACTTTTGAAGGCCAGACATACCAACAATTAAAGGGAACAGCCATGGGTACCAGGATGGCCCCCTCGTATGCCAACCTATTTATGGGTCGCTTAGAGGAAGCCTTCCTGGTTACCCAAGCCTGCCAACCCAAAGTTTGGTACAGATTTATTGATGACATCTTCATGATCTGGACTCACAGTGAAGAACAACTCCAGAATTTCCTCTCCAACCTCAACTCCTTTGGTTCCATCAGATTCACCTGGTCCTACTCCAAATCCCATGCCACTTTCCTAGATGTTGACCTCCATCTGTCCAATGGCCAGCTGCACACATCCGTCCACATCAAACCCACCAACAAGCAACAGTACCTCCATTATGACAGCTGCCACCCATTCCATATCAAACGGTCCCTTCCCTACAGCCTAGGCCTTCGTGGCAAACGAATCTGCTCCAGTCCTGAATCCCTCGACCATTACACCAACAACCTGAAAACAGCTTTCGCATCCCGCAACTACCCTCCCAACCTGGTACAGAAGCAGATAACCAGAGCCACTTCCTCATCCCCTCAAACCCAGAACCTCTCACAGAAGAACCCCAAAAGTGCCCCACTTGTAACAGAATACTTCCCGGGACTGGATCAGACCTTGAATGTGGCTCTCCAGCAGGGATACGACTTCCTAAAATCCTGCCCCGAAATGAGATCCATCCTTCATGAAATCCTCCCCACTCCACCAAGAGTGTCTTTCCGCCGTCCACCTAACCTTCGTAACCTCTTGGTTCATCCCTATGAAATCCCCAAACCACCTCCCCTACCCTCTGGCTCCTACCCTTGCAACCGCCCCCGGTGTAAAACCTGTCCTATGCACCCTCCCACCACCACCTACTCCAGTCCTGTAACCCGGAAGGTGTACACAATCAAAGGGAGAGCCACATGTGAAAGCACCCACGTGATTTACCAACTGACCTGCCTGCACTGTGATGCTTTCTATGTGGGTATGACCAGCAACAAACTGTCCATTCGCATGAATGGACACAGGCAGACAGTGTTTGTTGGTAATGAGGATCACCCTGTGGCTAAACATGCCTTGATGCACGGCCAGCACATCTTGGCACAGTGTTACACCGTCCGAGTTATCTGGATACTTCCCACCAACACCAACCTATCCGAACTCCGGAGATGGGAACTCGCCCTTCAGTATATCCTCTCTTCTCGATATCCGCCAGGCCTCAACCTCCGCTAATTTCAAGTTGCCGCCGCTCATACCTCACCTGTCTTTCAACAACTTCTTTGCCTCTATACTTCCGCCTCGACTGACATCTCTGCCCTTAACTCTTTGCCTTTAAATATGTCTGCTTGTGTCTGTGTATGTGCGGATGGATATGTGTGTGTGTGTGTGCGAGTGTACACCTGTCCTTTTTTTCCCCTAAGGGAAGTCTTTCCGCTCCCGGGATTGGAATGACTCCTTACCCTCTCCCTTAAAACCCACATCCTTTCATTTTTCCCTCTCCTTCCCTCTTTCCTGACGAAGCAACTGCCAGTTGCGAAAGCTCGTAATTCTGTGTGTGTGTTTGTGTGTTTTGTTCATGTGCCTGTCTGCCGGCAGTTTCCCGCTTGGTAAGTCTTGGAATCTTTGTTTTTAATATATATATATATATATATATATATATATATATATATATATATATATATATATATCTGCCAGTTGCGAAAGCTCGTAATTCTGTGTGTGTGTTTGTGTGTTTTGTTCATTTTGTTCATGTGCCTGTCTGCCGGCAGTTTCCCGCTTGGTAAGTCTTGGAATCTTTGTTTTTAATATATATATATATATATATATATATATATATATATATATATATATATATATATATATATATATATATTAGTACTGTTCTTTTTTGGAGTGTTACTTTCCAGTTTCAAGTTCTCTACTACTCTTATGTTCCCTATTTTACTAACACCTGCAATGACAGTGTTATTATTTTCATTGACCTGATTTTTATTTCATCCATCTTTCTCCTTTATTTCAGCATTCAGTTCTGAGGAAATAAACATGCAATAGCTATGGTTTAAATACAGATTTATTATGCAGAACACACTGATCAAAATGCCCTAAGAATTATTCCAAATGGCAGAGACGTCCCACTGTGATTCCTTAACAATAACAGGAAGACACAAAAGATAATTGACTTACATTTCACAGCAATTAAAAGACAATGGAAAAGATAGTAGGTGGGTTCATATCACATCCTGGCTGCTCAAATTTAAATTTTCCCTGGATTCGCTAAATTATATGAAGTAATCAACAGACTTGTTCCATCGACACCACCAAGCAACCAAAGTTCTGTATACATGAATCTGCTTTTAAAAAATTTCCGTTTCACCCATTGAAAGATGTACTTAGTCACGGAGATCAGTTCCCAAGAAAGTTCTGAAGCATATTTTATGCCTGAATAAACAAATTGTGACTGTAACTAACTCCCACTAAAAGATGTACTTAGTCATGGAGACCACTAGTTCACTACACAGGAAAGTTCTGAGACACATTTTGTGCCCGAAAAAACAAATTTTGACTGTAATTAACTATGCCGTAATTTGCAGTGATTCACTACATCCCAATGGCATTACAACTGATGCAATTTTTCTTAATACCCGGGGCTTTTCTGACAAAGCTCTGCATTTTCTTCTTTTGAGTGTAAATTAATCAACAAACATAAATAGAGTTAGACACAGTTCAGCAAAGTTTGAATGGACGCTTTTTGTTTGCAATAAATGACTTATAGGAGGAAATTCCCAGGCTTAGGTCAACTTTTTGAAACCTCCCATACAGTGGTGTAGGTCAGAGTCCTGAGAATCACATCCAACAGCTGTTCACCATGGTGGGCCCTAAATTGTGACTAATCGACAAAAAAGAATTTCAATATTTTGTATGATGCACTAGAGCCTCAAAAATAGCCCTGATTCCTAAATAGCGCTATAGCCTCACAGTTAAATATTTATCAGTGATATGAAGAACATTGTGGGTTTGAGTCCTGCTGGGTCCTTTATATACTTTTTTTATCATAATGACTGTGATAATTATTTTTATTTGATTGATTAAATATTATCACATCGTAATCCACAATCCAATACAAATTCAAAAGTAGGGTCATTGGTGAAGTACAACAGTTAGCACTAAAAGCAAGTTTATTATGAACATCAATGTGAAATAGAAAGGAACATTAAATGTTCCAGAAGAGACAAATACAAACACTGACTATTCCAGAACATATAAATATTTCAAACATAAGAAACACACAGAAAATTCCAGATACGATAATTATTTAATCACATATATTTACTGCTTGTTGGGTTTTGAACTGGCGACCCTCAGCATGACAGCCAGGGACACTTAATAATTACGCCAAACTGTATGAAATATAGCTCGCAACATCGCTCCCTCTCGTGGAAAAATAGTAAGTCATTGTTTCAGAAGTTCTCATTACAGTTGATTACAGCATCCAGAATCTAGATCTCATCAATAGTCCTCTGAACGGCAATGCTGGCTGGCAGATCCTCATTTTCTGATTGAGTTGTCACATCGTCTTCATTATGAATATCATCGAAAGTAGCTCCTGTTGTCAAAGCTTCACTATTGCTGTCAAAGCTTCACTGTTGTTGAATGGGTCTTAATTTTCCTTGAACAAGCAGCCCCCATCAATGAGCTGTGGCTCAGGACTGTAGCGGGGCTTTGTACACAGAACATGGTCGATGTTTTTGCACTTTTGCCTTGTTGATGAATGGTCAAAGTCCTTCAATTTGTGTGTTGTCTAACAAGCAATGAATGACTTAAGTAACTTTTTCTATAGTCCCATTTCCCCACAAGCATAAAAATTCATACTACGTATTCTGCAACAGACCTCAAAAGCCAATACATACCTTTATAGTGCTCTCAGTCATTCTACTGGGCATCCAGTGTCTGTATATGGGCCAGTTGTCTTGTGCCTACTTTCCTGGTGCTGAAGTGTTTTACATAGTGACCCTGAATATTGTCCGGCTGAAATGGGAACAGTGAACCATTGTCATTTCACCCTCACAATCTTGAAGTAGAAAGAACAGTATGAAGCCTGTAGCATCTTTGCCGTGTTAAATGTGAATGTCACATCTGGGAAACAATCCTAATCTCACCGTTTGACATCAATGTATATCAAGAGCATATCTCCCAATGTCTTACTGAAGCTTTCTGTTAGACCATACTTCAGTGTGGTAGGCACTTGTCATCCTGTGGGTGATGTCACAATATAAAATTGTGCTGACGTGTGTTTTTCCACAATCAGAGATCATCTCTGAGACTTCTTCTTCCTTCAAGATGACATCTCCCACAAGAAAGCTTGACATTTCCAGAGTACTGGAAGTAAGTACAGCTTTGGTGACAGCATAGCAGGTGAGATACTAAGTGCAGACTATTATCATCAATTTCTGTTTGTCAACTACGGGAACATCCACAACTGATAAGCTGAAATTCACTGGTATGGCACTGCAGCATGGGGAAATAGTATCAGATGTCCCACAGACAACTGCAACATGTGCTTTCATCATTGGCAGTCATTGCAGTCGGTCACTTAGAGCATAATGGATCCATAGAGACCTGGCCAATGATACCTCCATCTGCTTCTATCTAGAGTCTTCCCAAACCCAAGGTGAGCAGATGTCGGAGCATTGTAAGTAGCTGGCCAAAGATGATTAGCAACTATTTCCACTCCATCAGATCATAGTTTCTTTCACACAATGTTCTATCTATTAATTAGAAAGCTCTTTAGATCAGTTCCTCCTCCACAGATTCCAAGGTTTCAACAATGTTGGATCTCCCCACCATTCAGCATCATTTAATGCAGCGATGACGGACTTCATCCACGTCACTGTTCCCCCAAAAGATACCTTGAAGTGCAGCCAGCACCTTTGGGCTTCCATCTGTTTTTGTATACAAATGTGACATCTTACTCAGAAAGCCTTGGTGTCCATCCTGACAGTTTACATGATGGATCCTTCACGCAACAAAGCCAATGTAGAGAAAAAGTTGGTCCTGCACAGTGGTATATGGTTTGTCAAGTAAATATGTACAGAACTTAATGATGGACAAAACAATTGTAAGGCACCCTTTTTCAGCTGTGGAATACCTCATCTTGGACTTGGATGCGAGCTTTGAAAGCATAAGCTATTACCTTTCAGCTCCTTCCTGACTCAGTACTAGAACTGGGCCTATTCCATAACTGCTAATGTCAATGTTAAGTTCTGTCTCAGCATGCTGATCATACAATACTAGAATTGGAGATGATGTTAGAGCCTCTGTAAAGACAAAGATAGATCTTTCTTGTACCTCGTTCTAGGAATATTTGGCATTTCCCTGCAAGGTACATGCTTTGCTGTTGTGGATAACCAGTAGTACGAGCACATTTGGAGAAAACTTGGCACATCATGAATGTTCTGAGGAGTTGGTAAATTTATGACTACCCTTATTTTTTCCCAACTGAGGTGGTCTCCATTTCCATTAACTACATGCCCCAAAATTTTTATTTCTTGGGTGGCAAAGAGTAACATTTTCAGATTCAAGCTGCGGCCTGCAGTCGAAACACAGTTTAGCACAGTTGTCTGGAAGCTTAGATATTCTACATACGACTGGGGGGGGGGGGGGGGGGGGGGGGAATTCATCCAAATGGCAAAGACATATCGTCTATTTAAGAAAGATGTCGAAGCTGACTGACCATTTTAAAACTGAAGGTGGCTGGGGTGTTACATAGTATAAATGGCGTAACTTTGTTAAAAGGGTGATGATGGCAGTCTTCTCCTGGTCAGCCTCATCAACTTCGATTTACCAGTAACCTGTATACATGTCCACAGTTGAGAAATACTTTGCTCCTTTCAAGCAGCTTAGGGTGTCATTCCTTTCAAGCAGTTTAGTGTGTCATCAATGTACAGCATTTATGTGATTTTGTTCACTCATTGGTAGTTGACAAAAAAAATGTCGAGTGTCATCCTCCTCCTTCACAATGCCCACAGGAGAGGACCAAGGACTCGCCGAAGATCCAACCATTCCATCTTGACGTATCTTATCCTTCCTGCCAAATTATGCGTCATTCAGCCAGTGACACCCTATACAAGTGCTGACTAACTGGTGCATGATCCCCAATCTAGATACAGTGTTTTACTATGGACCATTTGGTCTGTATTTTGTTCACTCTGAGTTTGAAAGCATCCATGAATTGATACAGAACAGCTAACACTTGACTACACTGTTCCTTGGTGTGGCCAGATCCTATTGGCAAGTCGATAGTAGCTTCATTCACTGTATTGTCTATAATGGTAGTGGAGCACTATTCTTCATCCATGGGTAATGGTTGATATAGGGGACGTGACCAAAGGACAAGGTCACCGGCCCTATCGGATTAGGGAAGGATGCAGAAGGAAGTCGGCCATGCCCTTTCAAAGGAACCATCCGGTATTTACCTGAAGCAAGGTAGGGATCACGGAAAATCTAAATCAGGATGTCCCAACATGGTTTGAACTGTCGTCCTCCTGAATGCAAGTCCAATGTGCTAACCATTGTGTCACCTCTTTGGTTTTCATCAATGGTACTGAGCTGCCCATCTTGGACTAGTTCCACTGTTCCAATGCACATACCCTTAGTGATGAGTTGTGGCTGAAATTTAATGATCCAAAGTTCCACTTAGCCATCTGTAATGCTTGCAATTGTTGCTGATATGTAAATTTTATTTTGTGAGTCTGAGTAGCTTTTTGGAGGTGACAACAGCTTCATAGTTTAACTGGGCACCCAGACTGATGACTGGAACTTATCTTGTTAATGATGGTGGGATGACATCATCTTCAACAGCAAACAACTGTCCAAAGCAATATTCATTGTGTGTGCTTGTTGGAGTAGCTTTGTCAAACTCGAGCTCTGATCTTTCACAGTATATGACAATGACTACATTCTGCTAAAATGACACATTCAAAGGACTGTGTTCAGTCACTGACAGCATTAATAATTACTATTGCAATTCCATGTTCTAGTCGTAATGTCCCATTTGTGACCCTCAGCGCACAATCTCTTTTGTATCACAGAACACTGTCCTATTGAACTGGTGATGATATGCATTTGACATTACAGAAAAAGAATCCCGAGTTGACTAGTAGCTGGACAGGTCGGCCATTGATAATGACATTGATGAGATCCCTATCACTGAACGGGCTTTGTGCACCATTCTGAAAATTCCAATATATATCGTAGGTGAAATGTTATCTGTGTTCTTCAATGGTCACACGTTTCTCTATCACATTCGCATGTCCATTTCTAATGGTCCTCTTTAAGACCTACTTTCTACCCTGACTGGGAAACCTCATTAAATGTGAGGCTGTTTTCTAGGACTGGTTTAGCTGTAACTTTCTACAATCAAGTACAAATCTGAAAGCCAGGTTATCAATGAATTCCAATGCTTAGCACTGAAAACACATTTAGTATGAACACCAACATACAGACTGAAGAGAACTGAGCTCTAGGACGAAATGTACTGCTGGTAACATAAATGTTGCATATTCCAAAATATACAATCATTTCAAACATAAGAAATTTCTATAAACTTCCAGGAATGATGATTACTAAGGTACTGTCAATTGTCTGAACCAGTGACCCATAACCCACAACCCACAAGCCCATGACTCTAACCTCTAAGCCTAATTGTATGGATTACAGCTTTGAGACAATATAATTTTCTCAATCTCCTCAGCTATATTAATTTGCTGCTACTTATCTTCTATTGGTAACTAAGTATTTATTTGAAAATACGTGTATTTTCAAAGAAAGTTGTTATCTACATTTGTAAATACAGAGCCCTTCTTATAATACATAATCACTACTTGTCATGGAGCTTTACATTGACCACAGCTACCTGCCAATACAATTTAAAATGTGAAAATATGAAAAGTACTGATCACTTCTGAGCACTACAGTGGTGGTGAATTTGAGAAGACAGTCTTGTTAGTCAAATATGTTGGTGTGACTCTTCAGAGCAAAATAGATCAGAATAATTATTTTAATTTTTAATTCATTGACTAAACAACTTTTCTCAAATGTGCCTTGCAAAGAACAGTGAATTGTGGTATATTTGTCTCATAACACAGATGATCTAAATCATTTGATTCAGGAACAGGAGACACACCAAATTGTGGTAAAATTTCACCATGAACAAAGAAGAGATGATGTTAACAAGCAGCACCATAATAATAATGCAATTTTGTTATATATACATACAATAAAATCTAACACTTAATTACCCCTTGCTCAAATTATCATTTCATCCTGTATGAATTCTTCTACTGAATAGTAGCATTGCTCTCTCAGAATCTGCTGTAGCCTCATTTTTAAAATTTCTGGCTTCATATTAAATATGTTTTTGCCCGTTAACTACTTGTTATATATTGTCGTCCCCATATACTGTAGAGTCTGTGCATGTAATTTCAACTGGTGTGTGGCTAGTATAAAATTATTTTTATTTCTTATGTTATACGTATGGTTAAAACAATTCTTCTTGAATAATTTTTGTCTGATGTCTAGGAACATTATAATTTCATAAATGTAGATGGAGGGAACAGTCAGTATTTGTAGTTTCTGAAATAATGGGCAAAAAGACTGTTTACTGTGAGTACACAAGTATTAGATACTTTTCTTTCGCAGTTTCAGTATTCGAGATACACTACTTGAACTTCCCCAGAAAATTATCGCATACCTAATGACAGATTCAAAATAACTGTGATAAGTTATTTTTCATGTACTCAAGTCAGTAGAATTTGCTAGTACTTGCATTGCTTCTGTGAGATCACAGAAGATACCTGCAACATTACTCCTCTGATCCAATGATTGTCTATCTTTTCAGTAAGTTATTCACAGCATCTAAAGTGTTTTTTCCTAGTTGAAATCCAAATTGGTTACTTATAATAATATTACTTTTTACAATAAAGTTTTTGATCTGATTTCCAGTTACTTTCTCTAATACTTTTGACAGGATTGGAAGAGTAGAAATAGACTGATAACTTCCCTTGTCTTCGCTCGACCCTTTCTTGAACAAAGGCCTTGCTTTGGCATACTTCAAAACATTGGGAAAGCACCCTTGTTGAAAAGACTCATTGAATATTTTAATTGGGGGGGGGGGGGGGGGTGCAGTTGTGCCACACACCGTTTTAGTCACTTTAGTGGGTATCCCACCCTATCCAGCAGAGTTGTTGTATTTTGTAGATAATATAATATTTTCCACATCCTTTATTATGACTTTTCTTTTTAATACCTAAGATTCGCAGTTTCTTGGATTACAAAGGGATTTACTTTACTCTGATACTCTGCTACATCAACATCTGATTTTGCCACATTTGTGAAGAATTCATTTAAACACACTGATATTTGAGCCGGCTTTCCAATAAACCTATCACTACTTTAATCTTAGATTTTTCATTACTACTAACTCTAACAAAACTCAAATGTTCAAATGTGTGTGAATTCCTAAGGGAACAAACTGCTGAGGGCACCAGTCCGTAGACTTACATTCTATTTAATCTAACTTATACTAAGAACAATACACACACCCATGCCCGAGGGAGGACTCAAACCTCCGGTGGGAAGGGCCATGGAATCCGTGACATGGTGCCTCAAATCATGCAGCTAACTCTTAACACCTAACTCTGATTTGACAACAGACCACAATTTTTTTGCCTTACTTTTATGTTGCACAATGAACTTCTTGTTTGTCAATTGTTTGGTTGCCTTCACAACTCTTTTTAAATACAGCTTTATAATGATGAACATACTCAGTGAAATGCCTGTTTTTCTTGTATTTCAGTGCCACTAGAAACTACTATGACATTTAAGTGCCTCAACTCGATACAACAGCTTTCAAATATACACTCTTCATTTAAATGATTAAAATCATTTCTTTTTTGGTATTTTATATGATAATGAGCAAGTATGCAAGAGCCTCTGTGTGATTTCACTCATCTACAAAAGCTGTTGGCTAATTTGAAATTTTCTCGTGTGGCTATTGCTAGAGTAACATTTATTTACTTAGAATCTGTACAATGTTACAATTGCCAATGATACTGTAAGGTTCCAGGAAAAGTCCTACAATTTGTGATATGTTTGTTTAATAAGCATTAGACTATTACAGAAAAGTGCTCCAATGGAAGATATTGCACAGAATGGGTTATACATAATGTGGAATCCTACTAAGAGCAATAGCTAACTGCTGCTTATGAAAATATGGAAAGTCATCTTTAAGGGAAGTATTGAAATGTACTGTTCCAAACTACAGAATGATTACATAACACAATAGAATCATAGAAACAAAGGCATATAATGAAGTGAATGTGGAGATATTATTAATTGTGCATCATGTATGAATAAAACAGGATAGGACAAATGATATTCATACTATACCCTCTCCTCCACCGACTGGAAGAACTAACTCATGGAGAGTAACTACAGATGTAAAAGTAAACTTGAATTCTGAAGTAAATACTATGAAATCATACAAAATTTAGTGGTACATAAGCAAACGAATTAGGTTAGTACATTAAGCCAATCATTTTGTCAGAAAATTGTATACCTTTGTCACTCACACCTAAAATATCATGGCTAACCCAAGTATGACAGCCCAGATGGTATAAGTACATGTGACTGTCATAGCAAATTTCCTCTTTGTTATGGCGATGAGAATATCCTCCAAACACAACCAGATAATTTCCTGAAACAAAATTAAAACCATTGTAATAAAGCAAATAAATGGAAATAGAAGCGAGAAAAGGGGAAAAAAAGAACAGAATGAAAGGATGTATACAATGTTCACAATCAAGAACGAGGTATCCCACAACAAACTGACTTCAGGGGCAGGTGTACAAACAATAGTGGGGCCATCAGCACACTTATCTGAGCATGAACCTAGGACAGGGCAAACTGTCAATGGGAAAAATGGAGGAAGAGATGCTGGGCATGTACAGCAAAATAGAATGGTAGATCAGAAAGGGGAGTGGGGGATGGGGGGAGAAAAGTGCCACGGTGGTCCCTAAGAGGTCAGTTCATCAGTACACTTGCTGATAGCAATGTGATTGCCTGCCAAAAAATTGTGCACGTTGGAGGCATCCACCCATTCACCAATCAACTATTTTTAGGAAATATACTGGGAGATGCAGAAGAATCACAAGAATCCATTAACTCACTAATACCTTAACAGACATTTATCACCAAATGCAACTTCAGGATTTCTCACAATGTTCTTCATAATGAACTGTTCTTCTCTCTCTCTCTCTCTCTCTCTCTCTCTCTCTCTCTCTCTCTGCCTCTTTAATTTCTCAGACAAAAAGCTAAAGCATATTATGATTATGCATAAACAAAGATGATGTAACTTACCAAACAAAAGTGCTGGCATGTTGATAGACAAACAAACACAAACATACACACAAAATTCAAGCTTTCGCAACCCACGGTTGCTTCACAGGAAGGACGGAAGGAGAGGGAAAGACAAAAGGATGTGGGTTTTAAGGGAGAGGGTAAGGAGTCATTCCAATCCTTAGAGCGGAAAGACTTACCTAAGGGGGAACAAACGACAGGTATACACTCGCATGCGCGCGCAAGCACGCGCGCTCACTCACACACACACACACACACACACACACACACACACACACACACACACACACACAGACAGACAGACAGGCAGACATATGTAAAGGCACAGAGTTTTGTCTCTATCAACGTACCAACATTTTCGTTTGAAAGATGATGTGACTTACCAAACAGAAGTGCTGGCAGGTCGATAATCTATCTACCTGCCAGCGCTTCTGTTTGGTAAGTCACATCATCTTTGTTTTTAGATATATTTTTCCCTCGTGGAATGTTTCCCTCGGGAAACATTCCACGTGGGAAAAATATATCTAAAAACGAAGATGATGTAACTTACCAAACGAAAGTGTTGGCATGTTGATAGAGACACCAACAAACACAAACGCACACACACAAAATTCAAGCCCCCGCACTATATAATTTAAATTCCAACCCCACTCCCGGGATTGGAATGACTCCTTACCCTCTCCCTTAAAACCCAAATCCTTTCGTCTTTCCCTCTCCTTTCCTCTTTCCTGGCGAAGCAACCGCGGGTTGCGAAAGCTTGAAATCTGTGTGTGTGTTTGTGTGTTTTTTGTCTCTATCAACGTAACAACGCTTTCATTTGGTAAGTTACAGAATTTTTGTCTTTAGATATGAGAAAAGTCAACTTCTTAATTACTGCCAGTGAAGTTATATATTATAAATGTGAGAAAATTGTACACGGAGAACATGCTACAGAACATGCACAGAAATCTACTCAATCTACTGACTGCTATAACAAAATGACATGTAACTTGAAAACACACTGAAAGTCACTGTGATACTGGCTGTACCCTAATATAGTTCCCAGAAAAACATTTAAAAACTTACATACATGTAAATCATATGTTCACAAGAGACCCAGCAAGATTTTAATGGATGTGACTCAATTGAAAATTTGCATTCCAGTCCGAGCTGCCAGAGATGGCGGTCATGTGTGCATGCTTTTTGTCGTGGCTGTCGGCAACTCAACCTGTCATCTTTATATTGAATTGCAATCTAACCTTTCCCTTAAGTTTGAAGAACATGTTAGACATGAATAAGATAGAAACAAAAGTATTGTTGTGGCGATACCACACAGTCGTGATATGATCTTTAATGTATGTGTTAACAAAGAAATCCATAAAACTAATGATAAAATTAAACTAACGTATTTACTTGAATCAGCCGCACTCGAATCTAAGCTGCACCTGAAAAATGAGACTCGAAATACAGGAAAAAAAAATTTCCCGAATCTAAGCCGCACCTGAAATTTGAGACTCGAAATTCAAGGGGAGAGAAAAGTTTTAGGCCGCACCTCCAAATCGAAACAAAGTTGGACCATTGTAATATGATACACAATTTAGGTCGAATGAATGACAACATAGTGACAGTAGTTTGGTTTCAGTCATAAGCTTAGCAGTTAAGCTTTACCAAGTAGCCATTGCTATGCGTCAGGTGCTCCGTCCATGTTTATACGGGTACCCTTCCTTTTTCACGTGCTTCATCTGGTTTGAATCGACTGCTTATTTTGCTTTGATCTCAAGTGCCTTTTTTTTTATGTAGGTGTTTACGTCACTCTAAGCTGAAAATCCATTAGGCATAAGAATAATATGAATATAAACATGACACAATACGTATATTCTTCCGCGTTTGCTGTTGTCTCACTCTAGTTTCGTAGTTTATTAGGCAGACAGGATTTAAATGAGATAGCAGAAAACACAACAGAATACATGGCAAAATGTTTATATGAGTATTATTCTTATGGTGAAGAGAATACTGCATGTGATTCACATTTCATCACGTTCCTATTAGCAACCATCTCTTTTCACAGGTAGGAAAAAATTCAGAACATGGAGTTGGCCATACTGACAAACATCCCAAACAGCCTCACAAGTCGGATTTTCGTAATACACTGAAATTCTGCTACATTCGAAGATGAACAATACGAAATTTGTATTTACTTTGTTGGATAATGTATGAAAATGCAGTGGTCAAAACTCAGGGCGGAGAAAAAAAAGCTTGTCTTCCACCTTTTTTTTTTTTAATTTATTTACTGATGCAGAGGTTTAGGCACCAGTATTTATCTTTGTGCCTACAAATCATGCCTGTGTAGCGCTACAGATATTAGACGGCAGAAGTTACTTGTGGTGGCACCCAACAACATTTTTCAGAACTTCCGTTTGCTTTGCACTCGATTGCAAGCCGCAGGCGGTTTTCCGGATTACAAAAACCGGAAAAAAAGTGCGGCTTAGATTTGAGTAAATATGGTACTATATTCCATTTACACAAAATAAAATGTAATAGATATTAATCTAATAGAGGAAATTTGCACATTGAGTACAGTGAGGATCTAAACCACCATGGGAAAAATATTTGTGTTAGCAAATAAACAAAATTAAAACTGTAAATCAAATGTACAAAGACCATAGTCTTGTTTTAAATGACAGTTTTTCTGTGAATGCTTACTTTTTTATACGTAGAGAAAACAACATTATATGGAAGGAGAGGTAGAAACTGTGTTAAGAGTTAACTGTAGCTGATTAATACAGTCAGATAATTGTGTTGCTCTAGATCAAGTATCTTTCTGTACAATAATAATAATACTCTCCTTGATATGAATGTACAATCTCTTAGAGGTAAAACCAATTATCTACAGTACTGACTTGAATGAATTAACTGCAGGGTTTTATGTGCAATGTACACTGTACGAAAGACTCTGAAGAAAACTTCTGTGCTCCTTTGGATACTTGCTAATTACCAGCTCCTACTAAACAAGTATTTCACATGGTGGGGCCTCAACCTACAGGGTGATCTGTTTCATTTGTCAGAAAAGTAAAACACTACTGGTTGTTGGTGGTACATACATGTGTAGGAGAGTCTGGAGCTTGTGTCTGAAGTTTGTGTAGCAGGACATTAGCACTCAACAAATCCACCACTGCAATTGCAGCACATATCATACCTTGCAGCCATGTTGCACCATGTGGCACACAGCATTTCTGGAGTGATTTGCTGAAGGTCATTTAGAATATGATACAATACCAAGACATATTAAAAATTTGTTCCATGCTGATATCTCCCAACATCAGACTCACTACATAATTTAAGTAATACTCCATAAATACCTAGAATTTATGCGCGCGCACGCACGCACACACACACACACACACACACACACACACACATTCTGATGAATGCGAGTGAGTGCTTCAAACAATGGGAAATCCAGAATGAAGCCACAACGATAGTGAAAGGATAGAAAGCTACTCACTACATATCTACTTCAACATTGTTGATATATGACAAATTAAGGTAAGTAGTTTGGTTCTTATCCAAAGATGAGTGCTGTAAGTTTGCACTTGTATTATCAATGAATAACTCTATGCAAGTTTCCAGCTATGTCACATTCAATCAGTTATAAAATATCTCTCAGAAATTTACAATTTATTGGGTCTCTCGCCACAATGAGTATTTTTTTTTTTTTTCCAGAAGTTGGCCATTCACATTAAATATGGAAGATATTTAAAATAACCTATCACACAATTTATGAACAAAGAGTTGTTGCTCATATTAAATAAACATTAATCAAGGAAAAAGTCTGTTACTGTTCAGACAAACGATTTAGGCATTACTTGTGTCAGAGAGAAGCAGTGTGTAAATAAAAAGTATAGCAGAGGTGGTGGTGGGGAGGTTATAGACAGGTACCTTTGGAGATCAAGGCAAGTGAGGCTTTAGAAGTAAAGAATATGTGTTGGAGGAAGAGTTTCCATACTCATCAGGGAATCTGATGTGCAGATTGTAAAGTAGCTATTGAAGTTACTGGTGATGTGCTCGATGGGTGGTTAGTCGATATACCCACATAAAAGACTGTTGATTAGTAGCAAACTGAATTGGTACATTAAGTGCCACTATTGGGACAGAAAGTAAGCACTGATATCTGGTTTCATGACCAAGTCACAGATTTTTGTCTATATATCCACTCACAGGGAAGTATTTGTGGGTGAGAACATAATTCATTATCTGTACAAAGAATGAAATGATATGTTTGGAGTTGGCAGGAAATTGAGACATACAGTGGTGATGAGTGTGCGTTTTGGATGCTCAGCAGTGAAGCTATTGTGCACTCACTAAAACGTTTTTAGGCAAAGGGGGATGACATATTTTAAATTCAGAAATTCATGTCATAAAATCTTTGATACAAAGTCATTAAGCCCACACCAAACTCTTTCACTTACATGCATGCATCATACTCTAGCAAAAAAATTGTTCATTTCTCCTTCTCTTAAAATAATTATGTTCATCTGTATTGCATTCAAACCAAAGCATTTCTCAAATGCCCATAAATTTTTGTAGGGAGTTTCATTCAAATGCTTTTAGGTTGTTAACATCTGCTTGCGGCAGGGGTCACACTTCCAACCTACATGTAAAAACTGGTTGTTCTTACAATTAAATAGTTCTTAAATATCAGCAAGTTTCCATTATACGTCATATATCCGGTTTGTATACATTAGCTGGCGAGTATCTCATATTATCATCACACACAAGGTTTAAAACTGTTTGCACAGCTTCCATATAGTTGAAAAAAGACGACATGGCTACTGGGAAGCTGCAACACAACTTTACATTGCTCAAGGACTAGTTTCAATAGCATTATTATTATTATTATTATTATTATTATTATTATTATTATTTGTTCAATGTAACAGTGTGAAAGACTAGCAATACACAATTGTTTACAATGTTTTATTATTCATGGGACATGACAACAGCAGCTCACGATAGTTAGTCACTATGAGTCAATTATGTCAACCAGATAATAACCATGTTATTCAACTAGTCTAAAGACACGACCAAGTTAATTCCCTGGTTGAATGTTGCTCTAATAGCTGTCATGTAAACAACTAGTTATCAATCAGTTTGTAACTCTGATCAAGCTATAGGTTAAACAGAACTGCAAAGATACAATTGCTCTGTTTAACTCCAGCTGCAAAGTTGAAGCACATTCTACCACAGATGTCCAGTTCTTTTGGTGCTTCATATGATGTTTGTTAACATTATGAAATGCTTGTTAAAAATCAACAAAAAGAAAGTGTAGACTGGTGCTACATTCATAATTTTTATGGCATTTGTCTGGTGACAGTTTGTCCAAGACCTCCTAACTCTGTCACAAAACCACACTGATGCTCTTCGAAGATATTGCAGTGAACTGTTTTATCCGTTCGTTTGGTACTTCTGTAAATATCCTGCATGTTTTACTTAGTAATACTACACCTCTACAGTTAAGTCTTCTCCTTTATGATACATAGGGTACATTACACCAGTTTTCCAAAATTCTGCCTCGCTTTCATTTTCCCACATGTTGGTTATTAGTGCATGTGTTTCGCATATTACGGGATGAGTACCATATTTTGTAAGTTCTAAGGCTACACCAACTATGACAGTTGCATATTATCAATTAGTTTATATCTGGCTCCACCTCGTGCAACGATGCTCCTGCTCCAACAGACGTCTTAATATCTAAAATCATGATCAGTATGTCTTCAAAATATTCTACCCATCTTTCCACAATTTTTGCTCTTTTCTAACTATCTCACAGTCTCTAGCTTTACATGCATTTATTGTTCACTGGTGTTTTTGCTCCATTCTGTTCCATCAGTCCTTCCTTTTGGAATTTCACTTCAGGAATTCATTTCTCACATGTATTCTGTGGGCAATTGATCTTAATTTCTTCTCATTCTTCTCACCGATCTCTCCCCACCTTAATCTCTCTAACATCTCCCTTTTTACCATTATTCCATTCTCATGAATGTATAGAAAAGAAAGAAAACATCTTGATAATCTACCAATGCAATGAAAGAAATATCTGTAGGGGCAGTATTATTGCCAATAACATCACAGTTTATTCAAACACTTAATGAGGACAGTTCACTGCAGATAAATATTTATATATTAACATTTTTACAAATAACAAATATCTTGCAACGATAAATAATCTACACAGAACGTACAACCTGTATAATAATTATTACATGAGTTTCTAGCTGAATACGATACAACAAATATTTTAACAATATGTATGAACTTGACCAACATATAAGATTCAACATACCTATAATAGTGCTTGTGTGAAATGCTCTCTCCCGTGGAACATAGGTGTCACGGAGATGGGCCCGAGGGTAATGAACCTCTGACCAATGCTTGCTATCCAGTTGAAAGGAAAACATTCTATCACTCAGCTTTGAGAAACGAGCAACACCTACCACAATGCCTCCATAGACAATCAAAGAGTTTGTTTGTGGGTGGTATACAGTTGTATGTGCAACCATTCGGACATCTAGCTCCTTTCCACCACGTGCATGTATCTCAGACCACTGTTCATCTTCTGGATTATCTGCAGAAATAACAAACATTTCAGTATCTATTTCTATAAAGAAAAAGAAAGCAGAGCACAACAAAGTTTAAACATTTCTAAGCTCATTTCACTTCTTTAAAAAAATGCTTTCTAAAAAAAATCAAAAAATCACTACACATTAATGAAAGTACACTGAATAGAATAAACGAAGATGTCAGGAATTATGTGGCACTGGTAAATAACTCAAGTACATGTGCAGGAGTACATAACGCAGTGTCCCCCACAGGAACAGCATGGAAAGGGAAAATAAATGGCAAAGATAAAAAGAAAAACACATTCTCTTAGCTTACCTTTGAGACTGGCAAATAATACATTTATAATACTGACAAACACCTTCACCTTAAAAGCCCAAAATCTAGCTTCCCATATGAACAATACCAATCACTTCTTTCACCTATGCTCCACACTAAATACATGAACATACCCCTTGCCCATGGTCTTGGTGCTATTGGACACTACATCTCCCATGTCCTTCAGACTCCAAACCCACAACCTCATTCCTCATTCCTCAGACACCTTATTAACTATGTCCTAATACACAACTACCCCTCCTTTGAAGGGAGCACAGCAATGGGAATCTGTATGGCATCCTCATATGCCAACCCGTTTATGAGCCGTACTGGGGAAATCTTCCTATCCTCCCAAAACCAAAACTCCTGATCTGGTTCCATTTTGTTAATGATATCTCCATGACCTCAACTCAGGGCTAGGGCACCCTATACTCATTCCTTCATAATTTCAAGTCTTTCTCTCCCATCCACTTAAATTGTTCCATCTCAACCCAGCATACCAACTTCCTGGACATTGACCACCTCCTCTCAGAGGGCTCCATCCACACCTTTGTCCACAGTAAACCCACCAAACACCAACAGTATCAGCATTTTGGCAGCTGCTATCTCTTCCACACCAAAAAATCGTTCTCATACAGCCTAGCCACACACAGATGGCATATATGCAGCTCCCTTGCCCAGTATGCTGACAGTCTCACAAAGGCCTTTACAGATAGGTACCATCCACCAGATCTGGTCTGCAAACAGATTTCCTGTGACATGCCCACACACCCCAAACCCTTCCACCATCCCCAGAAAGAAGCTACAAAGGAACACCCCTTCGTCACCCAGTACCATCCACGACTGCAACAACTGAACCACATCCTTCCTCAGGACTTTTATTATGTACCATCATGCTCTGATATAAGCGAAATCTTACCCAAGATCCTTCCTACTCCTCCTAAAGTGGTGTTCTGTCACCTACTCTTGACCCAATTCCTATCCCATACCTACACCACTCCCAAACACAATCCATTGCCAATGAGATCAAACCGTGTGGAAAACCCAAGAACAAGATCTGCCCAATCCACCCACCCAGCACTTCCTATTCCAGTCCTGTTACAGGCTTATCCTACCACATCAGAGGCTGGGCTACCTGTGAAAACAGCCATGTCATGTGCCAGCTCTATTGCAACCACTGCTAAGTGTTTTATAATGGTATGACTACCAACCAGCTCTCCACCAGGATGAATGGCAACCAACAAATTGTGATCAAGAACAAAAATAAACTGTACAATCCTACTGCACAACATACAACTGAACATAACCTGCTTGATTTCAATGGCTGCTTCATGACCGGGGCCATCTGTGCCCCCCACCCCCACCCCCACCCCCTCCATCACCAGCAGTTCTGAAATGTGCAGATGGCAGTTATTCTCCACTCCTGAAATCATCCTGACCTCAACCTACTGTTCCCACACTGTCCACCCAACAGTTTCTGTCCCTCTGCCCTATCATCTCCTGCCAAATCATGATCCCTCACCCTCGCTGTGCATTGCTCTCTGCCAATGCACCCACCGATCCTTTCCCCTTCTCTGCTCCTCTTCTTTCCACTCGCTTTTTTCTGCTTCCCTCCCACCCCAACAGACCCCTGCATCAGGTAACCTTGTCTGACACCTCTACTTCCTGCACATTCCACCAGGCAGCACTGTTTCCTCTTGCCACACTGTTTCTCTTGCACCATACTTCCCTGCTATGCCACCCCCACCACCCTTCCCCACACCACTACAGATTGTCGCTCACATTCAATGTGTTCCAGTTTCAGCCTGGTCTGAGCAGCAAGAGATTGTGGTCATATGTGTGTGTGAAGTAAGTTTGCCTGTGCGAATGCATGTGTGTATCCTTTTCTGATGAAAGCTTTGCCCAAAAACTTAATGCGTAGTAGTCTTTTCATTGTGCTGTCGCAACTCAATATATCATCTTTACAGGGAGCAGCAATGCAAAGATGTTAATATTTTCAGAAACATGTATCTGGCATCACTGAAATTATGAAACTAGAAGGAGCATGTTAAGACCAATTTGAGCAATGATACGAGTGTTGAACACAAAGAAGGGACTGAAAGAGAACAAGGAAAAGGACAACATTACTGTGGACTAAAGTGGGTGAGTAATAAACATAATCATTATGCTTGGTATAAATATCTGTAAATCAATTGATACCTAAGTAACCATAGACTTGTGGTTGAACAGAGAAGGGAAGTTGTGGAGAAAGGAATTCATGTCAATTTGTGTAATTTCCTATATTGTTTGTATTTTCTTATCTGAAAGTAAATATACATGTACATCAATTGCATATACAAAAAAGCAATAACAATTTTATAATGTTGTGCAAGTTTACCAAGTGTGTGAAAAATTTTTGTTGTTTTTGTTTGAGCTAAAGAAAGTCATGATTAAATTTCACGTAGTTATGTTCTGTTAAATCACAATGTATAGCAATACCTGCCTAAATGTCACTCTGATATCTGCTGCAATATATCATTACGTTACTTTCAAAATTAAGAGAAAACTATGCAAAGAATCATATGGTTAAAAATCATCAGTCTATGTTGGTTATACCAAAATTTGGTTTTGTTAAGCACACAAGATGCTACAAAAATTTTTTGGCAAAAAACCAAAACTTGCTTAAAATTCAGATTAATGTTGACAGAATTAAAATCAAAAGTAAATGAGATATTTGATAATAAATACTAAATACTCATGTCGCATGGGGACACTCAATCTCATAAATCAGACATACATGGTAGTGTGTGTGTGTGTGTGTGTGTGTGTGTGTGTGTGTGTGTGTGTGTGTGTGTGTGCGTGCACATGTGCATGTTTCAAAGGGAGGGAGAGGGGGGGGGGGGGGGGGGGAAGAGGGGAAAGATCTATTGAAATCAATCTGTACCACAGTGTCGCCTGTTCAGCAGCAGACAATGATACACATCTATTTAATGAGCCATTTGATACCATTCATATTGTGACATGTTTCTTTGAACATTGCACAACTTATGTTTGTTACGAACTTGAAGGCAATATTATTGAAATGAAAGAGGGCATAGCTGAAGATGAGATGCGATATAGGATACTATGAGAGAAATTTGAAAGAGCACTGAAAGACCTACGTCAAAACAAGACTCTGGGAATAGATGATGCTCCATCATTAGAACTACTAAAAGTCTTGGGAGAGCAAGCCATGAAAAAACTCTTCCATCAGTCGAGCAAGCTGTATGAGACAGGTGAAAAACACTTGGGCTTCAAGAGAATATAAAAATTCCTGTTCCAAAGAAAGCAGGTGTATGTTACCAAACTATCAGTTTAATAAGTCATTTTTGTAAAATAAACATGAATTCTTTGCAGAAGAATGCAAAAACTGGTAGAAGCTGACCTTAGGGAAGATCAGTTTGGATTCCAGAGAAATGTGGGAACAAGCGAGGCAATACTGGCCCTACGCTGTATCTTAGAAGATAGGCTAAGGAAATGCAAAATTACATTTAAAGAATTTGTATATTTAGAGAAAGCTTTTGACAATGTTGACTAGAATACTCTCTTTGAAATTCTAGGAGCAAAAGGATACTTACAACTTGTACAAAAACCAAATAGCAGTTATAAAGTTGAGGACCATGAAAGGGGTGGGACAAGGTTGTAGCCTATCCCCAATGCCATTCAATTCATAAAATGAACATGCAGTAAAGCAAACCAAAGAAAAATTTGGAGTAGGAATTAAAGTTCAAGCAGAAGAAATAAAAACTTTGAGATTTGCCAATGACATTGTAATTCTGTCAGAGACACCAAAGGATTTGGAATGGATACTGCTTTGGAAGGTCAATGTAAGATGAACATTAAAAAAAAGCAAAACAAGAATAATGGCATGTAGTCTAATTAAATTGTTTGCTGAGGGAATCAGATTAGGAAATGAGGCTCTGAAAGTAGCAGATGAGTTTTGCTACTTGGGCAGCAAAATAACTGATGCCACCCAAAAAAGAGAAGATATAAAATGTATGAGGTCTATTCAAAAAATTCCAGAAAATTCGTAATTTCATGTCAATGGTGTGTTGGAGCGAAATGCAGTTGACACCCTTGCACACATCTGTGTTTACTGTGTAACTGCCAGAAGGTTCATTGTTCTATGTCTCTTAGTTATTGTTCAGTGCTGTATTGAGCAGAATGTTGTGCTTCACAGTTTGTGAATTTTGAGACGGCAGAGCTAGAGGAGCAATGCGTCTGCATTAAATTTTGTGTGAAACTCAAGAAAATCTTTACAAGACACACTAAATGATGCAGGAAACCTGTGATGGCGAGTGTTTCAGCCATATTCAGTATTACAGATGGTTCACATGGTTTAAAAGTGGTCTTATAGAAGTTAAGCATGACCCTCGTTCAGGGTACCCTTCAACATCTACCAATGACACTCACATCAGGAACATCAACGAAATTATGCATGCCAATCAAACACTGACTGAGATATTACAGAAGAATGTAACATTTCAGTTGCATCATGGCATGAAATCCTGCCACAGCATCTTGGAATGCATTGTGTTGCTGTCAAGTTCGTCCCTAGGCCCATGAGTTAGACCAGAAAGACCTTTTCCTTGCAATCTGTGAAGAGATTTTAAATCATGCAAATGAGAACAAGATGTACCTTATGAGAATTATAACTGGTGATGAGAAGGGGGTCTATGGTTATGATGTTGAGACCAAGGTGCAATATTCAAATGGGTCAGGAAGGTTTTGCAAGACCTTTGAAGAATTAGTTCATCATGAATTTGTGCCACAGGGTACTATTGAAACATGTTGCAATGCCTGCAGGAAAGTGTGAGAAGGAAACAGCCTGAAATGTGATGACAAAATTCATGGCTCTTGCATCGCAATAACGCAGCCACACTTTCATCCCTGTTGGTGCAAGACTATTGCACAAAAAATGAAATCAATGTGGTGCCTCATCCTCCGTACTCTTTAGACCTGTCTCCTGTGGACCTTTTCTTTATTTCCACAGTTGAAAACCCTGTTTAAAGGGTAAGGCAATGATAGCAAGAGGCGTACCAAGATTTTTTCTGGAGGTGCAAACAACATTGGGAGCAGTGTATCTACTGTGGAGGAGAGTATTTCAAAGGAGACCATGCACAATAAGTACAAGGTAAGCATAAAAAAATTTTGTGGACAAAGTTCTGGAGAACAGACCTCTAAGACTGACAATGGAAAGGAAAATGTTTACAAAGAAGAGAAAATTGTTAACATCAAATTTGATTTAAGTGTTTGGAAGTCTTTTTTTAAAGTATTTGTATGGAAGGTAGCCACATATGGAAGTGAAACATGGGCAATAAACAGCTTAGACAAGAAGAGAATAGAAACTTACGAGGGGATACATACATACATATGAAAAGAAATATAAAATCAGTAAATCTTAAACACAGTGTTTAATTTGAAAATAACTGTTTTAAACCAGTGTCATTTATTATTAATTTGAAAGTAACCATTTTAAACCAGTGCCATTTATTATGAAATGAAGAGAATCACATTACTGACAGAGTTGAGTCCAAGAATGTACTAGGATAAAAAGCCAAACAACATTCCTCCAGAACCCAAACATCATCTCCCCCATTTGCTTCACCTAGTCCTCCGCAAACCATCAAGCCACCTTCCTCAATGGTTACATCAGTATCTATGTCCATACCAAATGTTCCAAGCACCAGCAATACCTCCACTTCAATGGCTACCACCCATTCCATACCAAGAAGTTCCTTCCATACAGCCTACCATCCTGTGGCTGCTGCATATGTAGTGAGGAGCAATCCCTCTCGAAGTTTGAAGGGCCTCACTGATGCCTTCACAGGCCATAATTACCCTCTCAGTCTTGTACACGAACAGATTGTCCATGCCTTAGTTCTCCAGTCACCCACCACCTCCCAACCTCCCACCATCTGGCCACAGAGGAGCGTTCCACTCATGACCCAATACCACCCATGACTTGAGCAACATTCTCTGCCAGAGTTTTGACTACTTTTTTTTTGTGCTCTGAAATGAGGAATGTTCTACCCACTATCCTTCTCACCCCATCCACAGTGGTAGTCCGCTGACCAGCAAACCTCCACAATATCCTCATCCATCCCTACATAAACCCTGCAAAGGCTCATATCCCTGTACTACACATAGATGCAAGACCTTTCTCATACATTCTCCCACCACCACCTATTTCAGTCCAATCATAAGCATTCACCTATCACATCAAAGGCAGGGCTACCTGTGAAACCAATCATGTAATCTACAAGCTAAGCTGCAACGATTGTGCTGCATTCTACGTATGCATGACAAACAATAAGTTGTCTGTCCACATAAGTGGTCACCGACCAACTGTGGCCAAGAAACTGTTGGATCACCCAATTGCTAAGCATGCTTCCCAACACCACATTCTTCATTTCAATGACTGCTTCGCAGCGTACACCATCTGGATCCTTCTTTCAGCTTTTCTGAACCGTGCAGGAGGGAACTCTCCATGCAACATATCTTACGTTCCCACAATCCTCATTCCACCAGCGCACCCAAGTCTCTTTATTTCTCTCCTCTTCCACTGCCTCCCCCCTGGCCCTCCCCCACCCACCTTAAGGCCCTCTGTCTAACCTCCTGACAACACCTACCTGCCCTACCTTGCTCCCACAAGCAGGAATTTAGTGTTCCCCATCCCTACCCTGCTATCCCTCCCTCTCCCCCCCCCTCTCCTTTCCCCCACCCTCCTCTTTACCCCTGCCACTCAAATTGTCTGCCCCATTCATGTACAGTTGCTCAAAGTCTGGCCTTGGCAGCCAGAGACAGTGGTCGTGCGTATGAGAGATGCATATGCGCGCGCGTGTGTGTGTGTGTGTGTGTGTGTGTGTGTGTGTGTGTGTGTGTGTGTGTGTGTGTGTGTAACTCAGAAGAAGACTTTTTAGCCGAAAGCTTACTTGTTTAGCAGTCTTTGTTGTGTCTGTCTGTGACTCAACATTTCCACTATGTGATGAGTAGCAACCTAGGATAAAGAATCATTAATACGTTAATGTTCATTCATAAACCTGGTAATACCAAGGCCTCTTGAGGAATCATACTGAACCTACAATATCTGCAAAAAATCACGATGAGTATATTTACTGACTGTTAACTACTGCAACAATCGACTTAGGAACTGTCTACCAACAACTCTGTTTTCCTTCTTAGAATGATGTACATTTACATGTCAGCTGACACTGAAAGAAGTGTCAAAAAACTAAATTATCAATATTTATCTTCACTACTATTGTACTGCGGGGACAGGACTGTTAGAGGGCAAAGACACCAGCAGAGGCAAATAACTGCTAGATGACTCTTCAAAGCACCCAATCTGATAGACAGTTTGTCAACAGCAAGGAAGTAATAGGATCACTTGAAAGTGGTTACTGTCACAAAGACGACTAATGCAGTGAAGCCACAAGACTGAGGGAAGAGATTCTTTGACTGATAGCTGAAAAGGTGCCATGGGTGGCACTGAAATGGGTAGGAGTACCATTATTGAGGAGACAGATCTTGATCAGTAAGAAGCTGGTCAAGTAGAATGCCTCTGCAGACAAAGAGATATTTCCCCACAGGGGGTGGTGTACATTAAAACTCCATCTAGGAGAAAAAAGAGGGAGGGGAGATGTTGGATTAAGGTGGTCAACTCAATGTAAGTGGTCCACCTGGAGGTGTGTAAACTGCAAATGGTGATTGCTGTGGTCATTTACACTCTCACTGCTATTGCTTCCAACGTGGTACAGAGGGGGTACACTCACTGACCACATCTGTGCGAACCAGTGTACAGACATCTCTGGATGCCCTCTTAGGGCCAGAACAGTTCCAACAGGCTGCATGATAACAATGTAGCATTGGAGAATGTTTATCAGTGAAACGTGTTTCTTGTAGAGCAATGCAAATTGCAGAAGAGGAAGAAATAAAGTGTTATAGTTCCGGCAGGTGATGGTAATACCGATTACAGTTCCACTGAATGATAACATGTTATGAGTGTCCTGGTTAGGCTTGAAGGGCCACCAGGACTGGCCATGCTACAGGATCACTGACGCTGGTGGAACCCCATCAATGAGCATTGTTTCAGAATATGATAGTGTGACCTGGTGCCTCCAGAGTCACCAGAGTAACTTCTTCTTCTTCTTCTTCTTCTTCTTCCTCACTTTCACAGTCTTTGGTGTCTCACACTCGTACGAAGGCCTATCCACGACAAGTGTGGGGACAGATGAAGAGCAGTCAGCCTTTGCTGCTCTTCCTGCCATTGGCTAGTGTCAGGCCTCTTATCTATGGGTTTCTGGGGAGAGGTGTTCTGACGGGGAGCCCTGTCCCCAGTAGCCCCTGAAGACATTGCCACAAGAAACCACAAGAGAGGAGGGTGGTGGAAGATCCAGTTTTGAAAAAAAAAAACTCAGGTAGTGGGAGTAGTGGCTGTCATATCAGCAGGATGTAAGCTTTCATATTGCCTCAGTGTACAACAGGAGATCCAAAGATGTACATTCCTGAATTTTATTTTCATCCTAAAGATTGGATAAACCAGTTAACATACAGCATACCGTTCTGTGAAACTAACACACAAAGGTGTCAAGGACTACCTTCACAGAGTGACCATCTGCAGTTACCAGATTTAGGGTCTGCCTTGCACATGTAACCAAAGAACAAACATCAAAAGCACCTCACGGGCAGTGGACAGTAAGGTATCACATCACACCTGTACACTATGACACCCTTCAAAGGCTAAGATAAAGGCACCTGTACCTATTCTATTATCCTTGGGACCCTTTCAGATGTACAAGACAGAATGTATGCCTCATTAATCAAGATTAATCTGTAGCTTCTCATCTGTTTGGAGTGTAAGATCTCAGTGGAAGATCATTCCTTGAACCATACTGAATGTCTTGAGTGGGACAATGATCGCTGGTATGTCACCCAGTCATTAACAAAGAAGAGCTGTAGATTTTGCAGCTGAAGAGGCTTTAATCAATAGCAATCTGTTGCACTTTTTTCCTGATGATTCAACTTCTGCAAATTTATCTTCAATATGCTCCCCAAAAAATAATGGCTTTGTTGCAGTAAAATTATCCCATCAGTTCATGTACACACTAACTACTGAATAAATTGTTTCACTCCTATATGTCTGGCTTGTCCCCCTTCACATTGGGTAACAAGTGTAGAGAATGCAGTAGGACTGTAACTGCCCACAATGAAGTTTCGAATCCTATTTGAAGAGATGGTCGGATAAGACCAGTCATTGTTCTCATATAACTTAAATTCCAATCCCGCACCCGGGATTGGAATGACTCCTTACACTCTCCCTTAAAACCCACATCCTTTCGTCTTTCCCTCTCCTTCCCTCTTTCCTGACGAAGCAACAGTTGGTTGCCAAAGCTTGAATTTTGTGTGTATGTTTGTGTTTGTTTGTGTGTCTATCGACATGCCAGCATTTTCGCTTGGTAAGTCCCCCACAAATTAAATCAATAAATGGCCTAGCTAATTTCAAGTCAACTGCTAAGGCATATTTGACTCATCACTGCTTCTATAGCCTCCACAAGTTCCTTCACAAAGTTCACTAACAATTTGTGTCTTTGCGTTAGTGACGTATCATTGAAATGTTACTAGAACTTTAATGATTTACCATGTAAATGTTGCTGTAATACAAATATTAATCTGCCAGTATAGTACATGATCTTTCTGCTTTAAAATATCTACTCTTTATTTTTGTACAATATTTGCTCTATATATTGTAACTCAGTGATCATTTAATGTAGAAATAATGAAATTAATGCCATTTTAATATTATATTTTGTCATACATTGACTTGTCCTACATCAGACTGTACTATTTGTGTACTACATGATTACCAGGACCAATAAAACTCTACTGTTGTGATGAAATGCAGCAATTATCTGACAGAAGACATCTGCCAACTGACTATTACACCTAAAAGCCCTGCCATAGTGATCTCATTCCAGAACTGCAGTATAACTTCCAATCCCTATTCAGATCCCTCGATCCAGCACAGAATCTGTCCCCTGAATCCATCTTGTTAATTACTCCAACAACTCACCACCCTCCACGTACACGTACACGCACACGCACACGCACACACACACACACACACACACACACACACACACACACACAGGCAACTTTTATACACTTCACAAAATCCATCAACCCAACAAACCTGGACTTTGTCACTAGCTACTGCACTCCCACCAAGGGACTGCTGCTCTTGTCAACCGATACCTCCATCCAACTTTCCATAGCCTAGTCTCCCACATCAAAGACATGCACCACTTCCTCAACACACTCTCAGACATCTCCATCCCATTACTACCTGGATCCCTACTTGCCCCTGCCAATGCTATCCCGATATGCACCAACACATTCTGTGCCTATGGCCTTGCCCTATGAAAGACTATCTCATCCAACATCTTTGCGACTCCAAACACACAATCTAATCCCAATACATCCAACTAATTAAACCATTACACATAACTATGTCTCCTTTGAGGAGAAGGTATACAAGCAATTCCATGGACCCAAGACACCATATCCTCATTCCTCCACAGCCTCAATATCTCCTCTCTCATTCACTTCACCCTGTCTTCTTCAGCTCAACATGCTACATTCCTCCATGTGGCCTCCGCCTCTATGAAGTCCACATAAAGCCCACAACCCATCAACAGTGCCTACATTTTGATAGCTGTCATCATTTCCACATGGAAAAAAAAATCACTCCCATGTGGTCATCTGTGGGTGGTGCATCAGTATTGACAAGAATTCCATTCGCTAGTATGCTTAAGGTCTCACTAAAGCCTTCAAAGCCAGAGATTATCCTACAAACCTAGTCTACAGACAGATTTCCCATGCCATATCTTCACACACTCCCTAGCCCTCCCACCCAAGAACCAGCTACGAACTGGGAATCTCACATCACTCAGTATCATCCTGGACTGAAGCTACTAAATCACGTCCTTCACCAGAACTTAGGCTATTTATCAGTGTGGACCAAAAACGAGGACCATCCTACACAGTCTCCCTCCCACACCTCATGAAGAGGTAATTAGCTCTCACCCAATCTATACAATACCCTGATCCATATTCCATGAATATCCTGATCCATATTCCATGAAATTTCAGGATTGCAGCCACATAACATTGATTCTTGCCATGATATTTCAGCTGAAAATCATTTAGCCATCTCCAGGTGAGTGTTTCGCACTGAACACTGATAGTTCACATTGTGACCTTCATACCCAAACTGGCACAAAGATGCATGTGCAAAAGCACACAATCTGAGCAATCTCAGTCGAGTAACATGACCTTTTCAAATATTTTTCCATCAATGACATGCTCTCTGTCGGAATGCACATGCGCAGAGTTAACATTCAGAAGACAAAATAATTAAATTTTAAACAATGGAAAAGGATGGAATGTAACGATATTTAATAATTAAATTTTGCTACATGTGTCACTGATCATAAAATGTTTTCTTTCTGAAGAAATTAATAAAATCACCAGGTCCCATGCCTTATCCACTTGAAAGCTAACACTACAGTTAATAAGATCTTGTGCTAAGTGTATTTCCATTGATTTCTTAACAAGTGAATCCCAGAAGGATCTCAAATCCAGGATTTCCTTGGCAGCACATGTCTTTGCTGGTGAACAGAAGATTACTTCAAAATGATTTTTTTTTTTTTTTTAAGATTCTGCCTAATTTTGATGAAATATTGCCGATGTATGGGAGGTACAGATGTGGAGAATATCCGTTATCTTTGAACACTGATTGTAGGTGTTTGAGCTCCTTTGCAAGCCTGTCTCTATCAGACACAGCATTTGCCCAATGCAGCAAAGTTTGTGGCGGGTAGTGGCAACAATACGCCCACAAATAAAGGTCTGAACAAGATGTCTAGAAATGGCAGACAGCCGCTCTTCTCCATTTCCATCGTAAATTTGATATTCTCACAGATAGAATTCAGATGCAGCAAAAAGCGTTAACCATGCTTCTTCACAGTGGGGGCCACACTACAGAAGTGTCATCCACATAACTCCAAAACACTTATAGTTTATGTTCTGCCAAATCAAATGCTCTCTCCTTAAAGTCTTCCATAAAAGAATTTGCTACCAGAGTGGGGAGTGGCAATACTGTCAATTTGCTCAAAATATTCACTGTTGAATAAAATGCAGATTGAGGAAATAGCGCTATTATATCAGCTTAGAACTTACTACTGATGAATGACAATGAATACATTAGGGTGACACTAATGAACAGCAAGATGACATCGAAGCTTACTAATAAGTCCGACTCACTGAGTCAAGGTGATGTCAGTCTATTAATAAGGTCACCGGAATTGTGAATATGATGTAACTTCTTCCCCACAAAAGTTTCAGTAAAGACACAAGATGGCTAGCACACAATGGAGCACTGATACTGCTCACAACAGGACATAATGGAAGACCTTTGCACATTTTTGGAAGACCACGTAACCATGGTGGAACAGAGCTGTGAGGTCTTAAGCTTTTCGCAACTTCTTGCAAAAGGGAATCCCGCTTTTGTTGAACATTTGCTTCTTCTCCAACAAACACCACTGAGACTAAAAGACTTAAAACTTTTGGACGAAGTCAGTAATGGCTACACGTTTGACCTGTTAGAAGAATTAGAATTTTTTAAACATTTTGCTTGCAAAGATGGATTCATTTAAAATGAACAGGTTCAACTCAGAAACAGAAATTTTCTAGATCATTTCAGACCCCTAGTTTTGGTAACTTTACAGGGAAGTGGCTTGATATTCCAGATGACTACTGTTTATGTAATTTTCCTCGTCTGTTAATGGTGATGGTACTCTGTTTCTTCTTTGTTATGAAATTAATGCATTTCTTGAAGTTTAGATGTTTTTCAACATTATAATTATTAATTTTAACATTTTCAAGCCAGAAGCTATCCTTAACCCCAATGTTGCATACATGATACCGACCTCTCTCTCTCTCTCTCTCTCTCTCTCTCTCTCTCTCTCTCTCTCTCCCCCCCCCCCCCCCCCCCCTTTCATTTTGCAACTGACTGGTTGTTATTTCTTCATGAAGACTGATAAGTCATCTTGTCAAGTTTTACAGCTTTACCCCTATTGTGGCTCCATAAACTTTCCTGGCATAGTAATTGATAATATTCGTGTCAGGTCACCAGCCAGAACATAACATCATCTTGACACAGTACATTGGCAATCCACCTGGTCGCCACCTTCAGGTGAGTAAGCCATCGCACTAATTCAACGGAACTGAAATTAAACCACAGCAGTGGCTCCTTTAAACACTGCTTATAGGCCCACCATGCTTGCGCAAACATAACTGCCCTCTAGCACACAAAACAAGACCGCACACCGGCGATGAAAACTGGAGAAAATGACAAATCAATATCAATCACTGCTGACACCTTTTGATGATCAACACAAAGACCATTATTTTTATTGTCAAATAAAGCAGGGTTCCAGCTCTCACTGGAAGGATACCCCTTATCTCTGTTTATAATATTGTCAGATAGCTGGATTTGAATAGCTTCTTTTACTACACAATCCCAATAACACGACGATGAGGCAACCACTTACATCTCTCCCACAACATTTTACGTCCTTCAGTAAGACAATGTTCTGAAACTGCAGATTTTGCGGCTAAAATAAATGCATGTGGTGATGGTGCTCCATGCACTGACCCTGGACCATACAAATCGCTTGTACAATAAGCTTTCCCACATTGGCAATGCATTTGTAGGCACTAGGCATCAAATCATCCTTCATCAAGCCAAGCAGCACTTTTGTCTTAGCTGGTGGAAGGAATACACTTTTAATATCACATCTCTTTAAAGTTCTTCCTATTTTTGAAGATACACTTCCAGCGAAAGGTAGGAACACCATCAATTTGCTTGTACCTTCTGTTGATTCCTGCGGAGGTCCAATCTATAGAGCCTAATAGATCTTATTGTTGGTATAACCTTTCTGCTTGAATACTGCATTTAGATGATCCAGTTCTTAAGTCAAACAATCTACATCTGCGATGGCATTTTACCAATGTACATAGACCCCTTTGCAGTAGTGTGATGTATGACAGGTTGATGCATGAAGACGTACCTCCATATGTGCAGGCTTATGTAAACACTGTGTCCTAGGTGTCCTAATGTCCCATCATCCCTCCTATAGACCAAGACATCTAAAGATGGAAGTTTTCCATTCTTTTCAATTTCCATAATAAACTTAATACTGGGATACAGACAATTAAAATAATCTAGGGAACAATCCAGAGTATCCCACCCATGTGTCCACACCATAAACATATTGTCATTATATCTCCAAAAATAAGTTTGTTTTAAGAATGTCATCTTCAGCACCGGGTCCTCAAAATCTTCCATACACATACTGGGAACTATGGGGAATAATAGACTCCCTATGGCCACTTCGTTAGTTTGTTCAAAGTATTTCTCATTAAATAAAAAATATGTCACCGTCAACAGATGGCATAAAAGCTTAGTTGTTTCTTTGCGCTATTTTTCACCAATTAACTGTAAAGAATCTTCCGGAGGAAGGTAAAAAGTGACATATCAAAACTAATGAGCAAATCCGTAGGATTGAGACACAAAGATTTCAAACACCAAACAAAAACCAAGGGATTGTAAATATGATGTTCGCATTTTCCGACATGGGGACTGAGATAAGATGCTAAATACTTGGCCAAGTTGTAAGTAGGAGCATCCAAATTGCTAATAACAGGGCAAAGAGGAATTGCTTTCTTGTGTACCTTAGGCAAACCGTATAATCTCAGTGGCACTGCAGCACCAGGTTAAACTTTTTTAAGAGCACTGTCAGACAATGAACTCTTCTTCAAAAGTGAAAGCATCTTGCATTTCATACATTCACTTGGATCATCCTAAAATCTTTGGCATGCCAAATCTCCAAGTAAAAGATACATTTTACTCAAATAATCATCCCATGAAAGGAGAACTCTTGCATTGTCCTTGCTTGCTGGGAGAATTACTAAATCCATGTCTTCTCTGATGGACCAGATCAGAGCTCTTTTAAGTGAGGAGATGATACTTCATGGGGTTGGCACCTGACGCAACATATCTGAGACCTCTTGCCTAACTTCATCAGCTTGATCTTTCAGCAAATCTAAAAAATGCCTGTTCAACTGAGGAAATGAATTTAGTAATGGGAACTCCCTGGACACAGGGGCAAAATTTAATCCCCTTTCCAATACTGCAAGCATAGAATCATCCAACTGTTTGGTTGCGAGATTAATCACAACATGTCAATGGGTATCATCATCATCTATCATCCATTTGCATGGACCCAGCCTGATATTGCCCAGGACAAACTGTCAATTCATTCCCAGGATGCAGCAGACAGCAGCACCGATACTTCCAAACATAAATAAAATAAATATCCGGAAATGTAATCCAGTTGTCTGAGTGTAAAATACACTCCTGGAAATGGAAAAAAGAACACATTGACACCGGTGTGTCAGACCCACCATACGTGCTCCGGACACTGTGAGAGGGCTGTACAAGCAATGATCACACGCACGGCACAGCGGACACACCAGGAACAGCGGTGTTGGCCGTCGAATGGCGCTAGCTGCGCAGCATTTGTGCACCGCCGCCATCAGTGTCAGCCAGTTTGCCGTAGCATACGGAGCTCCATCGCAGTCTTTAACACTGGTAGCATGCCGCGACAGCATGGACGTGAACCGTATGTGCAGTTGACGGACTTTGAGCGAGGGCGTATAGTGGGCATGCGGGAGGCCGGGTGGATGTACCGCCGAATTGTTCAACATGTGGGGTGTGATGTCTCCACAGTACATCGATGTTGTTGCCAGTGGTCGGCAGAAGGTGCACGTGCCCATCGACCTGGGACCGGACCGCAGCGACGCACGGATGCATGCCAAGACCGTAGGATCCTACGCAGTGCCGTAGGGGACCGCACCGCCACTTCCCAGCAAATTCGGGACACTGTTGCTCCTGGGGTATCGGCGAGGACCATTCGCAACCATCTCCATGAAGCTGGGCTACGATCCCGCACACCGTTAGGCCGTCTTCCGCTCACGCCCCAACATCGTGCAGCCCGCCTCCAGTGGTGTCGCGACAGGCGTGAATGGAGGGACAAATGGAGACGTGTCGTCTTCAGCGATGAGAGTCGCTTCTGCCTTGGTGCCAATGATGGTCGTATGCGTGTTTGGCGCCATGCAGGTGAGCGCCACAATCAGGACTGCATACGACCGAGGCACACAGGGCCAACACCCGGCATCATGGTGTGGGGAGCGATCTCCTATACTGGCTGTACACCTCTGGTGATCGTCAAGGGGACACTGAATAGTGCACGGTACATCCAAACCGTCATCGAACCCATCGTTCTACCATTCCTAGACCGGCAAGGGAACTTGCTGTTCCAACAGGACAATGCACGTCCGCATGTATCCCGTGCCACCCAACGTGCTCTAGAAGGTGTAAGTCAACTACCCTGGCCAGCAAGATCTCCGGATCTGTCCCCCATTGTGCATGTTTGGGACTGGATGAAGCGTTGTCTCACGCGGTCTGCACGTCCTGCACGAATGCTGGTCCAACTGAGGCGCCAGGTGGAAATGGCATGGCAAGCCGTTCCACAGGACTACATCCAGCATCTCTACGATCGTCTCCATGGGAGAATAGCAGCCTGCATTGCTGCGAAAGGTGGATATACACTGTACTAGTGCCCACATTGTGCATGCTCTGTTGCCTGTGTCTATGTGCCTGTGGTTCTGTCAGTGTGATCATGTGATGTATCTGACCCCAGGAATGTGTCAATAAAGTTTCTCCTTCCTGGGACAATGAATTCACGGTGTTCTTTTTTCAATTTCCAGGAGTGTAGATGCAATCTCTTTCTAAGGCAAAACCAACATGCTTCTTAATGTTGTTGACCATTTTGGTCCAAATTTAACGAACAATTCTGGCAAATTTAGGTACTATGACTTCATTCCAGCATCTCAGGAGAAAAGTGAGGGCACTCTGCAACTTCCCCTTCTTCTTACGACGTTTATCAAACTTCCTTACAAGTTCAAATATCTCTTCCCCATAGAAGCTCTCGATGTGGCTCCATAACTTTCCTTGCATAGTAATCGATGATATTCATATCGAGTCTCCATCTGGAACATAAAATCATCCTGATACAATATTTTGCCAGTCCACCTGACCACCATCTTCAGGTAAGTATGCCGTCGCACTAATTCACTGGAATTGGAATTAAACCACAGCAGTGCTCCTTTATGCTCCACTTGTAGGATCACCATGCAGGCGCAAATGTATGTTTAAAACTCACGAAAATGGTAAATCAATATCAAACACTGTTGACACTTTTTGATGACCAAACAAAGACTATTGTTTTTTTTTTTTTTAATATCAAACAAAGCAGGGTTCAAACTTTTACTTAAAGGATACCCCTTATCTGTGTTTATAATATTGTCAGGTAGTGGGATTTCAAAAGCTTATTTCACTATACAGTACCAATACCATGACACAGGGGGCAGCCACTTGTGTCTCTTCATACAAAATTTTACGTCCTTGAATAAGACAGTGTTCCCCAACCACATGTGGTGAGTCTGAACCGTTCGAATCCTTTGTCCAATATAGGCTTTCCCATGATGGCAGGGAATCTTGTAGACATCGAGCTTCCTCAAATCCAAATCATCCTTCACCAATCCAAGCAGCACTGTAGTCTTACCTGGCGTGACAACAGTGTTTGATATCGATTTATCATCTCCACAAGTTTTCACCGCTGGTCCCTGTTTTGCTTTGCCCTACAGAGCAGTTATGTCAGCACAGGCTTGGTGGACTTACAGGAAGTGTAGACAGGAGCCAAAACTGTGGTTTGATTTCATTCCCAGTAAGTTGGTGGATGGCTTACTCACCTGAAGAAGGCACCCAGGTGGACCGCCAAAATATTGTGTCTAGGTAACATTACGCTCCAGCTGGGGACCCAGTATGAATGTCATTTATCACTACTGTTCACTGACGTACAACATTTTAAACTTTGACAACAAATTTTAAATACCAATGCAGCAGTTTGGAGCCCTTCATTTAACAGGCTCCAACTTACAAAGAATTAAAAGTTGTGAACAAAAAATCTACATCTATACTCTGCAAACCACTGTAAGGTGCATCTCAGAGGGTACATCAAATTGTACCAGTTATCAGGGTTTCTTCCCGTTCCATTCATGAATGGAGCATGGGAAGAATGACTTAGTGCTCTGTGCATGCAGTAATTGTTGTAGTAATCTTACCCTCACAATCCCTGAGTGTGTGATACGTAGAGTAGTGTAGTATATTCTGCGAGTCATCAGTTAAAGCCAGTTCTTGAAACTTTGTTAACAGACTTTCTCAGGTTGGTTTATGTCTATCTTTAAGAGTCAAAACCCCCTGTTAGTCCTGTTTGGCAACATTCTAGACCCACTGGCATGAGTGATATGTAAGCAATCTCCTTTGTAGACTAATTGCACTTCCCCAGTATGCTACCAATACACTGAAATCTATTATCTGATTTACCCAGGACTGAGCCTATGTGGTCATTCCATTTCATATTCTTACAAAATGTTACACACAGTTATTTGTACAAGTTGGCCAAGTCCAACTGTGACTCACTGACTTTGTAGCCATAGGATATCACTTTTTTAAAAAAAGTGCCAAGTTTTACATTTCTGAATATTTAAAGCAAGTTGTCATTCTTTGCACCACTTTGAAATCTTAATATCTACCTGAATATTTATGCACCTTCTTTCAGATGTCTGCAAAAAGTCGCGGTTGTTAATACTATCTGCAATGTTGTTACTAGACATCATGAACAGCATGGGGCCCAAACACACTACCTGGGGCACACACGAAGTTACTTCAACATCTGATGATGACTCTCCATCCAAGATAACATGCTAAGTCCTCCCACCAAAAGTCCTAAATCTAGTCATAAATTTCATTTGATACCCTGTATGATCATACTTTTTGACAATAAGCGTAGGAGTGGTACTGAGTCAGGTACTTTTTGGAAATCAAGAAATACTGCAGCTAACTGACTGCCTTGATCCAAAGTTTCAATATTTCATGTGAAAAAAGTGTGTCTTCCTTTGATTGTCTAGCAAACCTACACAGAAAAATACAAATGAAATCTGAGACGGCTGAGTGTCTAGCAAACCTGCACAGAAAAATATAAATGAAATCTGAGATGGCTGATACACTTTAACACAGTTAGCCATTAAAACTGCAACACCAACAACGTCGCAGGCAACAAATGACAAATTGGCACAAAGAATATTATGAGGTTGGATAGGAAAATTATAAGCACTTCAGCACAACAGCACAAAGTAGGTAAATGTAACTCAATTTACGTACAGTATATAAGAAATATTATGCTGTGAATTTCTCACACAAAAAAATTACATTTGTATCTTGATTGTCCATGAAAAGATCATGCAATGCCTTGCGTAAGGAGAATAATGCACCAGCATACATTGGAATTTGACAATAGTAGTATAGTGCTGACTATGAACCTGTTTGTGGCACCGTAGTTGGTTGCATGGTCACTAATGAATGAGACAAGAACTTAAAACGTATCAATGAAAGGAAGGTATCTCAAACAGAATGACTTTCTCCATTTCAACCAGCACAGATTTTGAAAACATCCATCATGTGAAATCCAACTTGAACTTCTGTCACATGGCATACTGGAATCCAGGGAACAAGGAGTCACATGGGTGCAGTATTTCTCCAAATGCAAAAAGCACAAGACTAACTACCTCATAGATGCTTATTACGAAAAGTACAACTGTATAGGGTATCAAGTGAAATTTGTGACTGAAATGAGGTTGTTTTGTTAGTGAGGACGCAGGAATTTATTTTGAATGAAGAGTCAACTGACATGCAGAAGTAACTTCGAGTATGCCCATGGGAAGTGTGTTGGTATCCTTGCTACTCATGTTGTATGTTAATGACCTCGCAGACAATATTAATAGTAACCTCAGTATTATGAAAAGGACAGATTGCTACCCACTATATAGCAGAGATGTTGAGCTGCTAACAGGCACAATAAAAAAGACTACTAAACACTTAAGCTTTCACCCAGATGGCCTTCTTCTGAAATAGACAAAACACACACACACATTCATACAAATGCAGCTCACACACACATGACCACTGTCTCTGGATGTCAGCACCAGAGACAGTGATCATGTGTGAATGAGCTGTGTGTGTGTGTGTGTGTGTGTGTGTGTGTGTGTGTGTGTGTGTGTGTGTGTGTGTGTGTGTGCATTTCAGAAGAAGGCCATCTGGTTAAAAGCTTAAGTGTTTAATAGTCTCTCTCTCTCTCTCTCTCTCTCTCTCTCTCTCTCTCTCTCTCTCTCTTTTTCCCCCACCTGCCTGCAACTCAACATCTCCACTATATGGTGAGTAGTAATCTATCCTTTTCATAATATTGTCATTAATCCATCCTGGATTTTCAATTATTCAACAGTAATCTCGGGTTTTTCACACATTGCAGTGTGAACAACAAAGTATTGTCTGAGCAAAGCTGCTTAAATATTTAACCAGATCTTGATAAGATTTCAAAGTGCTGCAAAGATTCGCAGCTTGCTTTAAATTTTCAGAGATGTAAAATTTTGCACTCCATAAAATGAAAAAAATGTAGTATCCCACGACTATCACATCAATGAGACACAGCTGGAATCAGTCAATGCACACACATACCTGAACGAAGCACTTTATAGGAACATGAAGTGAAATCACCACATAGTCTTGGTCATAGGTAAAGTATGTGGCAAACTGCGATTCATTGGTAGAATACTAGAGAACTGCATTCTGACTACAAAGGAGACTGCATACAAAATACTCACGCAACTCCTCTTAGAATATTTCTCAAGTATGTGGGACATTCACCAAATACGACTAAAAGGGGATACTGGATGTATACAAGGAAGGGCAGCACATAGGGTCACAGATTTGTCTGATGTATGGGGGAGTGTCACGAAGATGCTGACAGAACTGAATGGCAGATGCTTGAAGATAAACACAAAGTAAATTGTGAAAACATATTGGGGAAGTTTGTAGAACCAACTTTAAGTGATAAATACAGGTATACATCAAAACCTCCTATGTTTAACTCTCCTAGGGATTGCAAAGACAAGATTAAACTTACTACTGCACGCACAGAGGCATCCAAGCAACCGTTTTCCGAGCACTCTGTACATGAAAGTTACAATAGGTTTTATAATCTGTCAGGCACTTCACAGCAGTTTGAAAAGTATAGATGTAGATGTAGATGTAGATTATGTTTAGCTTCTTACAGTAGTTGTGGTTGTCCAATGACACTGAGTTTAACAATGGAATGTGTATCAGAGAGCTGCTTGTTTTTGAGACTGTGGGTGATTTGATTATTGTAGTATTGTGTCTATTGTGGTGGTTTTCATACAAATACTGAATGAATTTTGGCCATTTTTCTTTGTATAGTACAGAAAGTTCTGGTAGACTGTAAATAATTTAAGAGTGAAGAAGATAGCTCATCAAACAGTGCAAGCACTGAGACATAGAAAGTACGTAAAAAAAATAAAAACTTTGTATGTGCCCATCTTAACTCATCCATTTTCTCAATTGTTACCATTTTGTGTCTTACACCAACTGTGGTTTTGTGTCAGTGTAAACCAGAGAGGCACTTTAAACAGCTTGGAAGCTTTTTGACTTTATATATACAACTATTACCTGCTGTCACCAAAATTTCATACCATTATGAGTATTGTGCCATAGTGCCGCTACTGCAAAAAATCACTTAATCTTAACAATGCCATCAGCATCTAAAACACAATGTGATGGATATAAATATAAAACAGCAACCACCTTCCCACGACAGAAAACACTTTTCTTACCAAAATTCAGTTTTATGCTGAAAAGTTTTGACGAAAATTCTCCATTTTCTGTACTTCCACCAAACAGATATATGTAGTTTCTCCTTGTATCATGGGTAAGTGTATGGCGAGTTAATTTTGGTGGGGTTATTGTTGAATCGAATGCCCTGAGTGACCAGTTGCGTTGTTTCACATTGTAGTACCACAGCTCACTGGAGAGCTCCCCTGTAGCAAGTTTTCCACCAAAAAGGACGAAGCCTCCAGGATACCTGTCCAACCAAAAAAAAAAAAAAATTACTTCATTAGTACCAAAGTAATTCAAGGAAGTTATAAAAAAATTTTTATGAAAGCAAAGAACAATTGTTCCCAAAATATTTTCAATGTTGTTGTTGTTGTTGTTGTTGTCATCTTTGGCCTGATGACTTCACGCATCCCCACAGGCTAGTCTATCCTGTGCAAGCCTCTATTCACCTCTGCATAACTAGTGTGTCTATATTCACTTGAATCTACTTACTATATTCAAGCCACAGGCTCCCTCAACAGTTTTATCCTCTGTTTTTAATGACAGAGAGCAATTAATTTTAATTTAGAGACTGGCACTTACTTCTATTGTAAACCAAACGTTAGTTTAATCTGTATATGGAAAATAGGGTGAGTACAATGATTTACTTCAGTCTTTGTGAATAACATTAACATGTACAGCATTTGTTTTCTCCATGTGATTCTTTTCATGGACTTAAAAAGGTATCACTTCACAGTAGTTACTACCAAATGTCATATAAAAAGAAACAAAACTGGCATTCTCAGAACTGGGGCATGGAATATTAGACATCTTAATCGAGGATGTAGGTTAGCAAATTTATAAACAGAAATTGACAAGGTGAAATCACGTATTAGGATAACCAAGACTTCTGCTCAGGTAACAACACAAAATAAATATTGACAATGCAGGCATAAGCTTAATAATGAACAGGAAAACAGAAATGTGAATAAACTATTAAGAACAGCATAGTGACTGTATTATTGTAACCAATATAGATAAAAAAGCTAATGATCATCACAGGCACATGAACAAAACACACAAACACACGTGTGTGTGTGTGTGTGTGCGAGTGTACACCTGTCCTTTTTTTCCCCTAAGGGAAGTCTTTCCGCTCCCGGGATTGGAATGACTCCTTACCCTCTCCCTTAAAACCCACACCCTTTCATTTTTCCCTCTCCTTCCTTCCTTCCTGACGAAGCAACTGCCAGTTGCGAAAGCTTGTAATTCTGTGTGTGTGTTTGTGTGTTTTGTTCATGTGCCTGTCTGCCGGCGCTTTCCCGCTTGGTAAGTCTTGGAATCTTTATTTTTAATATATTTTTCCCATGTGGAAGTTTCTTTCTGTTTTATTTATAATGATCATCACAGTAACACAAATTTATATGCGTACTACCTCTGGAGATGATGCAGACTTTGAAAGAATATATGGTGATATAAAATAAATTATTCAGATAGCTAAGGGAGATGAAAATTTAATTGTGATGGGTGACTGGAATTTGATAGTAAGAAAAACAACAGAAGGAAAAACAGCAGAACATGGCCTAGGGGAAAGGGATGAAGAGGGAAGCCATGTGGAAGAATTATGCACACAGCACAATTCAATCATTGCTAGTATTTAGTTTAAAAATCATGTAAGAAGGTAATATAAGGCTAGAAGAGATCTGGAGACATCACAAGGTTTCACACAGATTATATAATGGCAAGACAGAGGGTTTGAAACGAGAATTTAAACTGCAAAACATTTCCAACTGCAAATGTACCAGCAGTTAAGTAAGCACTTTTCAGCCTATTATGTTGGAAGCCCTCACTCACCGTGAACCATGGACCTTGCCATTGGTGGGGAGGCTTGCGTGCCTCAGCGATACAGATAGCCGTACTGTAGGTGCAATCACAGTCGAGGGGTATCTGTTGAGAGGCCAGACAAATGTGTGGTTCCTGAAGAGGGGCAACAGCCTTTTCAGTAGTTGCAGGGGCAACAGTCTGTATGATTGACTAATCTCGCCTTGTAACACTAACCAAAACGGCCTTGCTGTACTGGTACTGTGAAGGGTTGAAAGTTAGGGGAAACTACAGCCGTAATTTTTCCCGAGGGCACGCTGCTTTACTGTATGGTTAAATGATGATTGTGTCCTCTTGGGTTAAATACTGCGGAGGTAAAATAGCCCCCCATTCGGATCTCTGGGCGGGGAGTACTCAAGAGGACGTTGTTATCAGGAGAAAGAAAACTGGTGTTCTACGGATCGGAGCGTGGAATGTCAGATCCCTTAATCGGGCAGGTAGGTTAGAAAATTTAAAAAGGGAAATAGATAGGTTAAAGTTAGATATAGTAGGAATTAGTGAAGTTCGGTGGCAGGAAGAACAAGACTTCTGGTCAGGTGAATACAGGGTTATAAATACAAAATCAAATAGGAGTAATGCAGGAGTAGGTTTAATAATGAATAGTAAAATAGGAATGCGAGTAAGCTACTACAAACAGCATAGTGACTGCGTTATTGGGGCCAAGATAGATACGAATCCCATGCCTACCACAGTAGTACAAGTTTATATGCCAACTATCTCTGCAGATGATGAAGAGATTGATGAAATGTATGATGATATAAAAGAAATTATTCAGATAGTGAAGGGAGTCGAAAATTTAATAGTCATGGGTGACTGGAACTCAATAGTAGGAAAAGGAAGACAAGGAAACGTAGTAGGTGAATATGGACTGGGGGGAAGAAATGAAAGAGGAAGCCACCTGGTAGAATTGTGCACAGAGCATAACTTAATCATAGCTAACAATTGGTTCAAGAATCATAAAAGAAGGTTGTATACATGGAAAAAGCCTGGACATACTAGAAGGTATCAGATAGATTATATAATGGTAAGACATGAGATTCAGGAACGAAGTTTTAAATTGTAAGACATTTCCAGGGGCAGATGTGGACTCTGACCACAATCTATTGGTTATGAACTGTAGATTAAAACTGAAGAAACTGCAAAATGGTGGGAATTTGAGGAGATGGGACCCAGGTAAACTGAAAGAACCACAGGTTGTAGAGAGCTTCAGGGAGAGCATTAGGGAATGACTGACAAGAATGGGGGAAAGAAATACAGTAGAAGGAGGATGGGTAGCTTGGAGAGATGAAATAGTGAAGGTAGCAGATGATCAAGTAGGTAAAAAGATGCAGGCTGATAGAAATCCTTGGGTAACAGAAGAGATATTGAATTTAATTGACGATAGGAGAAAATACAAAAATGCACTAAATGAAGCAGGCAAAAAGGAATACAAAACATCTCAAATATGAGATCAACAGAAAGTGCAAAATGGCTAAGCAGGGATGGCTATAGGACAAATGTAAGGATACAGAGGCGCATATCACTAGAGGTAAGATAGATACTGCCTACAGGAAAATTAAAGAGACCTTTGGAGAAAAGAGAACCATTTGCATGAATATCAAGAGCTCAGATGGAAACCCAGTTCTAAGCAAAGAAGGAAAAGCAGAAAGATGGAAGGAGTATATAGAGGGTCTATACAAGGGCAATGTACTTGAGGACAATATTATGGAAATGGAAGAGGATGTAGATGAAGATGAAATGGGAGATACGATACTGCGTGAAGAGTTTGACAGAGCACTGAAAAACCTAAGTCGAAACAAGGTCCTGGGAGTAGACAACATTCTGTTAGAACTACTGACAGCCTTGGGAGAGACAGGCCTAACAAAACTCTACCGCAGATGTCTGCTTGTGTCTGTGTATGTGCGGATGGATATGTGTATGTGTGTGAGTGTATACCTGTCCTTCTTTTCCCCTAAGGTAAGTCTTTCCACCCCCGGGATTGGAATGACTCCGTACCCTCTCCCTTAAATCCCACCCCCCTCCGCCTTTCCCTCTCCTTCCCTCTTTCCTGAAGAAGCAACCGCTGGTTGCGAAAGCTTGAATTTTGTATGTATGTTTGTGTTTTTTTGTGTGTCTATCGACCTGCCAGCGCTTTTGTTTGGTAAGTCACATCATCTTTGTTTTTAGATATGTTTTTCCCACGTGGAATGTTTCCCTCTATTATATAAATATGTTTTGTTGCTGCAGATTGGTGAGGAGAGTTTATATATATCATCAAATAGACAAAACAACCAGGCCTAGAAGCAATCTTTAGATATCACATAAGGTACAAAATTTGACGGGTGAAAGGGGAAAAAAAATGCAGAAAATGAGGCAGGCAAAAGAAAATCCAGATATCTCAAAAGTGAGACTAATGGGAATTGCGAAATGGTAATGCACGAACAGGTAGAAGAAAAATGCACACTTGTAAATGCATGCATCTCTATGGAGAAGACAGATGCCACCTACAGAAAAATTAAAGAGAGGTTTTAGGAAAAGCGAAACATTAGTATAACTGTTAAAGGCTCAGATGGCCACAAATAGGGGCAGAAAAGTGGAAGGAATATACATAAGGTCTATATAAAAGAAACAAACTTGAATATAATTTTATAGCAAGGAAAAAAAAAGTAGATGCGGTGGGAGATATGACACCGCAAGAAGAATCTGACAGAGCACTGAAAGTTCTACGTGGGAACGAGGTACCTGGAGTAGACAACATTCCCTCTGAATTACTGAGAGAACTGGGAGACCTACCATGACAAAAACATTCCACAGGATATTTAAAAAATATGATAGGCAAAATACCAATAGACATCAAGAAGAATGTAATAATTCCAATCCCTATGAAGGGAGGTGCTGACAGGTGTGAATATTGTTAAACTGCCATGTATTAGGTCATGGTTGCCAAGTACTCACACAAATTATTTCCAAAAAATGGAAAAACTGGTAGAAGCAAACCTAGGGGAAGATCATTTTGGGTTTCAGAAAAATGTAGAAGCAACCAAGGCAATACTTACCTTAACTTGAAGACAAACTGAATAAAGGAGGAAGTGCCTATATTTGTACCAACTGCTGCTTTACAGAAATCTTTTGACATTGTTGGCAGGAATACAATATTTGAAATTCTATAGGTAGTAGGTACTGAATACGGGGAGCTAAAGGTTACTGATAACTTTTAGGTAAATCTGACTGCTGTTATAAGAGCTGAAGGAGAAACAGTAGTTGGGAAGGGAGTTAGACGAGTTGTATCCTATGCCAAAAAGTTATTCAGTCTGTTCAATGAACAAACTGTAAAGGAAACCAAGGAGAAATTTGGGAAGGGAATTAATGTTCAGAAGAAGACACAAAAATTTTGAGGTTTGCTGAAGACATTGTAATTCTGTCAGAGACAGAAAATGACTGGATTGTTTGTTGGAAAGAGATTCTAAGATAAACATGAACACAAATAAAGCAAAGGTAATGGAATACAGTTGAATTAAATCAGGTGAATTTGAAAGAATTAGATTAGGAGATGAAACACTAGAATAAGTAGATAAGTTTTTGCTATTTGGGCAGCAAAATAACTGATGATGGTAGAAGCAGAGAGGATATAAAATGTAGACTATCAAATCAAGAAAATTATTCTCGAGAGAAAGAGAAATTTGTTAATATCAAATAAAAATCTAAATGATAGGACATCTTTTATGAAGCTTTTTGTCTGGAGCAGAGCCTTGTATAATAGTGAAACGTGCATGATAAACAAGGCAGACAAGATGAGAATAGAAGATTTTGAAAAGGAATGCTACAAAAGCATGCTGAAGATTAGATTGATAGATTGAATAAGTTATGAAACCTAAACTTGCTGTATTAAATTGAGGAGACAAGAAGCTTATGGTATATCCTGACCAACAAGGGTATTACTTGACCGTACACACTCTGAGGCATCAGGGACTAGTTAATTAGGTAACTAAGGAAAGTGAGGAGGGCAAAAATTGTAGGAGGATTTCTTTGTACAGCACTGAGGATAGAAATAAAATTCCCTTAATCAGTTTGCAAATAAAGTTCAAGGAATAACTGTAGCTGTTCAGTGGATTCTTTTCTGCTACATAATGTACAATAGAAGATATTATTGTTATGAGGGTGTATATGCTCAAGCCTCACACAGGTCCTTCTAAAAATTTCAAGATCTTGAGAATTATTAGCCACACTGGGCACACAACAAACAAAATTCTATCAGAATAGAACTCCGATGGTCTGAGTGAACTTGATACAACAGTTGTGAGGTTTAGCAGATGTATCAGAAATTTGACAGGTTGATCATATTGAGGTTCACAGTTTATTTTTATACTTATCTGTGTAGCACCCTCCAAGTCAGTCATGTAGCTGTAACTGTCATCCATCTATCAATGAGACCCTGTCCATGAAATATCTCTCCTTCCCCACGCCTATACCCCCCACCCCACACCCTTTTTGCTCTCCAGCAGACAACCACAATAAGTCACACAACTAATGCACACGACCACCAGTGTTTGCTTTAATTTTGCTCATGTAGCTCAAGGTCCATTTCCATATTCTTCTGCATGTTGTCTCATGTTTACCTGATACATCTGTTACTGCTACATTTATAACATATTCTGAACTCCATATCAATGAAAGCAATGAAATTTAAATATATTGTGTAACTGTATAGATAAAAATCTACCCACCATGCAGCAGCAGGGGAGCACACATAAACAGCATTAAAGTTTGCAAGCATTCAGAGCCAATGGCTCCTTCTTCTGACAGTAGGTTTGAAGGGGAAGGAAGAGGGACGAAAGACAAGGACTGATGAGATCTCGGAAAAGGGGTACAGTTCGGAGAAGTCACTCAAAACATCTGGACAGGGGAGATTTACCAGACAGGATAAGAATGAAATCTCATCCCGTCCAATAATTTCAAATTTACAGTTGTGCTGCCGAGATTTATGACGTGATGTAGTGCTTTATGGGTACTGACGTTCTGAAGTTTTTTTCAGATGGAGAGTGAAACTTAAAAACAGACTGACCAGTAGCAAATGGCAATGATCCAACAAAAACGAGAAACTCAGAAGTGGCAGTATCAGCAGTTCCTATTAATGCACAAACCAACAACTATGGATCCTACTTCTCCAGGCTTCATTCTCTTTAATGAAGTTTTGGAGACACTGGAGATCTACCTTCAGCATTTTCAGACTTATTTTCATATCTTTCACATAACCTCAACAAAGGTTAAAAAACTATAATTTTTTCCATTCTTGGTCTTCTCTTACATTGGCCTTACCTACTAGCGCCATCTTGTTTACACTTATCTTCAGTGTAGCCAATTGCTTGAACATTCTCCGACGATGGACAAAACTGTTCACTGCACCATGAATAAAGAGATTCATCTGGCGAGGAAAGTAAAAGGCTTATCTCTCAGTGAATTTCTGGCATAGGTTTCTATAGCAGCAGAGTGAAAATTGTAGGATTTAAAGCACTGAGTACAGCCAACTACATCCTAATCAGTCACATCGACATTGTCATTAGGTACATTTGGTCCAGATCATCCCAGCCAGACAAACAACTGTTACAGCACTTCAAGTAATCATTGCCACCACCAGATCCTAAACCGGTTTCACCAGCTCATCGAAGGCTATCATCAGGCTTGATTTGTTTCAAGTCATACACTTAGTGTGACTAACCTGGCAAGTAATTTGATGGTGTGGCTTCCTGCAGTGTGCCATACTGCCACCGTAGAAGTCTCCGTATATAAATGTGCATTTTACATCACCTAGGTGGATTGCAGCATTATGCACAACACATAAGCTGCTCATTACTTTACAAAATAAGCCAGTGTGGATTACCTTTCAGACCTTTCAGGTGGACATAGGTATATGTGAATTTTTGGTAAATTTAGAAAAAATTGTATTTGTATCAGGGAAGTACCACATTGATTAGCATTGTTTATAATATGTCAACAATATATTTGGTCTTCATACTTTAATTGTCTTTCAGTTCTCAATTAAGAAAAATTTAATACCAAATACATGTTACTTCCTAACCTTTGGAAGGTATACAGAACACACTTTCAGAATTAACAAAGGCAATTATATACAAGAGTTGGAACTTAAATAGTGGTGACTATTTATTCACAACCGATACAAAAGAGTTACATGTTTGCACTTGCTAATGTCCTTCAAAATAGTCACGAGCATTGTGTAGAATCCATTGGCAGCAATGTGGAAGGCGTAGTATACCGTTAGCAGAGCCTGTTCTGCTGATGGTGCGAATCGAGTGGTCTAATGCCGGTTGAATCTCTGGAACAGTTCTGAAGAGAATGCCATGAAATGGTTCCTTCATCTTCAGAATCAAATCAAAGTCACAAGGACTTAAGTCTGGGGAGTACTACCCAGTCATATCGACCAAACAGAGCAGCCACAGCTTGAGCTGTATGCGCCCACCCATTGTTTTGCAAAATGATGAGTGGGTTGCGCAAAAAGTGTCGCTGCTTCTTTCGCAAAGGTGGTCGCAGGTGATGCTCCAAAAACAAACCGTAATAATGTGCATTGATGGTCTGCCATGAAGGAACACAATGCGTTAGGATAACACCATCACAGCCGTACAAGAGAACCACCGTAGCTTTAGACCGCTCCATTCGCACCATCAACAGAACAGGCTCTGCTCCTAGACCTTCCACATTGCTGGCAACGGGTTCTACACAATGCTGGTGACTACTTTGAAGGACAGTAACAGGAGCAAACATGTCACTCTTTTGTATCAGTTGTGAATAAATAGATTGCCACTATTTAAGTTCCAACCCACCTATTATCTTTGTGTGGCCGTCTTAACAAACTATTCACAGTCAGTAATTAATTCATGCACCCCCCCCCCCCCCCTCTCTCTCTCTCTCTCTCTCTCTCTCTCTCTCTCTCTCTCTCTCTCTCTCTCTCAGAAGAGCTATTTAGAGGAGAAGATTAGTGTTTAACATACTGTCGATAATGAGGTCATTAGAGATAGAGCACAAGTTCGGATTAGGGAAGGAAAGCAGCTGTGCCCTTTTGAAGGAACCATCCTGGCATTTGCCTTTAGCGATTTAGTGCAATCACGGAGAACCTACATCAGAATGGCTAGACATGGATTTGAACAGTTGTCCTGCCAAATGTGAGTCCAGTCTGCTAATCACTATGCTACTCCACTCAGTAAGAGCTTTTTACTAAGGTAGAATGGGTATCAGTGCTTTTCACAGTGTTATTAACTGTGTGCCATGTCTATCACTTGAAGCTGAATTACATAACACAATAGTGGTCAACATTTGGATTATACATAATTGAGGACCCAAAAGAAAGCAGAATTTGTTTTTCATGCACTGGGGAGTTGTAGTGATGCATTTGCCCAGCAGCTGTCTCTATTACACACCATTCTCAATCGCTCAAACTAACACTGAGTGCTTCTTCCCAAAATGAGGTTTCATAAGTTGAAGAAATTTTGCTGCTTCAGACATAATAAAAAAAGAGGGTAATGTACAGTTATGTTTTCTGTTAGGGAAATCAGCTATGTGGTATTATCGGTGGGATAAAGGAACCAAACAGCAGTCAAGCCAGTGAAAGATTGCTTTATTGTCACGACAATAGAAAGCAAATCAGATGAGAATAGACATCAAAGAAATATTGGTTGGGGCACTTATTGTACATCAATTTGTGATAATTAAGCTGTAATGTTAATTAGCACACACCACACGAAGTGGCATATCATCATTCTCCCACATCTTCAATACCCACTTCACATGACAATCATAAATGTGTAATGTGAAAGCAAAAAAAAAAATAATATCACCATTGGCTTTTAAGTCAGTATGTATGTTCCTAGAAGTGAGACCAATGTTCACTAAGTGAGAGAACCACGCAGATGTGCAAACAATGATCCTTGAATACTATTAACTCTTTCGGATCCACTGTCAGACTATGTCTGACATTACAATTTTGTGCTACAGCTCTAATGTCAGATGATGTCCAACACTTTTCTATTACTGTGCAATAAATATGAGTTGGAGAGAAAGCAGTGAGTAGAAAACCAGGATTGGAACGCTTTAAGATGGCTGCCACACTAGCAACTTGCACGAATGGCAAACTTCACTGAGCTACTCAGTTGTGAATTCAGCTAAGTTGTAAAACCTAGTCATCGTGGAATGAATGTGCAGTTCAGTAATTCACATGTGTCTGAGCATCAAGTCTATGAATGGAGTTAAAAGTTCGAACTCTGTGTGATGTCAGCGACATGCTCTTTGTCAGGTACAGGCATGTGGTGTTGCTCCAGAAACACTGCTATCATTGTAGCTATCATGACAGAAGATTGTCAAGTGACACAGGATAACAAGCTACACAGCTGTAAGCATTAGACATGGTTCAGCACACCATAATGTGCATGATGTGATCTGATATCACAAAGTATCCTTTCAGATACATGCCCTGGCAACTGTCTCCTAAACTGAAGTAGCAACTAGCAATGCATGTGTATAATTTCTACAGCACTTTGAACAAGAAGATGCCCTCCTTGCAAAAAGTGCCACCAAGTACAAAGCTGAAAAACAATCCACAGCCCGATTGAATCCCTAACAGATTCTATACTGGGTTAGCCCCTCTTCTAACTATAATCTATTGCATATCCCTCAAACAAATAACCATGGCCAGTAGTTGGAAAAAGCACAGGTCATACCCATCTACAAGAAGGGTGGTAGAAGTGATCCATAAAACTACCATCCAATATTCTTGACACTGATTTGTTGTACGATCTTAGAAGATATTTTGAGCTCAAACATAGTGAGGTATCTCGAACAGAATGACCTCCTCCATGCCAGCCACCATAGATTTGAAAAACATCGATCATGTAAAACCCAATTCGCACTTTATTCACATGACATACTGAAAGCTTTGGATCACAGTAGTCAGGTAGACACAGTATTTCTCAATATCTGAAAAGCATTTGACTCACTACCACACCTATTATTATTGTCAAAAGTTAGATCATACGGGATATCAAGTGAAATTTGTTACTAGAACGAGGGCTTTTTGGAAGAGAGGGTGCAGCATGTTATCTTGGATGGAGAGTCATCATCAGATTTGGGAGTAAGTTTGGGTATGCCCCAGAGACTTGGGGCCACTGCTGTTCATGTTGTATGTTAATAACCTTGCAGACAATATTAATAATAATCTCAAACTCTTTGCAGATGATGCAGTTGCCCATAATGAAGTAGTGAAATGATAAAATCTGCTTAAATATTCAATCAGTTCTTGATAAGATATCAAAGTGGCGCCAAGACTGGCAACTTGTTTTAAATGTTCAGAAATATAAAATTATACATTCACACACACACAAAAATGTAGTATCCTATGTCTAAAATATCATTATGTCACTGTTGGAACTGGCCAACTCATAAAAATACCTGGATGTAACACTCTGTAGGGATATGAAATTGAATGATCACACAGGCTCAGTCATGGATAAAGCATGTGGAAAACTTCGGTTTACTGGTAGAATACTGGGGAAGTGCAATCAGTCTACAAATGAGACTGCTTACAAATTACAAATGTGACCCATTCTACAATATTGCTCAAGTGTGTGGCACCCATATGAAAAAGGACTAATAGAGGATAATAAATGTATACAGAGAAGGGCCGGATGAATGCTCATAGGTTTGTTTGATCCATGGGAGTGTGTCACAGAGATACTGAAGGAACTGAACTGGAAGATTCTTGAAGATAGACATACACTATCCCAAGAAAGTCTTTCAATAGAGTTTCAGAAACTGGCTTTAAATGATGACTCTAGGAATATATTATTATCCCCTACATATTGCTCACACAGGCATCTTGAAGACAAGATTAGATTAATAACAACACGCACAGAGACATTCAAACAATCATTCTTCCTACGCTCTATACATGAAAGGAATGGCAAGAAATCCTACTAACTGGTACAATGGGATGTGCCCTATGCCATGTTCTTCACAGTGCTTTACCAATTGTAAATGTAGATGTAGATGTTGGTCCAACACTATCAACTGGAAATACAAACAGTTTGCAAGAAAAGACAGCAACCTGCATCACAAAAGTCAAACTAGTTTTAAACATAATTTTCTAAAGAGAATGCTTCACAAATCGTAGATCTGAGGTTTAAGTGTCTTCTGCATCCACAACGATCATATACATTTTTCCGAGCAATTTACATATGATTGCATCTCTTAGAAAAGAACTGGATAGCAAGAAGTTCCATTCTGATGAAGTACACCACATGTAGGGCACAAGTGGCCTGTCACTTAAATTCTGTTCTATGGGAATTGGGGCAAACTTTAATGTACTTGCACTGAATATGCGAGAGATTGTGCTAAAAACAATACAGCTTTCTGCTACTTGTGCATAATAAATAATATTAAAAAAAAAGTATTTTTAAAACTTTCGTGAATTACATTATATTATTGTTACATTTCAGTTAATGAGGTATCTGTGTAACATGAAGGTAAGACAGGAATAGATGGAGAAATTTAAACTCTGTTAACACTATACTTAGCAAAAAGCAACTTATCTGTAGGCTTTAACACTGTGACTGCTTTTGACAAAACCGTAACAATTCCTGCAGCAGCTCAAATTTGCCTACCCCTTCCTTAATTAGCTGTGGCTCTTTGTGGTTGATGAACACTCTGCAAGAAGAAGTTTATCTGTTGTTTCCATTTTGAAGTTTCCTTAACTGCTGAGTCACAAGGTTGCTCAATCATAAGGAAGGTCAGCGAAACTAATAGTTTTCCAGTTCATCCACCAAATACAATGCTCTGTTTCACTAACTTTGTCTCATAGTAGAGTAAAAGCTAGCTCTATTTACAAAAGAGTGTCTTCTCACTTCACATCATACCACATTTTTCACGCTGGGGGTATTCATACCAACAATAACACAGTTACAGGAACTATTGTCTAATGGCACCCCCAGAATTCTCATAAAATGTTTACAACTCAGTACATGATAGTTTCTTATAATGTGGTATTACAAATAAAATTTGGATAACGGTGCATAAAACTGGTTTGATAACAGAATTTAAACCACATTTGTTTCATAGCTTCAAAAGCAAAATGTAAGGGTAAATAAAAAATGATTCTTTACTGTGTTTCAGTGAAGTTAAGTTTCACTTATACTAATGTAGTGAAGGACAGTGCTGGAGGGACAACACACATTAAACAGAATTTTTTTTAAAAAAAAAAAAAAAAAGAAAAAGAAAAAAAAAAGAAAAAGAAAAAAGAAAGAAAGAAAGAAAGAAAGAAAGAAAAGGAACTACTGTACACAACATATCAAAATTCACAACACATGTTAACCTAGACCTGCAAGAGATAATATTACTGTATGTATGAATTAGTTGATTTTTATTAACTGTTTCCTTATTCAATTTTTTTAAGTACACGCCTAGAGAGGTAGAAGTGCACACAATATAAGCAAATACATTTTGTCCAGCAGAGAAGCACATTGTTCATCTTACCCACAGGCAGCATGACCGTATCTTGCTGATGGCTTCACAGGAAAGTGAGGCTTTTGATCCCGTGTGTGGGCATCTGTTACAATGTACTCTTCAAACCCAGGAATCTTATGAAGAGGCTGCTCTTCTGCTACTGATGTGAGAACACTCTCCTTGCCATCATATAAGCTCGCAGTTCTCATATTATCAATTTCCTCATTTCCATTATTATCACTGTCTGAAGGGTCACCAGAAGTCTCTCTTTCCATTCTCAGAAGATGCCTTAAATCCCTACCCAATCTTGCACGATATCTTGAAATTTCTCTTGGTGGTTGAGGATGTGAAATTATTGTTGAATTTTCTGATATAGCAAGCAAAATATTGCCAAGAAAAGAATTCCTTTGTTGCAGGGCCCACAGCTCCTCCTTTCCTGCATGAACAACCTCTTTCAACTGTTGTGGGCTAAGTAATTTAAGGGTAGATGTTCCATCTGTTGAAAAAAAATATGGTAAGCTTATAGATTATTACTAACAAGATTTAATAATTTTTATTATTTGCACATCATATAAAAGACTGGAAAATAGAAGTGTGTGCATTAATTTGCAAGAAGGGTGGAAGATGATGATGGAGTAGGGATGCATAAAAGATGAAGAGAGAAGGGTAGAGGGAGAGCATCCTTTATTATTATTATTATTATTATTATTATTATTAAAATGATGACATACTGATTTTGGAGCATGACAGATAGATCTTCAATGCCCATACTAATATCGTCTATGAGACAACTGTGGTTAAGAGTGCTAAAGCAGTAAAACTTCAACAAGAATTAAAATATAAAGTACCCTAAAAATCATGTGCACATAAATTATCTAAAATGGTATAGCAGTGAATTGTAACTGGCTGATTGCTGGACTAAAAATGGATGAGCCAGTTGCTCTACAACACACTAAAATCTCCAGCCTAATAGCTCATCTAGAGTACTGATAATCAATTAAATTTTCAAAGCTTTACCACACTCATCTTGTCATTTGCTAAAATAGAGTGAAAGTCCCCAATTAAACTTGTTTCTGGGTCCTTGTCCAGGTATCAAAAACATAGACTGTCTCCTGTTTGGAGGTAGGTCGGGGTTAGTTCATCCCACTAGATAGACTAGTACGAGATATGCCATGGATTAATACAGGGTGTTTCAAATATGGCCGGTATATTTGATACGGCAATAAAAACTAAACGAGCAGCGATAGAAACACACTGTTTGTTGCAATATGCTTGGGACAACAGTACATTTTCAGGCGAACAAACTTTCGAAATTACAGTAGTTACAATTTTCAACAACAGATGGCGCTGCAAGTGATGTGAAAGATATAGAAGACAAAACAGCCTGTGGGTGCGCCATTCTGTACGTCGTCTTTCTGCTGTAAGCGTGTGCTGTTCACGACATGCAAGTGTGCTGTGGACAACATGGTTTATTCCTTAGAACAGAGGATTTTTCTGGTGTTAGAATTCCACCGCCTAGAACACAGTGTTGTTGCAACAAGACGAAGTTTTCAACGGAGGTTTAATGTAACCAAAGGACCGAAAAGCGATACAATAAAGGATCTGTTTGAAAAATTTCAACGGACTGGGAACGTGACGGATGAACGTGCTGGAAAGGTAGGGCGACCGCGTACGACAACCACAGAGGGCAACGTGCAGCTAGTGCAGCAGGTGATCCAACAGTGAGCTCGGGTTTCCGTTCGCCGTGTTGCAGCTGCGGTCCAAATGACGCCAACATCCACATATCGTCTCATGCGCCAGAGTTTACACCTCTATCCATACAAAATTCAAACGCGGCAACCCCTCAGCGCCGCTACCATTGCTGCACGAGAGGCATTCGCTAATGATATAGTGCACAGGATTGATAACGGCGATATGCATGTGGGCAGCATTTGGTTTACTGATGAAGCTTATTTTTACCTGGACGGCTTCGTCAATAAACAGAACTGGCGCATATCGGGAACCGAAAAGCCCCATGTTGCAGTCCCATCGTCCCTGCATCCTCAAAAAGTACTGGTCTGGGCCGCCATTTCTTCCAAAGGAATCATTGGACCATTTTTCAGATCCAAAACGATTACTGCATCACGCTATCTGGACATTCTTCGTGAATTTGTGGTGGTACAAACTGCCTTAGACGACACTGCGAACACCTCGTGGTTTATGCAAGATGGTGCCCGGCCACGTCGCACGGCCGACGTCTTTAATTTCCTGAATGAATATTTCGATGATCGTGTGATTGCTTTGGGCTATCCGAAACATACAGGAGGCGGCGTGGATTGCCCTCCCTATTTGCCAGACATGAACCCCTGTGACTTCTTTCTGTGGGGACACTTGAAAGACCAGGTGTACCGCCAGAATCGAAGAAACAATTGAACAGCTGAAGCAGTAAATCTCATCTGCATGTGAAGCCATTCCGCCAGACACGTTGTCAAAGGTTTCGGGTAATTTCATTCAGAGACTACGCCATATTATTGCTATGCATGGTGGATATGTGGAAAATATCGTACTATAGAGTTTCCCAGACCGCAGCGCCATCTGTTGTTGACAATTGTAACTACTGTAATTTGGAAAGTTTGTCTGCCTGAAAATGTACTGTTGTCCCAAGCATATTGCAACAAACGGTGTATTTCTATCGCTGCTCGTTAAGTTTGTATTGCCGTTTCAAATATACCGGTCATTTTTGAAACACCCTGTAGCTTGCTTTACTGAACACAGATTACTGTTGTTCATTTCCAATCACACCTCCTCCCACGGCTGCACAACTCTCTGACTCTACAGCAAGATGAAAGGCTGCTGGAGAATAGCATATTGTGTCATGTGGTGTTTCTCACATGCCTCATTGGCTGCTTGGTCAGTTTGCCCATATCCCCAGCTTATCAAATTCCATGGTACCCAGCAAAATAATAGTTGTTCCCTCTGGTGTTAAAGGGTGTATTTTGTGCATTATTTTGTCTGCTGGATGCATATGCAGGAATACTTGTAGGTTGCTAAGTGAATTGGAGTAGATGAGAACTTCTTCCTGTTCCAATGTCTTCAGGACCAGATGTAATTCTGCTCTAGTGGCACTGTGGCATTGTATTCATCAAGCTGAATCTGAAGAAAAGGCCGAAAACACGACTGGAGATCCAAGGGAATCATTGGTGTGTACTACACTAGCGAAACTGGCAATGCTTACCAACTGCCAACTACATATAGGAACTGGATATACATACTAATCTCTTTCTGCTCCCCCCTTTCTCTGTCCATCTCCCCACCCCCCACTCCCCCTCCCCCCAGCCCCCACCCCTCCATCTCCTCCTCGGTCTGTCTGTCCAGCTCTTCTTCTTCCCTCTCTCTGACCTTGAGCCTTGTTTACTGTTATTGCAATTGAAACATTGATTGGGAATTGCAATCGTTTAAAATAAATGGATAGATCAGTTGTGATCGTTGTTATGTGGGGTATGAAAGAGACCTCTCCACCTGCTCGATCTGTGAGTATTTTAGCTTCAATGATAGTATTTCACATAGTTTTAATTTGTAAAAGGGTAGGGTTATAAAGTTTTGGATAATTCAGATTCTGTAGTAGCATTCTATTCATAAGCTGAAAAGCCGTAAACAAAACATTCCAGTTTTCTGTTAAAACCGAGTATAAAGAAGATGACAAAGTAGTACATTGTTGAGTGTACAATTTTTGTTTAAAATTATGAATAAGGAGAAAGAATATATATGGGAGAAACAGTCTGTTTAATGATTTAAATGCCCTGCTATTCTAGTTAAAACTTACTGCGAAAAAGAGAGTGAAGTCACATGTATTCAGAGCACAGGATTTTATTCCTTACAATCAGTTTAAACAAGAAACTGGTGCATTTTTGTTTAAAAAAATTTACAGCCTTTGTCTGAATGTTTATTAAAGCATTGGGTAAAAATTTAAAGCAAACTGGTTAAGAACTTTCCAAGATTTTTGCTAACACCATTTCTCCCTTATACATAGAGAGTGAAGTTTGAGCACTTGTACACCTTCGATACTGTGCAACACATCTCTTCTACTGCAATCTTATTGCTTTCCATATTTCAGAAGGAGATAGTATGGACAAAACAAGAAAAAAAATGCAGCAAATAAGGGCTCTAAAATGCATACTTGTTCATCTTCACTACAGTGAAACACATTCCTTTTACTGAAGATGTGCTCATAGCATTTACGGTATGCATTTTTAAACCCATGTTTATTGGACTTTTTTCATTGTTTTGATGGTTAGTACCACCTCTCAAAATATTTGATACTTTAACACCCTGCATACATTTATATACCACATGCATTTAAAAATAATAACCCTATAACCATCCAAACATTTATTAGAGTAATGTGTAAAAACCTGAAGCAAACTGATCAAAGACTCCTCGAGATTCTTCCAAACAACATAAAACAATGTTTTTTCTTTATATGATAGTATAGATTACAACTGTTTCATTTATCGAAAATGGAATAAAAAATTTAAATCTGGATTATATAAATTTTTCAAATCTAAAATAATACTGGATCTATGTAGTAGAAAAAGTGAGATCTGCTTCAACTGGTGAAAACCTTTAAAATCAGTCCCACTAATCTCTAAAAGACAATCCTTTATGTAGATCCGAAATGGCACTATTCCTGAAGGTCACTTGTGGAAAAGTTCCCAAAGGCATTTAGCAGTGCTCGCCTGCTTTGTTTATCTCTTTGTTTGTTGCTTTCAGTGTTGATGTATTGCATGTTGCTATACTGGTTGAAAAATGGTGTTTGTGATTTGGACACTGAATGCGGTATTGTTTACTTTCACTTTTCACAACCACCCCCCCATATACACATTTCCAGGACTCTCAGGTGTCCAGCCGGATGTGATCGTGTAAGTCCAACGATATTTCGACGAATAACCTTTCCGCCATCATTAGGTGGTTCTGATGGAACAGTCTGTCTGCTCATTGTCGGTATTGTTATGTCCGTCAGTCGGGCTTCGATTCCTGCGCCAACGGTCTGATTGCAGCTGTCGACATTCCGATTGCGAGCACCGATGCTTCGATTGAGGCCACTGAAAATCCGTTTGCTGGTGCCGACCCAGGACCGGGCCGTCCCCATCATCGCACCAGTTGGCGAAAGATGCCAAATATTTTGGAGTGTCCCTGGCAGCCGTTGTCGAAAGTTCTTTTGCTTGCTTGAGGCATGACTCCCTGATGGAGCTAAGTAGGGGTTTCCATGTCTTACTCAGTTGAAAACCTGTGTCTCCGTTTATGAGATTGTCCGTTGTGTAAATTTCAGTAGCCTCCTTGAAGGTGCTGTCCCAATAGAAGCTGGTAGGGCCCAGAATCTTGCTATTTGTATTTTGCGCGGTGTCCAGCTTCCAAGCAGTGTTCTGCCAGTGCCGATTTGTTTGGCTGGCCTAGCCGCGTGTGGCATTCGTGTTCTTTGCAACAGTCTTCAACTGTTCAGATCGTTTGATCGATTTAGGATTTGCTGCAACCACATGGAATATTATATACGCCCACTTTCTTGAGGCCAAAATCCGTCTTTCACTGTCCCCAGTAAGGCGCGTATCTTGGTCGATTGTCAGCAGACCCTGTCAATTTTGTGTTGTTTTAGCAGTCTCACAATTGTTGATGTCATGTTGCCTGCATACGGTAGAAAGACGAGGCCTGTTTTTTCACCTTTAGACTGTTCTTCATCTGGGTTTCTTCTGCGTTTCTGTCATCTGAAGGCTGTCTGCATCAATTGGTTACTGTACCCGTTCTTGCAGAACACATTTTCTAGGTGTTTAAGTTCTTTGTGCAGACACTGTTCATCCGATATCAAGTATACCCTGTGAACCAGTGTGTTGAGCATCCTGTTGAGTTGTGCAGGATGGTGGCAACTCGAGGCATGTAAATATAAGTTCTTAAGTGCAGGCTTGCAGTATACGCTATGACCCAGTGTGACATAAGATCTCTGCTCTACAAGTACATCAAAAAAGGGTAATTTCTCTTCCTTTTCAATTTCCATGGTGAACAGTATGTTGTCGTGGACGAAATTTAGATGTCCTATAAACGTCTGCAGATGATCAGGTCCATGGGGTCAGATGACAAACGTGTCATCCTGTAAAGACAGGACTATGAACTGAAGGTGATCCAACTACTTGACGACTTGACATACCAGAAGATCAAGACGCACCTGACCAACAGGATACAACTAAGCACTGCCACCCTACTGAAAAATGGCGCAATTGAACAGAAGGATATCAACAGACTACAACAGCGCTCCACAGTAGCTCCGATTATATACGCCTTCCCTAAGACACATAAGGAAGGGATGCATCCCACTGTCAGCGACATAGGGGCACCCATGTACCCTCTCGCCCAACACCTGGCAGGCCTGCTCAGACGATTTGTGGGAAAGTTCGAGCAACATAATCCGAACTCAAAGAACTTCATTCGCCATCTTAAGGATCTGACCCTACGAGAATAAGCCAGTGTGGTCAGCTTTGATGTTGTGTCACTCTTCAAACGGGTCCCATTAGAAGATTCGATCCACCTTATCAGCGAGAAATTTGGTCCTGAGTTGACACAACTTTTCCAGCACATACTTACATCCACTTACTTCAACAGCCAATACTATGAACAGACCGACAGTGTGGCTATGGGGAGCCCTCTCTCACCAGTGGTAGCCAAATTATTTATGGAGACTTTCAAAGAGGAGGTTCTACAAGCGGCCGAATGGACACCTGTGTGTTTTTTCCAATACAGGTCATACTCTATATCGAAGGAACAATATCTGCACAAAGAACTTAAACACCTAGAAAATGTGTTCCGCAAGAACGGGTACACCAACCGACAGATCCATACAGCCTTCAGACAAGGGAAACGCAGAAGATATCCAGATGAAGAATAGTCTAAAGATGAGGAACTAGGCCTTGCCTTTCCACCATATGCAGGCAACATGACATCAAAAATTGGGAGACTGCTAAAAACAACACAAAACTGACACGGTCTGCCGACCACCGTCCAAGATATGCACCTTACTGGGGACAGTGAAAGACAGATTTGTCCTCAAGAAAGTGAGCATATATAATATTCCATATGGTTGTGGCAAATCCTACATCAGTCAAATGATTCGAGCAGTCGAAGACCGCCGCAAAGAACACGAATGCCACACATGCCTAGGCCAGCCCAACAAATCGGCACTGGCAGAACATTGCTTGGAAACTGGACACAACACGAAATATGAAGAGACTAAGATCCTGGCTCCTACCAGCTTCTACTGGGACAGCATTTTCAAGGAGGCCATTGAAATTCGCGTGACAGACAATCTCATAAACCGAGACACAGGTTTTCAACTGAGCAAGGCATGGAAACCCTTCTTAGCTCCATCAAGGGGTCACGCCTCAGGTGAAAACGAGAACTTTTATGATGGCTGCCAGGAACACTCCACTGGATTCTGCCTCTTCCACCACCCGGCGCAACTCCGGGGACAGCGCGGACCTGGGACGGTGCTCACAAACGGATTGTTGGCAGCTGCAATCAGAGTGTCAAGGCTCCCAATCGGAATGTTGGCGACCGCAATTGGACCACTGGCACAGGGAATCGAAGCCTGACTGACGGACTTAAATAACTCCGACAATGAGCAGATAGACCTTTCCATCAGAACCACCTGATGACGGCGGAAAGGTTACTCACCGAAATATCGTGGAACTTCAATGATCACATCTGGCTGGACACCCAAGAGCCCTGGAAACAACACATACACCAGGAAAGCTCCCAATCACATTTAATATGATCAGTACACTACTATTTCACTTTCCAGAAGCCTCATTAATAGTTTGCAGGCAAACATCCGCATACTGCTACAATAGTTTACTGTTGTACATTTACGAGCAGTAAACACCTGACCACAAAGTTCACAGTTCTTGAAGAATAGAAAGGTACGCACGGAGCAGACACTGTCATTGTTTTTACACACGGCCTAATTGTTTAACACTTATTCCACAGTTAAGTTGAAGCATTGTTGTTGTTCTAACCAACATTTATTATCCCAGTTTTCTTTGTCACAGACAGCTCCTGTCATCCATATCATCACAGTGGTAGTTCTCATCTGAACTATCAAACAGGACCATGATCATAAGGTCCAACACTTTTGTAACAGTTACTCCTGGCCTGATGTTTTTTACCCCATGATACTACTCTAGTTCTTTTTTTCTGCCTGCTATGAGAGTTTATTATTCTCTCCGTAATTATGTTTCGCTGCCACAATTGTCTTTGTTCTTTGCTTACTTATTGGTTTAATTGGTGGTGTAGGTTTGCAACTACATTTACAGGAGCAGATTGTTGTGGTTTGATCAGCTGTCCGTGTCTGGGAGCATTAGTCTTTGGTACAGGCTGCTTGATGCTGAAGTGAATGTTATCGTGACAATGGATGGCTGCATGGTCTTAATTGCTTTCTTTATCTTAGAGTATCAGATGCATTGTGTACCACTTACTTTGTATACTTTCTCTGCTCCAAACTGAATAGCTTTGGAAGCAGTTAATACATACGGGTGGAGGCAATACAATCGAACCAATTTGTGGGAAGCTGAAGTGAATCAGCTACACATGGTCCGTACTTTGCAAACTGTTATTGTGTGACCAAAGTGCTGTCATTTAAATACAGTGAATACAGAGGCTAACTATAAGGAAGTAGCAGGCTTTAAACTGCTGCAATACTAAAGCAACTTTCTGCCCAATCCAGCATAGAAATTAGATTTCTATGACATATCCCCCCCCCCCTCCTCCCAAGTAAAATACATGCACATTTGGCAATATTAAGATGGCCACTGCTCCATACAATAGATGACAGTAGAATGTAATACTGGGAATAAGCACCAAATCCAACATACTTCCTCTTAAGTAAACCACGATTGTACCTTAGCGTGCACAGAAAACAACTTTTCGAGTACTACAGGGGAAAAAGATAAACCTGAGAAGAAAATCAAATCATGAGGACCAAATTAGTAATTATTTTGGGTACATACCTATTGCATTTCCATATTCATCTTCCCAGCGACTTGCTTTGAATTTATAGACCACCATATCACCCAACACTTTATTCAGATCGTAACCTCCAAATACATAAAGGGAGTCTGTTTCATTGTAATAAACTGCTGTATGTGCAGCCCGAGCAGAGAATCCAGATTCAGCACGTGACAGCCAATGCCACCTACAAAAGATAAATATAATAACAAGCATAATAATACTCAAGAACTTAATTTAAATAGAATACTAGGTATTTTCAAAGCTAAGCACTTATTATTTGAACTGAAGTTGTTACACTTTCAGTTTGATTAACAAATATTTTGCATGCACAATTATAGTACTTCAACAATGATGTATTCAGCAATTAATTCTTTAACAAGTAAATGCCACACAACAGAAAGAATTTTTACAGAAATGATGCACCTTTGACTCAAGTTATGTCAGTTTCATGTGTTCATGCTGAGGACACTACAGTGAAAAAAAATACATACTTAAGCTGGTAAGAACCAGGTGCCCCAAAATTATACATAGCAATTGAAAGGATAGTTGTTGGTTAAAGGATTCATCTGAAGGCTAGCAATGTTCTCTGTCTTGTTGAAGTACAGCTCAGAATCACAACTATTCTCCGAGTAGCAATATTTACTTCTCCTATTATTCAGTGGACAGTTATAGACAAACTGTAGCAATATTTTATACTACACGATGAGTTTCACAAAATATGCCATACAACACATACAAACAATCCTTAAAAAGTTTTTGATCATGATTACGTACCTATAACAAGAGGCTTCATTACACTTTTGCATATGTTATATGACATCTGTAAAGATCTCTTCTGGTTTTTACTCTTCTTTATTATGTAGGCTGACTTGAGAAGGTTATAATGACTGAAAACTATTTATCAATAAGTACTGTATACATAATGCAGCATATTGGTACTGATGTTCCAAAAATGGATTTCAATATCTTTTTCTTTCTTTATTTCTCTCTTTCTTTCTTTGGCAAACAACCTCAGCAGAAGCTACAGGAGAGCGGCAAGAGTTAAGAGGGGGCCAGTTCCCCAAAATGATTAATTAAGAATAGGATCTTAATGTGTAGTGGAGGGTCACAATGCAAATAGTACAATGTGCTGTTCCACCCACCTGTTGCCTTTGTTATCAGCTTTATCTAAGCTGCAAGCTTCTCCAGAGTACTGAGGATGACAGCTGCAGCCCTTCCCATGGTCACAGCGGCCCCTCTGTCTTTTGCTTCCACATTCATCAGGACATAGTTCCTTACTACAGTCTTTACCACGCCAGTCAGCCTCGCAGACACACATATGTCCAACACATACTCCATGTCTTGTACAATTGTTGGGGCAATCAGTAATTGAGTATTCAGCACGGAAACCATCCAGCACATAATTTGCATCACTGTAGAGTAGAATTAGCATCTGTATGGGTGAAAATAAATTTAGTTAGATTGTAACACATGGCGGAAAATGAATAACATAATCTTGGAAAAATACAATTACAACATTGCTGTGATAGATAAAAGTTTTCTTAATCTTATAAATAATGTTGTCAAACACTCAACAAGGCAATAACATAATCAAATGGGCGTTGGTAAATTTTTATCATGTATCAGTTTATTTTGACAATTATTAACCAGCAAGCAAGTGCTCAACAAAATTCAGGAAGAATTGCACAATTCAAATCTTAATTATCACGTAACATGCCTCATACAATCAAGGTTTGTGACATACAACACTTGCCAATAATTAATCTAGGTCTGAGCTGCCGGAGATAGTGGTCATGTGTGGGTGAGGTGTGCTTGCTTGTGTGAATGTTTGTATGTCCTTTTTTCATTTCTGAAGATGACTTTGATGAAAATATAAGTGTGGATCAGTCTTTTCACTGGCTTGTCTGCAACACAACATTTCATCTATTTGGTATCCCTGTATCTTTCCCTAATATTGTTAATCTACGATTAAGTAATACATATGGTTTTACTTCTTCACTCTCAAATATTTAGCATGATTATCACTGAAGAAATCTTCTGCACTATAGTAACATCAACTTTTAGGTTAGGTATTTTTCCAGTTCTCCTTCAGAATGTTTTTAGATTTGGTTCACACTTCCCCTTTGAGATTCTATTTACGCACGCACGTGCGCGCGAGCACGCGCACGCGTGCGCACACACACACACACACACACACACACACACACACACACACACACACACACACACACGCGCGCGCGCGCGCGCAGAATAGGCATTAGATTTAGCTGGCCAAATAAAGTTTTGTTTTGCTATTTCTACTGAGCTCATACTATGGCTCAGAAGAACTTTTTCTGTTGTCTCAAAGCTTTTAGTAGATTACTTTTCTCAGACGCCCCTTCCCCTCATATATATACTAATACCTGAAAAATTATGCATTATGAACACTTTATTTTATAGCTAAATCACTAATATTAATAATATGTTCAGGACATAATCAACTGTTCAGTCAACTCAATGTGCTGTCCACATGATGGCAATATATTTTTATTTACTAGTACACAACAGGATTGGACACAGTTTGTTGTGTCCAGTTTTTTGTCCATAAAGAGTATTTAAGTTATAGATTGTGCAGAAGGTTTTGTGGTGAAATGAAAAATTTTAATTTTGCACAGTTTAATTTCAAGCTACCCTTTTTCCCATTTCTGTAATTCCCCAAGTGTCTGCTTAATACAGTGAATTAACTACTTGTTGGTTTTGAAGCAGACTATAGCTGTTTAATCATCTGCATAGGGGATGGTATCAAACTGACCTTGACGTGGTATATTATTGATAATAATATTAAAATAGTAGTGGCCCTAATGTTGAACCTTTTTTTTATGATTTTAGGGTGCAAAAATTCTACGGTCATTAGTGACCGGTCTGTGGCTTAGGGAAAGGTAACCAAATTGGAAATCAGCAGCAATGGGAGCGAAGCTCAAAAAGTGGGGATACTAAAAAACAGAAGGAAAGCTTAGAAACCACTATAGGAGGGAGGGGGGGGGGGGTGTTTTCCCCAAAAAGAGCTTCAAATGACCGACATCATCTCACTGATGCTGATAAACTCTAGTTAAAATTACCTCCTCTCAACGACGAGTTTGGGATCAAGAAGTCCAAGCACAGGGAAGAACTTTCACGTCCCACAATTTACTTTTGGATAGTGTAGACCAATGTGCATGCCATAAAACAGCAACACGACGACACAAAACACTCTGTAGAATGGCAAAGGGAACCATGCAAACAACAGGCTGAAGAAGAGAGACTGCAGCCTTGGCCGCTATATCGGCCGCCTGGTTTCCACGGATACCAATGTGTCCTGGGATCCAGAGGAATGCCACAGAGACGCCCCCTCCTCCACCCCCCAAGTGGAGCAAATGGAGGCAGTCCTGAATCCAGTGGACCAGAGGGTGGACAGGGTAAAGAGCTTGGAGACCAAGGAAAGAGCTGAGCGAATCGGAGAATATAATATATTGTATCTGCTGATGGTGCTGGATGTATTGGACAGCCAGGAGAACAGTGTACAGCTCCGCAGTAAATACCGAACACTGGTCGGGAAGCTGAAATCAATTAGGGGTGTCGCCCACAATCTAGGAAATCCCAACACCAGATGATGTTTTTGAGCTGTCAGTGTAAATAAATGTGGCATTCTTCATTTGTGCGCATAGAGCAGCAAATGGCCGATGATAAACAAGAGAAGGGGTACCATCCTTGGGAAGCTGACAAAGGTCACAGAGAAGGCAGGTCCGAGGGTGGAGCCAAGGCGATGCTGTACCCCCAGTTGTCAAGAAAGTTTTAAGAAAGTGGAAGGAAAGAGAACGTAGCAGTTGCAGAAGCGGAATCCTGGTGGCAGTAGAGATGAAGGGCGGCCTGCATACCCTAAATCCAAGGAGGCGTCGAGAAAAAGGTCATGGGCCAGATTAGCAGGCATGGAAGACAGATGGCTAGCATAACGACTCAGAAGGACAGCTTGCCGATTGGACAGCGGAGGTTCAGCAGCCTCAGCATAAAGGCTTTCCAAAGGGCTGGTGTAAAAATCTCCAGACGCTAAACGCAATACACTGTGGTGGACAGAGTTGAGACACCGCACAATAGATAGCCGAGCAGAGGAGTAAACTATGCTTCCATAGTCCAATTTCGAGCACACTAAGGCACGATAGAGGCGGAGAAGGACCACTCGGTCTGCTCCCCTGGAGGTACCATTCAGAACATGGAATGTGTTGATGGATCGCACACAGCGAGCCGAAAGATAGGAAACGTGGGACGACCAGCACAGTTTTCTATCAAACATAAGACTCAAGAATTTAGCGACGTCTGTGAAAAGAAGGTCAACAGGGCCTAGATGTAGGGAAGGCGGAAGAAACTCCTTATGACGCCGAAAATTGACACAAACCGTCTTACTGGGAGAAAAGCCGGTTTCAATGCACCAAGAGTGGAGGTGGCCGAGACATCCCTGGAGATGTCGTTCAAGGAGGCTGGTCCGTTGAGAGCTGTAGTAGCGCAAAATTGTCCATAAAGAGGGAGCCTGAGACATCGGGAAGGAGATAATCCATAATTGGATTTATGGTGATGGCAAACAGTACAACACTTAGCACAGAGCCATGGGATACCCCGTTTTCTTGGGAGAAAGTACAGGAGAGAGTAGTGTTCACCCGCAGTTTAAATGTGCACTGTGCCATAAATTCACAGATAAAAAGGGGCAGGGGACATCAAAAGCGTATCGTATGCTCTCTCCAGATCAAAAAATATTGCTACGGTTTGGCGTTTGCTGAGAAAATTGTTCTTGATATAAATGGAGGGAGCAACAAGATGGTCAACTGCAGAACAATGCTTTCGGAAACCACATTGGGCAGGTGTTAAAAGGCTTCAGGACTCCAGCCACCAGGCTAAACGGCATTTCACCATATGCTCCAAAACCTTACATACACTACTCGTGAAAAAAATGGGGCGATAGCTAGAGAAGATATGTTTGTTCTTTCCAGGTTTCAGAACAGGAATGACGATAGCTTCCTGCCATTTTCTGGGAAAAGTACTGTTGGTCCAAATTCGATTATAAAGGTGAAGGAGGTAATGCAGACTATGGTATGATAAATGCAGCAACATTTGGACGTGGATACCAACCGGTTCTGGGGCAGAAGAGCGGGAAGAAAAGAGTGCGTGTTGGAGTTCCCGCATGGAGAAAACAGTATTATAGTTTTAGCTATTTTGAAAGGAGAAAGGCTGGTGGGTAATTTGTAGAGCTCGAAATCTCAGCAAAGTATTGACCCAATGAGTTAGAAATTGCAATGTAGTACACTAAGGTATCACGCACGACAGTGAGCCCAGAGATCGGGGAGAAACTAGGGGAGCCAGATAACCGTCAAATTCCACTCCAAACTTCTGAGGAGGGAGTGAAGGTGTTAAAAGAGCTAGTAAAGAAGTCCCAGCTTGCCTTCTTGCTATCACAGATGACGCGACAGCATCGCATACGTAACTGCTTATAGCGGATGCATCTTGCCAAAGTAGGATTGTAGCGGAAAACGCGAAGTGCACTTCGCTGCTCACGTACTGCATCACGGCTCGCCTCGTTCCACCAAGGAACTGGGGAACACCGGGGAAAATCGGAGGTGCGAGTTATTGAACATTCCACGGCTGTAAGAATAACTTCTGTAAAATGAGTGACCTGATAATCGACACTGGGAAAGTGACTGTCATCGAATGTCGCTAGAGACAGTGTGTATCAGCAAGAGCGAACCATTTAAAAGCGCACAGCTAGCTGAATAGTACTGGCCGAAAGGTCCAAATGAGAGAAATTTGTCATGGAGGCAGACAAAAATGTAAGTTCCCCAGTGTTGAGGCAAACAAGATCCGCTTGTTGGAAGATGTCAATCAATAGGGACCTCGCGGACAAACACGTGGAGATCCCCAAAGCGGGTGGTGGGCATTGAAGCCCCCAACCAGCTAATTGGGGAAGGTGGGAGCTGACCAAAGAGATGAAGGAGATCAGCTCTTGCCATTGGTGCAGCCGATGGAATGTATACGGTAAAAGAAAGAAGATGTATCCAGAAAGGGAAATACAGACAGCAAAAGCTTGGAAGGAATTGTTTAAGGGAAGTGGGTGATAATGGACAGTATCATGAAGAAGAATCATAAGCCCCCATGTGTTGGAGTGCCATCAGCAGAGGGGAGATCAAACTGGACTGACTGAAAATGAGGGGAAACAAAGCGATCGTGGGGACGTAGCTTTATTTCCTGAAGACAGATGATGACCGAAGAGTAGAATCGTAAGAGGATCGACAATTCATCCCGATTGGCTCTAATTCCATGGATATTATAAAGGATAATTGACATAGGGTGGACATAAAAGGGAAGAATCTTACCACGGTTGCTCTCAACTCAATGACTGCTGAGAGCCGGTGGCCGACAGCGTGGAACGGCATTCAGCCAAAGGCAGAAGATCCCGATCCATAGGTTGTTCGGGAGCAGCTCCTGCCACTAGCGATTGGTCGGTTGATCGGCCGCCAGCAGTGTGCCTTGGCGACACAGAAGACGGCCGAGGGCGGTTATCGCCAGGTGTAGCTGTAGATGAGACATGCTGTGGCAGAGAAGGAGAGGAACTTCTTGGAAACAGGATGTTGAGATGAGGGAGGAATCAATGGTTGTGAAGTCGGGGTACGTAAAAAAATCTTCGCGAGTAAGCTCTTTTTTGGAAGTCCAGGTGTCTGATTTTGGGGTTCGTGATTTCGCAGAAGTCGATGAAGGATGAGCTGTAGAGTGAGCAGGTGATAGTGGGGAGGCTGAATGGACGATCTTTGCACTGGCCAATCTGATGACCATAGCACAAAAGGTGAGATCACAAATCTGCATGGATGCCTCCTTAGTAGGCTGAGGAGATGCAAGGACAGTGCTATATTTACTTGCTGGAGGCACAGTGGGCTTTCGACTGGCGAATAGAGCAAATGTAGACACCTTTTCCTTCACTCTAATTTCCTGAATAAGCTGTTCATCTTTGAAAATGGGGCAATCTCTAGAAAAAGCAGCGTGGTCACCCATACAGTTGATGCAACGAGGGGATGGAGGTGGAGAAGCACCCTCATGGGCATCCTTGCCACACGTAACACATTTGGTCAGATTGGAACACGACTGGCTGGTATGATTAAACCACTAACACTGATAGCAATGCATAGTGTTGGGAATGTAATGGCGAACTGAAATTATTTCATAGCACACTTTAATGTTCGATGGAAGTAGAACGCTGTCAAATGTCAAGAAGATAGTACAAGTTGTTACCAAGTCCTTGTCAACTCTTTTCATGACTCGATGTACAGCAGTTATGCCCTGGTGAGACAAGTAATTTTGAATTTCCTCGTTGGACAATCCGTTGAGTGAGTGTGTATAAACCACTCCGCGTGATGGATTTAAAGTGCAGTGCGCTTCCGCCTGGACAGGGAAGGTGTGTAGCAGTGAAGTTCGCAGCAATTTTTGTGCCTGGAAGGCACTGACTGTTTCTAACAACAAGGTGCCACTTCGTAATCAAGAACAACTTTACAGGACCTGCAATTGCGTTGACACCTTTCTGAATAATGAAATGGTTGACTGTGGAGAAGTCTTGACCTTTGTCCAACCGAGAAACAACAAGGAACTGTGGCACTGATGGAAGAATTGTCCATGGCTGAGACTCATTTAACTTTTGCTTGTGAGCAGAAATTGTAGACGTAGAGGAAACATTGCGAAAGTATCACCCATGATTACCTGTGTCTCCGACAGTGAGCTCCTTCCTTGTGGGGGCCGTCTCTGAGGGCACTCCCGCCTTAGGTGATTGTTCACACATCCTGAGAAACGGATGGAAGGACCAATTGGCATGTTTGGAAGGTACCAGCTCAGGTAATCACAACTCCCTTGGCCTCGCCGTTACCAGGGAGTACATACGTGTCCTAACTGTCTACCCGGGCTGGGGAATTATGCGTTACACCATCACCGGCTATGCGTGGGAACATGGGGGTCAGCCTTCAGACACGCACAGGGAGGAAAGAAAGAGAAAGGGAGGAACAAAGAAAAGGAAAGAAGAGAGGTCTCCAATGCCGCAGCGGAGAATAGGGTAAAGAGATGAGGCAAGGGAAAGAGAAGGGGAAGGGAAGAGGTGGAGGCGGAGTTGAGGGAGGGGGGCAGAGGGTAGGGGGGGGGGGGAGGATTTGGAAAAGGAAGGTATGCAGCCCGGAAAGGAAAGAGAGCCGCACTAGCTCAGGGTCCCATGCTCACCACACATGTATCCACAAAAGAGTTGTGGACCCCTTGGGGGTAATGTTGAACTTTGTGGAATATCTAGTTGTGTGTATTTTCAGCCAGAGAGGAAATCCTTGCTGCTGTTATAAACAAGTTCTCTATTTGTTAAATATGATGATATAGAACTATGAGATCTTTCTTGGAAATGATAGCTTGTCAGTTTGTGAAGAAACAGGTCACGATTCACAGTAAGCTGTTCCAGCACATGTACGTACTGGCAGGCAGCTGGGCAGACATGACTACACATCAGCGGAGGAAAGCAAATAGCTGATGCGCCAACTGTCAAGCTGCCTGGCCATAGCCTACACGATGCTACTGCACCAGCAGAACACATGCTGACAGTGGTGGCAATGTGCCTCATACACGCACAGAATGCACGCAATTGAGCTGCCTGGCAGGTAGTCTACACTAGCTGTGCATGCTCACAGGTGAACTGAGAGGCACCCAAAAGTGCTGTGGCCTATACAGCAGCACTAGAATTGCCTAATTTACTGTGTAGAAAGCTTTTTTGAGGTCATAAAAGATACTTGATGCATTCATGTCCACCCCCCCCCCCCCCCCCCCCCCCCACACACACACACACACACTCACAATTTCCAAGACATCTGCTAATTTTTCTGGCCAATTCATTCACTGGACGGGTTGCGCTGTAGCCTTTGATGAAATCAAACTGATTATATAAAGTAATACTGTAGAGTGAATTACAATTTTATATACACATGTAAATTCGAAGGCTACAGGCTGCTACCAAGACAGTACTTCAGTTTTGTGCACTCAACACAGATATACCCATAATGAGCTAACTGGGAAAAGTCTCACAATCGTCAACCAGGTGCAACAAGAATGTGATTTATTCAGTCAGGTGATATGTTCCACTGATCCACAGTTCAATCTCGAAGATCCCATACTCACTGCAATCGTGACTGACAATATTGTTGGATTTCTATGGAGTCCCACAGTCGACAATGTGTGCTGGGTGGTGTGCTCCATAACACTTGTGCGTGCCCCAGCATTGTCATCAGGCATGCCATAGATGGCCATTTTCATCCTTTACACAGCAGGCCAGCCTCCAAGCCCTACATTCTGTGATGAGGCATATGACCTCGAAGTCTCCAGGCAGCATTCAGTCTCACAGTGTTATGTTTAATTAGAGAGGGAAACGAAGAGAGAGAATTCATGAATAGGCTTGCTTGTTACCAAGGCAGTTAAAAACAATAATATACATATTGAAGGAATTTTGGACAGAATATCAATACATGTTTTAAAGATAAACAAAAGATGTTACATGGGATTCTTTCACGTCTAGACACCAATAAGTTCACAAGCTGATGAGGATACTGAAGATCTTTTTGAAGAGTTAGAGAATAAAAGCAAATTTCGCTATATTCCATATTCAACTCTTCAAAAGGTAATAGGTTGTAGTAATTTCTGGAAACCTTCATTCATCATATGTAAAATTTGAAACTAAGTTGTCAAGGAACAAACTCATCATGTAGACAGTTAGACATGTATATTATGAGAATGAGTGTATGAAAAGGAAGCTATAAAAGTTGAATCAAGCAACAAAGTCAGCATCTTGGAAAATGAATATTTTGCACAGAAATCGACAAAAGGAGTAATTTTTATTGAAGGTACTTAAACCAAAAGCAATATATGTTGCACATATGACAAAACTCAAATGGAACAAGGCAATTATTAAAAAAAATGTGAGAGTTCCATGCAAATGAGGATTTAGCTTCCCTCCTTTATCCCCCCTCCCCCACCCCACCCCACCCCACCCCACCCCACTAGCAAAGTGAATAGTAATTATATTTATGTAAAATAAACTATTTATCTAAAATCCGTAAGATAACATTTTGTAGACCGCAACATCCCTGCAGTACCAACAGCCTCACTCCATGATAAACTTTTGTAACATCATCACTTTTCTCGTACTTGATACTGTCACATCAAAACCACAATTAAGTCTGAATATGAAAGCAGGGTAATCAATGATGAACAACACTTAGCACTGAAAGCACTTTTATTATTGACATCAATGTACAGCAGAACAGAACTGACCCCCTGGACGGATAGTGCAGCTGTTTATACAAACACACCGAATATGCCAGAACACTGGTACTTATCTTGTGGTGTTGCAGTTCTCCTCAATCCATGCTTGCTATGGTATTTATATGAACATGAACGTAAAATATCCCAGAATGTACAAAAACATTACAAACATAAGATATTTCAAGAAACTTCCAGGAATGATAAATACTAAATAACAAATAACTGTTAATGGTCATGTTTGAACTGGCAACACTGGCAACAATGTGCCACACCGCGCGGCACGGCTGAAGGCAACACATAAGAGCTTGTCTCAACAATAAAATCTGCATACATGTGTTACCTCAGAGATTATTACCAGTCTATATAGTTTTATGTAATTCACTAAAAACGGAGTCCAATGTCATCTTTGACCTTCCCCATACTTGCTAGTAGAAAACACTACACGAACTGAGCCACCAAAAGAATAGCAGTGTGATGAAGAGTCAACTATACTATGACTACTTAGTGAATAGTGCTCAAAGGATTCCTCAATGCAAACTTTTCACTAACAAACAGGAACAACTTCAAAGTTAAAGATTATTTTCTCACTATTCAATACACAACTGCTATCATCAACTCATTTCTATACAGAACAATGTGACAAAATCTTTGTTATATATTCCTAACATTAGTTTGGTTTAGTTTCCTTCTTTCTCCCAACCAGTCATCTTCAGCCTCTCTACATCGGTGTATTTTCTTTAATCATTTCATATGCCAGGGTGTCCCACAGGGCTCCATACTAAGTTCTGTGTGAATGATTTACCATCAAATATCAGTTCTGCTTGCAGAGACTTTTGTGTTAGTTGAAAATCATGATGAAAAAAGAGTCCTGAATCATTGATTAATATCCTCAGTACCTTATATACTTGGTTTTGGCTACTGAATTAAACCTAAATCTATCTTACTCTAAACATATATTAGACTCGAAACATAGCTTAGATCCACATGATGCAATTCAAAACCAAACAGTCAAAATGTGAGCAGATTAAGATTATTCACAACAACCAAGATATAGAAGAGATTGACTCATACAAATTCTTAGAATTAAATTTGGACAAAAGTGTGAGCTGGCAGGCACACAGTAAATATCTAATTAATAAACTGACCAGCTTTACTTTTGCAATACATCATGAATTACAACTGACATAGACACATGAAAAGTACCATATACAAGTTACTTTGAATCTAGAAGATGCCACCTCAAAGCAGCCAAATTAGGGCAGTCTACGAGTAAGTGAGCGACTGTCAGGCAGGCTCTGCATTGGCAGTGAGGGGTATGCTCACATCAGATAATGTGGCCATGGATTAGCCAAGTGTGGCCAAAGCTTAGTCAACAGAGTATGTGGGATTCCCTGTGAGAAACACACAGGGGAGACTGCCACGTGGTCACAGTCTCCTTAACTGTCCTCAGTTTGTTTGCAGAGATCAGGATATACAATTCTGAGTTCCAGATTACCAGAAACTAATGGCATATAAATGACCAAAATCCAGTTCTGGAATCCCCACTTACAGACTTGGCATTCTAGTGGTCACCTTGGCCAACTGGTCAGTTCGTTAATTTACCAGAATCCCAACATGACTGGATGTAGAAACCAAAATAAATGGCCTTCCAGCTTGATGGAGATCAAAATAAGAACCTGGATAGCCATAACCAGTGGTTGAAGAGAGTGGCACTGATCTAAAGCCTAAGGCTCCTAAGGGAATCACTACAGATTAGGATACTCTTGCCAGTGCAAGAACATGGCTAGGGACTAATTTAATGGCCAGCAATTCAACAGTGAAGACATTGCAGCCATTTGGCAGAAAGTTGAGTTCACTGCACTGTGCATGTGTGTATGAAAAAGCCTGTTAGTCCATCAACTGTTGAGCCAAAGATGGATATGTCTCAAGGACAGCCACGAACATGTGACGTAAAAGCATGGGTCAATGGAATCTTTTAGACCAAAGGAGACTTTGAAACAAATCGGAGGTCGGGGCACATGCCATGGGGGCAGATGTGATGTCTCCCTGAACAGAGGCATCAGTGGAGAGAGTTGCAGTTCCGAACAGAGACACTGGAGGCATGCAGCAATTGTAAACCCAGTTCTGGGTCACTGTTATGGACGGTGAAGCTTCCTTCCAGTGAAAACGGCACAGTTGGAGGGGTGTTCAGGAAAGTTACGAGCACTATAGTGTAATTCAGCAGCTGTTGTTGGCGCCCAATAGGTAATGGAGGGACTCCAGCCTCAGCGAGTAAGCTGTTTACAGGACTAGTATGGAAGGCTCCTGTCACAAGTTGGACCCCACAATGATGAATGGGGATAAGTATCTGCAATACTGAGGGTGATGCTGAACCATATGTAAGACTCTCATATTCAAGATGGGACAAAATCAGGGCTTTGTAGAGCCACAAAACGGTAGAGCACTTTGCACCCCCGTTAGTGTCACTGAGGCACCAAAGTGTGTTAAGGTGTAGCCAGCACTTTCTCTTTAAGTTGGCAAAGGTGTGGAAGCCACATCAGCCAGGAATTGAAGACCAGTCCCAAAATGTGGTGCGTCGAAATTACAAGAGGTAATTGATCTCCTAGGTAAACCCTGGCTGTGGGAGGGCAATATGACAATGACAGAAGTGCATGATATGATTCTTGGTGGCTGAAACTGAAAGCCATGGGTGAGAGCCAATCACTGCACTTTTCATATGGCACCCTGTAGGCAATGCTCAGCAACACCCATACTAGAGGAGCAATAATAAAAGTAAAAATCGTAAGCATACAAGGAGAGACCCCACAGCCGCCGCTAGACCACTGACGGCCACTATAAAGAGGGGACACTCAGTACCGAACCCTGCAAGTTGTCTTGAACATGGGGGACCTGAGTGAAGCACCCACTTACACCCGGAATATAGACTGCGACAGGAAGTTCTTGACAAAAATCTGGAGTGGATCCCAGAGACCCCACTCATGTGACATAGTAAGGACATGGTGACACCATGTCATGTCATAAGCCTTCTGTAGGTTGAAAAACACGGTGATGTGGTGCTGACGATTCACAAAGGCCATCCGGATGGTGGCCTCCCAGAGAACCAAATTATCAGCAGTGGAGCAGCCTTTGTGAAAACCAACCTCAGATGCAACCAGAAGGCCTCAAGACTCAAAGAGCCAACACAGTCCATCGCTAGAGGTTCTTACCTGGTTTTGTTACCAAAACTATCACACTTTCTTGCCACTGAGATGGAAACTCATCCTCATTCCAGATCCAATAAAAAGAGGGCAAGAATGAGATGCTGATAATGCACAGAAAGATGTTTCAGAATTTGGTTGGGGATTTGGTCTGGTCGTGGGGCCATTTCAGGGTGATGGGCTACAGCACTAGAGACTTCCCATTCACTGACTGGAGCATTATATGGCTCCAGGTGGCAGGTAGTAAGAGATAAGCACATTTGCCCCACCCACTATTTTATGAGCCAGAAGACATGATGGTAATTCTCAGACACAGATATGGGAGTACAAAGCTCAGCTAAATGTTCGGCAAAAGAGACTAGATCACTATAAATGGCACCGTCCAAGGAAATACTTGGCATACTTGCAGGAGACTGGAAGCCACAGAGGCATTCAATCTTTGTCCATACCTGTGATGGATAGGTACATGATCCAATGGTGAATATATATATAACATTTCCAGAATTCTTGCTTTCATCATTTTATGAGGCAGTAGAAACTGGCACAGACAGGTTTAAAGGCAATGAGGTGCTCCAGTAAAGGTTGCCTCTTATGGTGTTGGAGAGCCCTAATCAATCTCTAATAACCACAGTGATCTCTGAGGCGATCCCAAGGAAGAGGGAATGGTTCGTTCGGTTGCCAAATGAATGGCTGCTGTTGAATGCTGAACAGCCGCATCGATACTACCTTTCAAAGGGGAGCTAAGGATGATAATAGAAGTGAACCCATCCCAGTCAGCATTACGGAGAAACCATCTGGGCAGGCATCCAGGGGAGCAATGCTGAGGGAGGGATAGGAAGATTGGGAAGTGGTAATTACCACACAGGTCATCATGGATCCTCTAGTGGATTGATTGTAGTAGAACTGGGCTGCAAAAGGAGAGATCAAAAAGTTCTGTGTGCCCCACAGAAGTGTGTGAGGGCACTAGAATTCAAGAGGCAAAGATCGAGCTGTGCCAGCAAAATTTCGATATCTTTACCACAGCCAGTGATAATTGTTCCACCCCACACAAGGTTATAGACACTGAAGTCACCCACTACTAGGAAAGATGAGTGGAGCTCAGAGACTAATGCAGACAGTACGTCTTGGGACATGATATCATCAGGAGGGAGATAAATATTACAAATGCAGAATCCTGATGTGTCCTTACCCGAACAGCCACAGCCTCCAAAGGTGTATCAAGAGAGACAAGGTCACTGTATATGGAGGAGAGCACATACATACAAACTCCATTCAACGCCTTTTCATAGTTGGTATGATTCTTAAAATAACCTTGGCAGCCAAAAAGGGCAAGGGTACAAGTTACTGGAAACCACATTCCCTGGATTTAAATACAGAATGCAAGCTAAGTATTTACAAGTAGCCATAGCTCAGCCAGATGGTGAAAAACTCCATTATAATTCCACAGGAAAATCAGACTGTCTGAATACTGTGGGAGTCATGAAGCTACAAAGGTGGGAGGAGGGAGGGGCGGCAGGTTATGACCCAGGGTCATGTGCTGCCACCGATTGAGGCATCGGGGAGCCACTGACACAGGTCCCACAGCACACTGCCTGGGGAGATCTGGTGTATCAGAGGCCACCGGGATCTCCACCTTGGGCACAGGAGTAATACATCCAGAGTCTGGTGGCGTGGGAGCCACTGGAGTTTCCTTTGTCTTAAAGGATTTCTTTTTGTCCTCCCCCTCCTCAGAAGATGAGGAATGGGAAGATGTCCCTGAACTGGTTTCAGGGACAGAGGAAGAACAACAAGCCCAACAGGCAGCAGCCTACAGTCCCTTCAGCCACCGGCTGGCATCTGGCCTTGGACCAGCAGGAACCATGGGTGGAGGAGTCCCGAGGTACTTCTTCCTAGTTAGAGGAGCTGGAACAGGAGGAGATGGCAGGTGGGGAGCATATGCTCACAAAGAGAGCGGTGGGAGCACCAGAAGGGGCCCTGACTGCCAGGAAGGGGCGTGGGGGGGGGGGGGGGGGGGGGGGACGGTGGCTCTGAGGTCCGACTGTAAGAGGCGCAACGGAGGAAGGCATTGTCGACAGAAAAGGTGATGATTTTGTAGCTGTAGCGTAAGATTGTGTTATTTGTTTGGGATTAAGATACTCATACTTTTTCTGGATTCTTGATATCCGAGATTGTTCAAGGGTCTTATACCCCTGGACTTTCTTGTCAAGCTTAAAAATGGAGCAATCTGGTGAGCAGAGAGTATGTAGCTTGCCACAGTTTACACAAGGGGGGGGGGGGGGGCACAAGGAATGTTCGTGTGCAGCCGACATCCAAAATCCAAAATCCCTGCAGACAGTGGTGCCTGGTGCTACAGAAAGGCAAATGTCCGAACTTCATACACCAAAAGCAAGTCATAGGAGGAGGAACACAGGGTTTCACGTCACACCAATACACCGCCACCATGACCCTCATGCAGGTATTTGAAAACCCCCACTTCCCCCCACAATGGGATGGCTACCATGCTGTGTTTTGGGCACACTATGACAACAGGAAGTAAGGATGCCTGCGTGGAGGGGCACAGAGGCAGAGCATAGACCACAGTGGGCAACCTTCCCTGCATGAAACGTACTTTTGTAATATGGAAAAGATGCCACATCATACCCAATAATGCAGACCATATAAACATTAATGGAAGGTGAAGTTAGTGCTGAGAGTGAAACTGGAAATCAAGACCAAAATTGTGAACAAAGTCCAGGAAGGGACTTCACCAAAAAGACCACCTGACAGAAAGTCAGAGGAGGTAACAGATGGTCAAAGTATAGATTTGTAGCACAGAAAGAGGAAGTAGTGCCGCAAAGGCCGAGGCCCCATAGTAGCCAAGCATGTATTCAATCAGTGGTGAGTCCCTTGAGAGGATAAGCAGCTGCAGCAGCAAGTCGTATAACCCTAGCTTACTTATTTGTTAGATAGTTTAATTAATTTCTTTGCGTGTTTTTGGGTACTTGCATTGTTTAATTCATATGTTTCGGGCGTATTATAGTATTTGAGGGTTGTAGCATCGCGCCTTAGTACCTGAATAGTGTAAATTCACGTAGTCGTCTGTCTTCTGTTTTTGTTTTGAACAGCCAGTGTTCGGTTGGTCACAGCCATTGTGCTCCCTGCCGCCGTTGGATAAGCAGCTGCAGCAGAAAGTCGTATAACCCTAGCTTACTTATTTGTTAGATAGTTTAATTAATTTCTTTGCGTGTTTTTGGGTACATGCATTGTTTAATTCATATATTTCGGGCGTATTATAGTTTGACAGTTGTAGCATCGCACTTTAGTGTTTACTTGGTAGATTCTTATTCAAATTGCGTGCGAGTTTCGTATAGGAGGTGCAATTTCGAGTTTTAGTTACTGTAATCGTAAATTCAGCAGATTGTAGCGCAGTCGTTAGGCATTTGTACAGGTTAGTTGATACATTCTTTGCGTGTTTCGCTTGCGTTATCTAGGCACGGACTCGTGTTTCAGTAACTGTTGTTCAACATTGATTAGAATGGACAGGGACTGCGATTGCTGTGTTCGGATGAGGGCTGACTTGGCATCCCTTCGCTCACAGCTGCAATCGGCGCTGACTTCGGTCGCGCAGCTTGAGGCTGTTGCCAATGGGCACCACTGTGGGGAGCCACACTTGGGTATCACGGGGATGTCAACCTCGTCCCGTCTGTCCCCAGATCGGTCTGCCGCTGTGGTTGTCCCGGTTGCTGCCTGCAGTGGGGCTGAGCCCTCGCCTGTGGTTGATTGTTAGGTCGTTCCAAGGCATGGCAGGCAGCGAAAGGCGTCCCTGGAGGCTGATCAGAAAGCCTCCCCGGTGCGTCTGACAAACCGGTTTCAGGCACTGTCTCTGGCTGAGCCAGATGCAGCTGCCTGCCCTGTTTCAGACGATCATTCTCAGCCTTCAAGGTCCGGGCAATCGCAGAGGGTGGGCTTACTGGTAGTTGGGAGCTCCAATGTTAGGCGTGTAATGGGGCCCCTTAGGGATACGGCGGCTAAGGAGGGGAAGAAATCCAGTGTGCACTCCGTGTGCATTCCGGGAGGAGTCATTCCTGATGTGGAGAGGGTCCTTCCGGATGCCATGAAGAGCGCAGAGTGCAGCCAGCTGCAGGTGGTGACACATGTCGGCACTAATGACGTGTGTCGCTTTGGATCTGAGGAAATTCTCTCTGGATTCCAGCGGCTATCTGATTTGGTGAAGGCTGCCGGTCTTGCTTACGAGATGAAGGCAGAGCTCACCATCTGCAGCATCATTGACAGAACCGACTGCGGACCTTTGGTGCAGAGCCGGGTGGAGGGTCTGAATCAGAGGCTCAGACGGTTTTGCGACCGTATTGGCTGCAGATTCCTTGACTTGCGCCATAGGGTGGTGGGGTTTCGGGTTCCGCTGAATAGGTCAGGAGTTCACTACACTCAGCTGGCAGCTACACGGGTAGCGGAGGCTGTGTGGCGTGGACTGGGCGGTTTTTTAGGTTAGAAGGCCTCGGGAAAGTGCGGGATGGGCTGCAATGTCAAAGGGTGCTTGGCAATTACAGGACGTGCTTGGATCAAGGAACAGTTGCGCTGGAAAAGTCCCTGAGCTTCAAGCGCTAATAGAAAGCACAGAAGCTGATATCGTTATAGGTACAGAAAGCTGGCTAAAGCCTGAAATAAGTTCTGCAGAAATTTTTACGAAGTCTCAGATGGTGTTCAGGAAAGATAGATCAGGCAGAATTGGTGGTGGGGTGTTTGTGTCTGTCAGTAGTGGTTTATCTTGTAGTGAAGTCAAAGTAGATACTCCGTGCGAATTGGTATGGGTGGAGGTTATACTTAACAGCCGAATTAAGTTAATAATTGGCTCCTTCTACCGACCCCCAGACTCCGATGATACAGTTGCGGAACAGTTCAGAGAAAGTTTGAGTCTCGTAACAAATATATACCCCATTCATACGGTTATAGTTGGTGGGGACTTGAACCTACCCTCGATATGTTGGCAAAAATACTTGTTCAAAACCGGTGGTAGGCAGAAAACTTCTACCGAGATTGTCCTAAATGCTTTCTCCGAAAATTATTTCGAGCAGTTAGTCCACGAACCCACGCGAATTGTAAATGGTTGCGAAAACACACTTGCCTCTTAGCCACAAACAATCCAGAGCTGATAGAAAGCATCATGACTGATACAGCGATTAGTGATCACAAGGTCGTTGTAGCTAGGCTCAATACCATTTCTTCCAAATCCATCAGAAACAAACGCAAAATAATTTTATTTAAAAAAGCGGATAAAGTGTCACTAGAAGCCTTCCTAAAAGACAATTTCCATTCCTTCCGAACTGACTATGCGAATGTAGACGAGATGTGGCTCAAATTCAAAGATATAGTAGCAACAGCAATTGAGATATTCATACCTCATAAATTGGTAAGAGGTGGAATGGATCCCCCGTAGTACACAAAAAAGGTCCGAACGCTGTTGCAGAGGCAACGGAAAAAGCATGCGAAGTTCAGAAGAACGCGAAATCCCGAAGATGGGCTAAAATTTACAGACGCGCGAAATTTGGCACGTAGTTCGATGTGAGATGCCTTTAATAGGTTCCACAACGAAACACTGTCTCGAAATTTGGTAGAAAATCCGAAGAAATTCTGGTCGTATGTAAAGTACACAAGCGGCAGGACGCAGTCAATACCTTCGCTGCGCAGTGCCGATGGTACTGTTATCGACGACTGTGCCGCTAAAGCGGAGTTATTGAACGCAGTTTTCCGAAATTCCTTCACCAGGGAAGGCGAATGGAATATTCCAGAATTTGAAACACGAACATCTGCTAGCATGAGTTTCTTAGAAGTAGATACCTTAGGGGTTGCGAAGCAACTCAAATCGCTTGATACGGGCAAGTCTTCAGATCCAGATTGTATACCGATTAGGTTCCTTTCAGATTATGCTGATACCACAGCTCCCTAATTAGCACTCATATACAACCGCTCGCTCACCGATAGATCTGTACCTACAGATTGGAAAATTGCGCAGGTCGCACCAGTGTTCAAGAAGGGTAGTAGGAGTAATCCATTTAACTACAGACCTATATCATTGACGTCGGTTTGCAGTAGGGTTTTGGAGCATATACTGTATTCAAACATTATGAATCACCTCGAAGGGAACGATCTGTTGACACGTAATCAGCATGGCTTCATAAAACATCGCTCTTGTGCAACGCAGCTAGCTCTTTATTCGCACGAAGTAATGGCCGCTATCGACAGGGGATCTCAAGTTGATTCCGTATTTCTAGATTTCCGGAAAGCTTTTGACACCGTTCCTCACAAGTGACTTCTAATCAAGCTGCGGAGCTATGGGGTATCGTCTCAGTTGTGCGACTGGATTCGTGATTTCCTGTCAGGAAGGTCGCAGTTCGTAGTAATAGACGGCAAATCATCGAGTAAAACTGAAGTGATATCAGGTGTTCCCCAGGGAAGCGTCCTGGGACCTCTGCTGTTCCTGATCTATATAAATGACCTGGGTGACAATCTGAGCAGTTCTCTTAGATTGTTCGCAGATGATGCTGTAATTTACTGTCTAGTAAGGTCATCCGAAGACCAGTATCAGTTGCAAAGCGATTTAGAAAAGATTGCTGTATGGTGTGTCAGGTGGCAGTTGACGCTAAATAACGAAAAGTGTGAGATGATCCACATGAGTTCCAAAAGAAATCCATTGGAATTCGATTACTCGATAAATAGTACAATTCTCAAGGCTGTCAATTCAACTAAGTACCTGGGTGTTAAAATTACGAACAACTTCAGTTGGAAGGACCACATAGATAATATTGTCGGGAAGGTGAGCCAAAGGTTGCGTTTCATTGGCAGGACACTTAGAAGATGCAACAAGTCCACTAAAGAGACAGCTTACACTACACTCGTTCGTCCTCTGTTAGAATATTGCTGCGCGGTGTGGGATCCTTACCAGGTGGGATTGACGGAGGACATCGAAAGGGTGCAAAAAAGGGCAGCTCGTTTTGTATTATCACGTTATAGGGGAGAGAGTGTGGCAGATATGATACACGAGTTGGGATGGAAGTCATTACAGCATAGACTTTTTCGTCGCGGCGAGAACTTTTTACGAAATTTCAGTCACCAACTTTCTCTTCCGAATGCGAAAATATTTTGTTGAGCCCAACCTACATAGGTAGGAATGATCATCAAAATAAAATAAGAGAAATCAGTGCTCGAACAGAAAGATTTAGGTGTTCGTTTTTCCCGCTCGCTGTTCGGGAGTGGAATAGTAGAGAGATAGTATGATTGTGGTTCGATGAACCCTCTGCCAAGCACTTAAATGTGAATTGCAGAGTAATCAAGTAGATGTAGATGTAGATGTAAAGATACAGAAAAAATATCATTTAGAATATGTGCAACGTAAATCTTAAAAAACCATCTTGCCTTACTGATATGTTGCCCATTGTTCTTCAAATATTACCTATCCCATCCCTATATATTTATGAGATTATTAATTGACAGAAACCATTTTGTTCACAAACACGATACAAGAAACAAATAAAACTTAATGCTTTCCACCTGCTGCTTCAAACAGTAGGCCCCGGCATCTCAATGCATGGGAATGATAATTTACAATAAATTAAAAGGGAACAAGTTAATGCAGATGAATTTAGTGAAGGAATCAGCCATTCATAGACTAGAACGAAGTGCTGCTCCCTCGCATGAATGAGAGTTGAAGAGGTCGTAACGCCTGGAATTGCAAGGTGGACTGTTAAAAAGACATCCCAGAATATAACAGTCCTTTATTTGTGTTAGGTACAGAGATGGGCACACAGAAAGTGGGAAGGTACTCACCCCCCCCCCCCTCAACGATAATAGCGGGCGTCATACGTGTGGCAAACTGTTGTCAGTGACGGCCTGACAGTGCGACAACGCATGCTATGCATGACAAGTGCTGACATCCGTGAGGCTGCAGAAGGTCGACAATAGACTTGCACACCAGTGATGTGTGTGAGGTGCAGCCCCAGGCTGCTCTTGCCTCGTGGACACGGCAGACAACATGGCGAAGAATGGTGTTTAAACTGTAGTACCCAGCATATCCAAAGTCAAAATTTTTTTATTATTTTTTATTTACACATCAAGTCTTGTAGGTCCAAATTGAGGAGGAAATCCCTAAGGTCATGGAATGTGTCATTACATGAAAATACAACATACAAGTAATAACAGATAAAAATAAAATATTTACGAACTCAACAAAAATTAAGCCATAAGTTTAAGTAAATGCAATCAACAATATAACATAAGAATCAGCTTAATTTTTCAAGGGACTCCACAACAGAACAGAAAGAGTGACCCAGGAGAAAACTCTTCAATTTCGATTTGAAAGTGTGTGGATTATTGCTACAATTTTTGAATTCTTGTGGTAGCTCATTGAAAATGGATGCAGCAATATACTGCACACCTTCCTGCACAAGAGTTAAGGAAATCCGATCCAAATACAAATTGAATTTTTGCCGAGTATTAAATGAGTGAAAGCTGCTTATTCTTGGAAATAAGCTGATACTGTTCACAAGTAATGTCAGTGAAGAATATATATATTGAGAGGCCAATGTCAAAATACCCAGACTAGTGAACAGGGGTTGACAAGAGGTTAACTAACTTACACTACTTAATAACTGAACCACTGCTCCTGAGCCAAAAATATCCTTTTTGAATGGGAAGAGTTACCTCAAAATATAATACCATACGACATAAGTGAATAAAAATGAGCAAAGTAGACTAATTTTGTGTCAAACTCTCGCGTACTTTAGACACGATACCGTTCGAATAATAAAAATGGCAGCATTAAGTCTTTGAACAAGATCCAATGTGGGCTTTCCACAACAGTTTACTATCTATCTGAACACCTAGAAATTGGTCGCCAGAAGGTGACCCAGTGGTGCAAGAACACCAAGCAGTCTGCATAAGAACTTCACCTTGGATAAACACCTGAAACTACTTGAGTCAAATTTCGTGGAATGTGGCTGGCTGCTGCATACAGTACTGCAGTGGTCTTCGTCTCAAAGTTAACAGATGGTTTAGAGTGTGGCATACGGCATCACATACCATCTGCCTGCTGTTGTGTACAAAAAACATTGACAGTCACCTGAGGACACCTGAGAGCAAGCATCTGATTTCGGGGAATACGTATGTGAGCTGGGTGGCCAGTATTTTTCTGACGGCAGCACTTCTGCCACATAACTCAAAACAGGCTGGAACAGCAGGGCTTTGCTAATGGGCGGCAATGACTTCATTTGCTCTGGTTTTCTCGTTTGGTCAGCTAATCAAGAGTCCCCCTGGAACTTAATATTTCGCAGCTTCAGCTTTCAGAGGCACTGGTTCATGTCTTCTGTGTTGTCAGCATCCTGAATATGTACTCTTCACTCTGAATGCACCTTCTTGCGAAAACAGTGTCTGGACTTCAGGGTGATGACTGTTTCCTTCTCAATGACTTCTTTCTGCTGATTGACACAGGAAATTTCATTGCCCCTGTGGAGTTGAGGCACCACAACATGAGTTCACAGAAATATCATTTTTGTGTTATATTATTATTTATTAGCATAATTTTTTATGTATCTCTTGAACACAAACCATCTGCATTGCAAATGTATCTCATGAGGTGAATAAACCACAACACACAATTTGTTTCTTCAGCTTCTTTTCGTTTCTTACAGTTTTATACACACTTTTGTTTTGGACACATTTATTTTCCTTACATCTCTTCTATCATTCCTCAACACTCTCTAACATCTTCATCCATCATAATATAAGAGGCAGGCAAACGAAAATGAGAAAGATGGAAAAAAAGGTAAGTAGATTATTTACTATTTCAAAGGTAACTGCCGTAACTATTAATGTGAGGCAAAATTGTCAATACCTTCACAGAAAAATGTTTGTGTTTATCTACAGAAGTCTGATTGTACCCAGACATGCACCTCTTTATCTGAAGCAAATTGATGGCCGTAAACGTCTTTCTTCATGGCTTCAGAATTACAAAAATCGCAGAGGGAGAGATCAGGCTTTTATGGAGGATGTGTAAGGGTTTCCCAGTAAAACTTTTGCAGTGTAGCTGAAACAACAGCCACATCCTTATGCTTCCTCCATACAGTCATGATTCCTCCCTGTGGGATTTCCATATTTTCGGAGCCCTGGAGGAAGATATGCATGGCCACTGATTTTCTGCAGATGAAGATCCCTAGATACAATCATGGTTCTTTAGGCAACTGCAAACTTTTTTGAAGAAGGCATTGGGTGTCTCGTCTCAGTGAGGTAAATGTATTAACAGTTATGGTGGTTACTTTTGAAATAATAAACAGTTTATTTACTTTTTCCATCTGTCTCAATTTCATCTGTGTGCTCCTTATATTATCTTCAATTTGAACCTATCTAATTCACACACGCCAGTGGTATTACCTATGTTATTAGACCACATCACACCAACCCTCTACTTAGCCTGGTCTCCACATGCCAAAGAACACCTGTATCAGCAGTCTTCCATCTCCTTAAATGAAATGTATACCACAAAGAGAGGGTGTTGTCTATGCAATGTCCTCATGTTCATAAGTAAGATTTAAGGTTCTTTTTCCGCCCAAGAATATATTTCCTGCTTCAAACACATATAAATTATGAAGTACTTTAATGTGCTTCAATTTGCCCAAAAATTTACCTGCACAATTAAAAACATTCATCCATCCATTCATTCAGTGTCAAATCACATCAAGAAGTAGAACCTTCAGGAATGTGGAACAGGTCAAGTACATATAAATAAAAGACAAGCGAGCAGAAAATTAATCTCTATAGCCTACTGCATTAACAATAAACTATTACAATATTTTTCATGAAGTAAACTGCAAAGAAAGCTGCTAATCTGACAAAAGTTGCTATCTCCTTGTTATACCAAATAACTGCTGCCAACCCCCAATTGGTAGCTCAATACTTACTTGATTACACAGGCATTTTTTTAAAAGAAATAGACACCTACATCCGTAAATATGAGTCCTGTTCACAATAAATTGCTAATTCTCAAGCAGCTTTACAATGAACACTGCTATCTGCCACGTAACTAACAGAACTTTTCAGTCCTGAATTCTAGATATCCATATAATTTGTGGGAAGAATAGCTAACAAGCTGTGTTCCTAATTTTCTCTTGAAATAGTTAGGATTCTCAAGTCCAGGTATTCTGTTGGACAAGATCTTGTCAGATGCCTTTCTATCAGTCTACATAGCTCCACTCCGGCTCATACGTAGCTCCATTCCGAACCCAAGATGAGAAGACAGAGTCTACATGAAAATTATGTTTTGTATTGTATTCTGATTGAGCAGACTGCAGTCCAGCTGAAACTAACTTTTATTGTCAGCAACAAAAACCATGAAGAGACAGATTAAAAAATGAGTGTAATAATTACAAGATCCATAAACAGGTTTCTGCACGATATACTGTTGTATACTTTACACAGTATTCGTACTGCTCCCTTTTTCTGCCAAATATTTAATTTACTGTAGGTACATTGTCTCAGAGAAATTCCAAAAGACAATAAGAAGTGAAAATATGCAAAGTCTACATACTTATCTTTAAGTCAACACAATGAGAGGTACTTCTAAGAGCAAAACACGGTGAACTGAGCTTCCTGATTACTTTACATGCATGTTAACTCTTTTTTACTTTGTTATCCAACTGGACCCCAAAGAATGTCCTACACATTAATGACTACTACTGATCTTAGAAGGTGGTTTCTGTTCAAAGTTGCTTAATACCATTCTTTGTGAGATAAAGAAGGAATTAATTAGATATGAACCACTGGTAGATGTGTTTAGCTATCATCTGAGCTCTTTCGTGTCAGGTAAAGTTTGGACCTTTGATTAGTATACTTATGTTATTAGCAACCACTACAGTTTTTGAAATGACCTCTATTGTCATTTGAAAATTATTTATGTAGGTTAAGAATATGAGTGGACCAAGCACTGAACCTTATGGGATCCCATATGTTACATTTTCCCAATTTATGATTAGTTACTTGCCTGTGACACAATCTGTAAGCAGGACCCTCTGATGCTATGAAGGTAAGACCTCGTACATGTATGAGAAATGCCATTAATACCAAAACATTTTAGTTTGTCACGTAAAATTTCATGACCCAATGCTTTGGCAATGTTTCACAACATATCAACACATTAATTTTTCTTGTTTACTTTACCCAGGACTTCATTACGTGATACCATCCAAGGTTTTCTCTGTGGAGAATCCTTTACAAAAACCAAACTGAGAGGCAGTTAACAAGTCCTGCTCAGATAAATGAGTCAGTATTCTACATAGGCCACTTTCTCAAACACTGTTGAAAAGACACATCTTTAATTAGAGCTGGTTTGTTTACCTATAGCACATTTAAGTCAGTCATAAAATATACCCTGAGTCACTGATTAGCTTGAGGGTAATGCTGTAAAGTCAGCACAAGATTTTAATTGTCTGCCAGGAACACAGTCATAAAAAGCAGAATTACTACTTTTCAGTGACCTGGTGAATTATGTAATCTCCTTGCAAGAGTTATTTTTTTGAATGTAAAATCTCTTGGTTGGTTGGTTGGTTTGTGGGGGGTTAAAGGGACCAGACTGCTACGGTCATCGGTCCCTTTTTCCAAATAGTAAAAACACCCACAGAGGATAAAAACGATCAACAAACGATAAGACAGACGACACAGAACAAGAGAAACGTAGACAAAGGCCAGACAAGACGAACTAAAATCACACAGAGTGTGACGGTGGTTGGCCGACCATACAAACAAAACGGGAAAAGCCAACCACCGAGAAACACATGAAAAAAAAAAACAGACAAATTGTAGGCCATAGGCCAGAATCAACACAAAAACACACACTTACATTAAGCGATAAAATCCCCTTCCCGAATAAAACACAGAACTATGTCCGCTATGGAAGAGTCATCAGGTAAAAGCGTAGAGAGCGTATCAGGCAGCGCAAAAGTCTGCCTGAGCACAGTTAAAAGGGCGCACTCCAACAGAATATGGACCACCGTCAAGGATGCCCCACAACGACAAAGAGGGGGGTCCTCACGACACAGTAAATAACTGTGTGTGAGTCGGGTGTAGCCAATGCGGAGCCGACAAAGGACGACTGATTCCCTGCGGTTGGCTCGCATGGATGACCGCCACACAGTAGTCGTCTCCTTGATACGGCGGAATTTGTTTGGCACGGGCAGGTTGCACCAATCAGTGTCCCATAAATCGAAAACTTTGCGGCGTAATAGTGCCCGCAAATCAGTCGCCCGGAGGCCAATCTCCAGAGATGGTGCACTAGTGGCCTCTTTCGCCAGGCGGTCAACAGTTTCATTTCCGGGTATCCCAACATGGCCCGGGGTCCAAACGAAGACCACAGATCTGCCGCAATGGGCAAGAGTATGCAGGGACTCCTGGATAGCCATCACCAGACGAGAACGAGGGAAACACTGGTCGAGAGCTCGTAAACCGCTCAGGGAATCGCTACAGATAACGAAGGACTCACCTGAGCAGGAGCGGATATACTCTAAGGCACGAAAGATGGCGACCAGCTCAGCAGTGTAAACACTGCAGCCAGCCAGCAACGAACGTTGTTCAGAATGGTCCCCTAGAGTTAGTGCATAACCGACACATCCAGCAACCATCGAAACGTTGGTATAGACAATGCCAGAGCCCTGATACGTGGCCAGGATGGAATAAAAGCGGCGTCGGAAGGCCACCGGAGGGACTGAGTCCTTCGGGCCCTGTGCCAAGTCGAGCCGAAGGCAAGGGCGAGGCACACACCATGGGGGGTGTACGCAGAGGGGCCCGGAAAGGAGGTGGTACAGGGAAACACTCAAGCCCGTAGAGAAGCTGTTTGACACGTACGGCGATCGGACAACCCGACCTGGGCCGACGTTCTGGCAGACAGACGACTGACTGCGGGAACAGGACACGATAATTTGGATGCCCGGGCGAGCTAAAAACATGGGCAGAATAAGCAGCCAGTAATTGTTGGCGTCATAACCACAGTGGAGGGACACCTGCTTCCACAAGTATGCTGTCCACAGGGCTGGTCCGGAAGGCACCAGTGGCAAGGCGTATCCCGCTGTGGAGGATTGAGTCCAGCAGCCGCAAGGCAGATTGGGATGCTGAGCCATAAGCCAGACTCCCATAGTCCAGACGGGACTGGATCAAAGCCTGGTAAAGCCGAAGTAGAGTAGAACGGTCGGCGCCCCACCCGGTGTGGCTCAGGCATCGCATAGCGTTGAGATGCCGCCAAAATGCCTGTTTAAGCTGCCGAATATGAGGTAGCCAAGTCAACCGGGCATCAAAAACCACCGACAAAAACCTATGTGACTCCACCACTGCAAGAAGCTCACCGTCAAGATAAAGCCGCGGCTCCGGGTGAACAGTGCGTCGCCGGCAGAAATGCATAACGGAGGTCTTGGCTGCCGAAAACTGAAAACCATGCGCTACAGCCCAAGACTGCGCCTTGCGGATTGCGCCCTGTAGCTGACGTTCAGTAGCTGCAATGCCAATAGAGGTGTAGTAAAGGCAGAAGTCGTCAGCATACAGCAAAGCGGAGACAGAATTTCCCACAGCCGCAGCGAGCCTGTTAATGGCTATTAAAAACAGACAGACACTTAGAACAGAACCCTGTGGCACACCGTTCTCCTGGACTTGGGAGGAACTATATGAGGCCGCGACGCGCACGCGGAAGGTACGATACGACAGAAAATTGCGGATATAGATCGGCAGAGGGCCCCGAAGGCCCCATCCATAAAGCATAGAAAGGATGAGATGACGCCATGTCGTATCATACGCCTTCCGCATGTCGAAAAAGACAGCGACCAGATGCTGACGGCAGGCAAAGGCAGTACGGATGGCCGACTCCAGGCTCACCAGATTGTCGGCGGCGGAGCGGCCTTTACGGAACCCACCCTGAGACGGAGCCAGAAGGCCCCGAGACTCCAGTACCCAATTCAAGCGCCGGCTCACCATCCGTTCAAGCAACTCGAAAAGAACGTTGGTGAGGCTAATGGGACAGTAGCTGTCCACCTCCAAAGGGTTCTTCCCCGGTTTCAGAATGGGGACAACAAGACTTTCCCGCCATTGCGACGGAAACTCACCCTCAACCCAAATGCGGTTGTAAAGGTCGAGGAGGCGTCGCTGGCAGTCCACTGAAAGGTGTTTCAGCATCTGAGAGTGGATGCTATCTGGGCCAGGAGCGGTATCAGGACAAGCAGCGAGGGCACTGCAGAATTCCCACTCACTGAATGGAACATTGTACAATTCAGGATGGTGGGTGCGAAAAGAGAGACTCCGACGTTCTATCCGCTCTTTAATGGAGCGGTAGTTGGCAGAAGCGGAATTCAGAGCAAAGTGCTCTGCCAAGTGGTTTGCAATGACGTCGGAGTCAGTACAAACTGCTCCATTCAGTGAGAGCGCAGGGACGCTGACAGGGGTCTGATAGCCATACAGGCGGCGAATCTTGGCCCAGACCTGCGATGGAGTGACATGGTGGCCAATGGTGGACACATACCGCTCTCAGCACTCCTGCTTGGGTTTGCGGATAATGCGGCGGGCTCGCGCACACAGCCGTTTGAAGGCGATAAGGTATTCGATTGAGGGATGTCGCTTGTAATGCTGGAGCGCCCGCCGGCGAGCTTTAATCGCTTCAGCGGTCTCAGGCGACCACCAAGGCACAGTCCGCCACCGAGGGGACCCAGAAGAATGGGGAATGGCAGATTCGGCGGCAGTAACGATGCCGGTGGTGACCGATTGAACCACTGCATCAATGTCATCGTTAGAGAGAGGCTCAATAGCGGCAGTGGAGGAGAACAAGTCCCAGTCAGCCTTATTCAGAGCCCATCTGCTAGGGCGCCCAGAAGACTGACGCTGTGGTAGTGACAGAAAGATCGGAAAGTGGTCACTACCACAAAGGTCGTCATGCACTCTCCATTGGACAGACGGTAAGAGGCTAGGGCTACAGATCGAAAGGTCAATGGCGGAGTATGTGCCATGCGCCACACTGAAGTGTGTGAAGGCACCATCATTTAATATCGAGAGATCGAGCTGCGTCAATAAATGCTCAACGATGGCGCCTCGACCTGTTGCCACTGACCCACCCCACAGATGGTTATGGGCGTTAAAGTCGCCCAGTAACAAGAAAGGTGGCGGCAACTGGGCTATCAGAGCAGCCAGGACATGCTGTGCGACATCACCATCCGGTGGAAGGTAAAGACTGCAGACGGTAACAGCCTGTGGCGTCCACACCCGAACAGCGACAGCCTCTAAAGGTGTTTGGAGAGGTACAGACTCGCTGTGAAGAGAGTTCAGGACAGATATGCAGACGCCACCAGACACCCTTTCATAAGCTGCCCGGTTCTTATAATAACCCCGGTAGCCACGGAGGGCGGGGGTTCGCATTGCCGGAAACCAAGTTTCCTGCAGAGCAATGCAGAGGAAAGGGTGAAGGCTGATAAGTTGGCGGAGCTCAGCTAGATGGTGGAAGAAACCGCCGCAGTTCCACTGGAGGATAGTGTTGTCCATGGCTGAGAAAGGTGTGAGGGAACTGGGAAGGGAGATTACGCCGATGGGTCACCTGCTGTCTCCGATTTAGCACCTGTGATAGTGCTTTCCATGGCCTCTGATGGACCGGCGTGATCGAGGTCCTCAGCGGACGCCAGAATCTCCACCACATCCTCAGATGCAGAGCTGGAAGGTTGCAGTGGGATGGCTGCTACCGCGAGTTCCTTGGGCTGAGAGCTCTTCTTGGGTTTCTCACGCCGTTCCTTGGGTCGCACCGACTGGGAGGGCTTCACTGATTCAGTCTCCGGGACGGAGGAGGATCGTGAAGCCCTACGATCAGCTGATTGCAGGCACTTACGCCACTGTCGGTCGTCAGCCTTCTCGCTGGCGGAAACCTGGGAAGGGAGGGACCCAAGGGACCCCTTTCGAGCGTGAGAAGCCGAAGAAGTTGGACACTTCTCCGGCTTAGAAGTGGGGACGGACGTCCTCGATGGGTGGGATGGTGTTGCTCCTGAGGTAGGTGGCGCAGGAGCAACCCGGTGGGTAGAGCCCCCCACTGGCGAGGGGGCAGGAGGAGTTGTACTACTCGTCAATCCAGCCACGATTTGAGAAACAGACGGGGCTAGCACAGGTGTTGTAGCAGCAGCGTAGGAAGATGTCATTCTCACAGGATGGAGTCGGTCGTATATCCTTTTGGCCTCAGTATAGGTTAGTCGGTCCAGGGTCTTGTATTCCATGATTTTACGCTCTTTCTGGAAAATTCGGCAGTCTGGCAAGCAAGGTGAATCGTGCTCCCCGCAGTTGACACAGATGGGAGGCGGAGCACATGGAGTATTGGGATGTGATGGGCGTCCGCAATCACGACATGTGAGGCTGGAAGTGCAGCGAGAAGACATATGGCCGAACTTCCAGCACTTAAAGCACCGCATCGGGGGAGGGATATAGGGCTTAACGTCACATCGGTAGACCATCACCTTGACCTTTACCAGTAAGGTATCCCCTTCGAAGGCCAAGATGAAGGCACTGGTAGCAATCTGATTTTCCTTCGGACCCCGAGGAACACGCCGGACGAAATGTACACCTCGACGCTATAAACTGGCGCGCAGCTCTTCATCAGACTACAAAAGAAGATCCCTATGGTAAATAACTCCCTGGACCATATTTAAACTCTTATGGGGTGTGATCGTAACGGCAACATCCCCCAACTTGTCACAAGCGAGTAACTGTTGTGACTGGGCAGAGGATGCCGTTTGTATCAGGACTGACCCAGAGCGCATTTTTGACAAGCCCTCCACCTCCCCAAACTTGTCCTCTAAATGCTCGACGGAGAACTGAGGCTTTGTGGAGAGAAAAGACTCCCCATCAGCCCTCGTACAAACTAAGAAGCGGGGCGAATAACTGCTACTGCCATCCTGAGTCTTACGTTCCTCCCACGGTGTGGCGAGGGAGGGGAACGTTTTCGGATCGTACTTCTGAGCGTTAAACTGAGCCCGAGAACGCTTAGAGACTGCTGGCGGCTGGCCACCAGCGAGAGACGATGTACCACGATTCATTGCGGGTCATCCGCCCTGATGCCACCTACTACGACCAAGGGCCCTCCCCACGGGCGCCACCCAGCCACGGCAAGAGCCACCTGGCAGGATGACTGTTGCCGGGAGTCCCGGTACCCCAGGAGGATAGGCATCTACTCCTTGGCATACGTGGGGAGTTAACGGCGCAGGCATCAGTAGAGCGATCCCTGTGTTGTCAGGGGGCTACAACCAACAGGGTACATGGTGGCCCCACCACAATGGACTGGCTACCGTGCTGGATGTTAGGTAACATGTGGTCCATGGTCGCCGTCGGTGCAGAAAGAGGCACTGCACAGTGCAAGGTAAAATCTGCAGCAGAAACAGAGTCATGCCCAAGAGATGGAGAGCGGACAGGACTGCAATTCAACGGTGTATAAGCTGGCGAAAAGTCTGATCGTAAGATGGACACAATGCACCAAGTAAGGCGCCCTTCCCCAATCGGCTCGCTCTTCAGAAAATTTTGAGAGATGGAGGTCAAACCCAACAGGGGACCGTCATATAAGGCCGAAAAGTTTGAGACTCCTTTTAGTCACCTCTTACGACAGGCAGGAATACCGCGGGCCAATTCGAACCCCCGAACCTGCAGGGGGGTGTAAAATCTGTTGGTGACACTTGCAGTAGTGTGCCCAAGTAGGCAAATCTAATGCATTTGTATTTGGTTGTTTGTTACTGGGTGCGACATTTGTTGCCACTGAGAGTAGTAATTGAAATTGGGACCAATTATTTGAAAGCATCTCCATTTTAGACAGAGCTATTTTTTGGAGCTCAGTTTCAATTGGATCACTATTTTTGTCTCTTCCTAGTTTAGTAATGTTTCAAATTACTTTTTCCTTATTCTTGGAGCGCTTCATTTTCGACTGAAGTGTCTGTGCTTTCCTTTTTTAATAAGAGACTGGTGCTTTTACAATATAATTAATAATGGAGTATCAACTCCTTGACTAAAGCTTGTCCTATGAATTATGTAGAGATCTGCCTTCCCAGTAAAAATACTGTACAGAGAGGAGTTTCCTATCCCTTATACTAGCTTCCTTTTAATTTTACACTTGCTTTGTTTAGGCAAAAACAATAATGAAAGTGCTGTATAATATGTTTAAGAAAGAGTTCATTTCCCATCCTCCTCGGCATTCTACCACTTGCTTTTCACTAAACACCACTATCAAGCCACATTCATGATTCTATCATAAAATATTATTATTCTGTGATTTGCATACCGAACTGGTAGGCATATTTTATTGCTGAACTTTGACCATATTGTCAGATGAACCATTGACTTTTGTTTTTACATCTAAATCATTGAAGACTAGTAGGTCTAAAAAGAAACTGTTGATGGTTGTTGTACTATGTCCAATTCTCACAGAGAATTTTACAACTGCAATAGGTCTAAAAAGAAACTGTTGATGGTTGTTGTACTATGTCCAATTCTCACAGAGAATTTTACAACGGCAAATAGTCCAAAGCCGGACATCTACATTTCTAGATGCCTTCTATCTGTAATATTTTACAGGAAACCAACACTGTAGTCTCCACAAACAGCCATTCCCCATTTAAGTTTGAGTAACCTTATTAAAATTGGCTCTATCCATTTTATGAAGCTTAAGTATTTAATAGCGCATCCTGCAGTAAAATGTGAATGTTAAACCCTTACTATTTATATTAAATAACAAATAGGAATTACTTACAGCACCAGATGATGCAGTTATTTGCTGTGGTTCTGTTTTTCCACTAAAACTTCCCAGTAGAGTTGACTGGAAGGAATCACCATCATATACAAATATATAATCGTATGAACATTCTGTACCCATTGTCTTAAAGTTCAATGTAATGAACTGATGACTGCTATTTGCTGCAACAATAAAGAAGTGAAATATTAATTGTATAGAATTCATAAAAGAAAAAAGTCTTTTTATTTAAATTCTTATAAATACACAGAATAAGGAAAGTAAAACATTGTTACCCTCAAATGTACCAACCAAAAGGAATTTAGAAGAGTATTAGAACCAACTGATTTGTGTGGGTATGTAACAGAAAGAAACATTCCACATGGGAAAAATATATTAAAAAAAGATGCTTTGACTTACCAACGGGAAAGCGCTGGTAGATGGACACAATAAAAAACACACAAACACACACAAATATCAAGCTTTCGCAACCCACGGTTGCTTCATCAGGAAAGAGGGAAGGAGAGGGAAAGACGATAGGATGTGGGTTTTAAGGGAGAGGGTAAGGAGTCATTCCAATCCCGGGAGCGGAAAGATTTACCTTAGGGGGAAAAAGGGACAGGTATATACTCGTGTGCGCGCGCGCTGCGCGCGCGCGCACACACACACACACACACACACACACACACACACACATATTCATCCGCACATATACAGACACAAGCAGACTTATGATATTGCTTCTGTCTGTATATGTGCGGATGTATCTGTGTGTGTGTGTGTGTGTGTGTGTGTGTGTGTGTGTGTGTGTGTGTGTGTGTGTGTGTGTGTGTGTGTGTGTGCGCGCGCGCGAGTGTATGCCTGTCCCTTTTTCCCCCGTAAGGTGGGTCTTTCCGCTCTCGGGATTGGAATGACTCCTTACCCTCTCCCTTAAAACCCACATCCTTTCGTCTTTCCCTCTCCTTCCCTCTTTCCTGATGAAGCAACCGTGGGTTGCGAAAGCTTGATATTTGTGTGTGTGTGTTTGTGTGTTTTTTATTGTGTCTATCTACCAGCGCTTTCCCGTTGGTAAGTCAAAGCATCTTTTTTTAACAAAGATGATGTGACTTACCAAACGAAAGCGCTGGCAGGTCCATAGACACACAAACAAACACAAACATACACACAAAATTCAAGCTTTTGCAACCAACAGTTGCTTTATCAGGAAAGAGGGAAGGAAAGGGAAAGACGAAAGAATGTGGGTTTTTAAGGGAGACGGTAAGGAGTCATTCCAATCCCGGGAGCGGAAAGACTTACCTTGGGGGGCGAGGGGGGGCGGGGGAGTGACGGAGGGGGGGGGGGGGAAGGATGGCTGTACACACACACACACACACACACACACACACACACACACACATATCCATCCTCACATATACAGATACAAGCAGACATATCAGCTTGTGCCTGTATATGTGTGGATGGATATGTGTGTGTGTGCTGCACCATTTCAGTGAAGTAATGTGTTCACTGTAAACAATAATGTGTGTGTGTGTGTGTGTGTGTGTGTGTGTGTGTGTGTGTGTGTGTGTAAGTACAAACTAACTTCTGCACCATTTCAGGGCAGTGATGTGTTCATTGTAGATAAGTATTGTAGTAGTTCTATTATATGTTTATTACCTTATAAATTTAAAAAAAAAAATTATTTTAAATTCAGTGCTTTAATGCGATCTTAGTAAATGAGTGTTTGTAAAATGATTCTTTCATATAGTGTTCATTAAAAAAATGATGATCATTCCACTTGGGACCTGTGGAAGGTACATTAACTTATTTGTTTCAGTTGTAAATAATTGTTATCTATTATTGTTTTTCTGACATCCTGGAGGACCTCTTCACTAAGGATCAATTGGAATGAAAATAAATCTAATCTAATCTAACCATTAAAAGACATCAGATCACTTAGACAGCCTGTATTCTACACTCCTTCCTAGAATTTTTTACTGAAGTGAGACCTCAGTTGCCTGAGACTGCAGTCATGTGTGTGTGAATTGTGTTTGCATGATTACGTGTGTGTGTTTCGTCTAATTTTGACGAAGGCCTCACTGGCCAACACCTATATATATGTGAGTCTTTTTGTTGTGCCTATCTGCAGCTCAGCATCTATGCTATATGGTAAGTAGCAACTTTCCTTTTCACAATATTGTTACATTCTATCCTGGATTTTCCATTGTTTGATTATTCCTGATTGTTTCGATTATTCCTGATTGTAAGTCATATGTGTACCAACTTTAACTAAACTGGTGCATGTGTTAAAAAGTTATGCTTGTGTCACCACTTTCTTACTGCCAAACCCACAAATAGACATGTACTAGAGATGTCTACCCCCTATAAGAATCGTCTCCTGGAACCATGTCATATGTTTACACCAAGTTTCTCAGTGGCTAAGTGGATGTCAGTCTATCCATTCAAATGTTTAAACTCCAGTAGGTCCCACAGCTTCTTCTGTCACTATTCACTTCTTTCCCGACTCGCAATGATTTGGCAATGTGAAAATGCTAATTCAATACCACATCAAGCTGTACCCGGTTGGATAAGTTAGTTCATAGTTGGAGGAGCACGTGGAAACACTATAGGGCATTCGCTAGCAAAGTGTGGTGAAATTCAAAACATTCACTTTTGAAACAAAATGTTTACATCTTAGCAGCAAAAAAATGGGGTAAGGAAAAGTACTAAAATTTCTACTGAGACCTCTTTTTAACAGAACGTCTGCTAAATACACACAGCTGCTCGATATTGTGCTGACTTTCTAAAACCAACCAAAAATTTCTAAAAAACGTTACAAAAAATCTAGAAGTAACAGTCAAGCAGACAAAAATTATGCAGAATGATGACCTAATAATAAACTCATCAAAGAAAATTAGGGCCAAGCAGAAAATTATAAAAAAAAGAAAGTTGGTACACATACACTATATAATCAAAGTATCTGGACATCATATGGAATACAGAATTGACCACTAAATGTAAAAGAGGAGGACTTGCCAGTATAACAGGAGAGGGAGCCAATGTGTTGTCAGTAGAAAAGTAGTGACAGCAAAATGGTCAGTCAGGAGAGCTCAATGACTTTGAACGTGGACTAATAATTGGATCTCACTGGAGTAACAAATCCATCAAGGATATTTCAGCTACTTTGAATCTGCCCACGTCAATTTCTGATGATGTACCTGTGAATTATGAAGGAATAACCACAGCTAAATCAAGAAGAGGCATACCTCATGTACGGATGGACAGGGACCTTGAGCAATGTGGAGGATGGTTGTAAAAATTAAAAAAAAATAAAAAAGTGGTAAGAAACACTCACAAGTTTCAAAGCTAGTACAAAGTGGGTAGGGCATTAAAACGAACAGGGCAAAATGATCTAGAAACTCCTTATATGTCACATATTTCAGTAATCAGTGCTACATGACACTTAAGTGGACTGGACAGTGGATGATTGGAAAAAAGTGATTTAGAGTGATTAATCATGCTATACGCTGTTGACTGGTACACTCTCTTTCAGATTCTGAAGGTGTCAGAGATAAAATACAGGGAGTGAAAGGCTATTTACAATTTGTACAGAAAGCAGATGGCAGTCATAAGAGATGAGGGGCATGAAAGGGGAGCCATGGCTGAGAAGGGAGTGAGACGGAGTTGTAGCCTATCTCAGATGTTATTCAATCTGTATATTGTGCAAGCAGTAAAGGAAACAAAAAAAGAATTTGAGTAGAGAAGAAATAAAAACTTTGAGATTTGCCAACAACATTGTACTTCCGTGAGAGACAGCAAAAGACCTGGAAGAGCAGCTGAACAGAATGGACAGTGTCTTGAAAGGAGGATATAAGATGAACAGTAACAAAAGCAGGTTGAGGATAATGAAATGTGGTCAAATTAAATTAGGTGATGGCAACGGTATTGGATTAGGAAACAAGACACTTAAAGTAATAAATGAGTTCTGTTATTTGAGAAGCAAAATAACTAATGATGGTCGAAGTAGATAGGATATAAAATGTAAACTGGCTATGGTAGGTTGGTTGGTTGGTTTGGGGGATTAAAGGGGCCAGACTGCTACAGTCATCGGTCACTATGGTAGTGGAAGCATTTCCAATGAAGAGAAATTTGTTAATGTCGACTATAGATTTAAGTGTCAGGAAGTCGTTTCTTAAAGTATTTGTATGGAGTGTAGCCTTGTATGGAAGTGAAACATGGACGATAAACGGTTTAGACAAGAAGGAATAGAAGCTTTCAAAATGTGGTGCTACAGAAGAATGCTGAAGATCAGATGGGTAGATCACATAACTAATGAAGAGGCATTGAATAAAAGTGGGGAGAAGAGGAATTAGTGGCACAACTCAACTAGAAGTAGGGATAAGTTGGTAGGACATGTTCTGAGGCATCAAGGGATCACCAATTTAATACTGGAGGGAAGCACGGAGGGTAAAAATAAGCATAACTTAGAAGCTCCTGGAGCAATTTCAGCCAAACTATGGACACACGTGACAGTCTATGATGTACCACTGGACTATTACATAATACATAATAGAAATCAAGAGGCACAGATTCAACATATTTACTGAAAATGAGCCTATGTGTCGCTGCTGTACTAGATGGATCTAATGGTGGTAGCAAAGCCAAAACCGATCATGTATTTTACATAACTGGTACGTGAACAATACAAAGATGTCTATAATTTAATCTGTTACAAATGTCACGAGCCCCACTTGCAGGTTCAAGTCACCTAATTTCACAAATTATCTTATAATTCATACTGGATTTATGTTTTAAAAACATGTAAAACACACACACACACACACACACACACACACACACACACACACACACACACACACACAACTGCAGACTCAGGCAACTGAAACTATAGTTGTTTCAGTTGCCCGAAACTGCAGTCTTGTACGTCAGTTGCGTGTGTTTGTGGGGGGGTGCAAGTGTGCATATCTGTGTCTATTGTTGACTAAGGCCGATGGCCAAAAGCATTAATTGGAGAGTCCTTTTGTTGTGCCTATCTGAGGCTCAGCATCCCTGCTATACGGTGAGTAGCAACTTTCCTTCTCATAATATTGTCAACAATTTTCCTCTCTAACAAAAACTGAGATAAATGACTGAGCAGTACTGGGTAGTCACCTAGTATGTGTATGAAGCAAACTCTAGTGAAATTATCAGTAAATTAAAAGCATTAAGCAATAAAATCTCAAGTGGCATTGGTGAAGAATAGGACTTAAAAACATGCAAGCAAATAACAGTAATTTCATTATCAAGGCTTCTCAGACTCTTTTTACATACAGATATCCATCCAGATATTCTAAAAATGGTAATAGTCTCAACACTATTAAAAACTGTTATACTGATACAGAACCCAAAATTTTAACTTTCATAAACAAATATTCATGTCTCACTAATCACCAGCATGTTTTTAAGTCTATCCACACAGTAAATTTTGAGTTGTTAGGCTATATTTTACAATTTCTACACAAACATGAACATGTTGCATGCATTTTCCTAGATGTTATGCAAACTTTTGATCTCTTCTTCCACAAAAATTTTATTTAAAAATTACAACAACAGAGTACATGAGATGTAGCATACAGTACTCATTCATTTCATTCATCTATTCACTCATTATTCATTCATCATGTTTGGTACATCCCATCAAGAAGAAGAAGATATAGGAATGTGAGAAGATATAGGAATGTGGAACAAGTCAAGATTACATACTACACAGAAAACCAAATGGTAAAAACCAAATCTGTACACTGCATTATCAACAAAAGTCACTATAGGGCTTACAATTATTTATGTTTATGGCAACCAAATGGAATTTAGTACATAACTGGAGAAGTCATTAGTTTGAAGAAAGCTATTGTTTATCTCCTACTGGCAGTATAACATTCACACGAATACATTGGTATATTCGCTGTAACTACAGAGCCCTTTTACAACATACAACTAAGAGTCATACAACTATACAATGAACAATTCTATCTGCCACGTAGCTAACAAGATTTTTTAATCCTTGACTCCACATAAACAGATAATTTATCGTGGGAGTGTTTAATGAACCACATTTTTAAATTTATTGTTTTGGATAGGTAGATTTGCTGTTTCTTGCTTTATGTTATATAGGAGCTTGTTGAATACCTTTCCACCAAGCACAAAGCTACACTCTAACAAGGAGTTTACCTCCTTGTAAAGGTGTAGTTTTGAACTTGGGGTGAAAGGTCTTCAACAAACTCCCTTCTAACATGACAATCATTTTTGTGTCTTGTATTGTAATTGTGCAAAACAAGAACTCAGTTAAAAATGAATTTCATTATCAGCTGAGAGAGAGAGAGAGAGAGAGAGAGAGAGAGAGAGAGAGAGAGAGAGAGAGAGAGAAGGAAGAGTACAGTTTAATGCCCCTTCGATGAAGAGCTGATCAGTCTGAGCAGATTTGGATTTGGGGAAGAAAACGGAAACAAATTGTCCGTATGCTTTCCAAAAGAACCGTTCTGGAATCTGCTTTAATAAATTTTGGTAACCCATGGAAAACCTATATTTGGGTAAACAGATGTGGATTTGATCTGCTCCCCTCCCGAATGCAAGTATATTGTAAGAATTCCAAGATTCTTAAAAAGCACCCTGTTAAATGAGCAATTATCTTATTATTATTATTATTATTATTATTATTATTATTATTATTATTATTACTATTATGCTTACATTAGCTGAATAAGTACTTCATTAATAGATGCATTGCCCCAATAGATAACGCTATAGAATAACCAAGAGTGAAATTATGTTAAGTAATCCAACAACCCCCCCCCCCTCCCCCTTTAAGGTAAACACTCTAAGATACCCCTAAGTGAAAAATACACCTAACTGAGGTTTTTGGCTAGTTTACTTGAATGTTGATTCCATTTTGGGCAAACTGTACCCCCCCCCCCCCCAAAAAAAAAAAATTTTACACAAAGCATTTCATACAGTGTGTGCTATTAATATTTAATCCTGTTGGCAGCAAGTCAGTTTTGCATGTTTGAAATTGTACAATATTAGTCTCCATAAAATTAAGGAGTTACATTCACTACTGAATCAGCTGGACTGTTCCACTACCACTTTATCTATCTGGTGAAGTTCGGTATGGGGGCATAAAGGTTAAGAAAAGGGACAAAACCCATACCAAACTTTGTCGGACACCTCACATTATGTTTTGGCATTCTAAGCTTCATTTCATTGCTTTGAGACATATCAGTAAATGCGAAATTCTGCTTCTCCTATTAAAGTAATACATTGCCCATTTAAGGATGACACCGTTAATGACAGTACATTTTAGTTTGCTTAGTAGAATAGGTGATCCAGACAATTAAAGGCTTTGTGAAGATCACGTAATGTTCTAAGAACGTAATTTTTCTGGTTTAGCTCTGAGAGGTCTTAATATGCAAGGTCTTTTAGAACTCTTCCTACAAGATACACTGCAAAATATTGAAGATAGTAATTCTGACATATAAGCAAATGTGTTACAAGAAAAATATAGCCGAATCAGGTAACAAAATAAAGACAGTTTGGGATACAGTGAAGTAGGACACTGGCAGAACTAAAGATGATGTGCTGATAGCACTGAGATTAATTTTACATTGGCTTATTTATTTTTTATTTACGCATCAAGTTCCGTAGGACCAAATTAAAGAGCAAATCTCCAAGGTCATGAACTTGTCAGTACATGAAATTAGAACATATCAGTAATAACAGATAAAAGTAAAATGTTTATGAACCTGAACAAAGTCAATTCATAAGTTTAAGTAAACACAATCAACAATACAACAAGAACCAGCTTACTTTTTCACGGAACAGATGGAGTGACCCATTATGAAACTCTTCAGTTTTGATTTGAAAGCGCGGGAACTACTGCTAAGATTTTTTAATTCAAGTGGTAACGTAATGAAAGTGGATGCAGCAGTATACTGCACATCTTTCTGCACAAGAGTTAAGGAAGTCCGATCCAAATGCAGGTCCAATATCTGCCAAGTATTAACTGAGTGAAAGCTGCTTATTCTTGGGAATAAGCTAACATTCTTAACAAGAAATGACAGTAAGAAAGTGAGGGCAATGTCAAAATCCTCATTATTATTTAGCGTATAGCTAATACAGACATATTTATTTATTTATTTATGCATTTATTTTACATGGCAAGATTAGGGCCTTCAGGCCCTCTCTTACACCTAACCAGGCATACTCAGATTGAACGAGTTACAGTTTCTACATAACATTAAGGACATATAGCCTATTATGCAGTATTGATGTTAAAGGAAAAAAAATAGATATTATAACAGTAGTACAATGATAATTATAACAATCAATAATAATAATAATAATAATAATAATAATAATAATAATAATAATAGTAATAATAATAATGACTATGTATATGAAAGTAAACATACTTTTCTTTTCTGAATGTCAGTCCCATTGTTAGTTGGGAATTTTCTCGTTATGTTCTTGCAGCTTGTGAGTTATTCTCATCGAGCAGAGACATAAGACGATAGAATGGGGTGAAAGAGATATATAAGAGGTAGATAGGTTAGAGGAAGAGAAATAGAACGGTGATGGAGAGGAGAAAGAAAGAGATGGGAGGGGCACAAGATTGGTGGCTATACCGTCCCTAATATGTAAGTTTTGAGTTCCATCTTGAATGTTGAGTTGTTCTGGATAAGACGCAGATCACAGGGGAGCACGTTCCATAGTCGTATGTCTGAGATGGAGAATGACACAGAGAAAGATTTTGTGTTATGTAAAGGTACAGCCAAGATGATAGACGTATCCGATCTGGTGTTGCGATTGTGGAATGATGATAGGTGTTTAATGTGAGAAGATAAGTATTGGGGGCACCAGTGACTAAGAAATCGATGAAGTAAGCACATCGTGTGGAGATCGCGTGCCGTATGTGAGCGTATCCAACCTAGCTGGGAGTATGAAGGACTGATATGATCATACAACCGAATATTGCACACGTATCTAACGCAAGCATTCATCACTAGCTCGAGGCATCTAGAATTTTCACTATTTGTGCCGTGTTGAACTACATCGCAGTAGTAAAGATTAGGCAAGACTAGTGTTTGGACTAATTTTTGTTTAACATGGATTGGAAATATTTTTCTAAATTTTTGAATTGCATGTAGGGAGGAGAGCGATTTCCGGCAAGCTGTGACTGTTTGTTCTTCCCAGTTTAGGTGTTCATCCAAGATTATTCCAAGGTCTTTTACTGTTTTTTGGTATGGTAGTTGGGTACCATTGAGGAGTATTTTAGGGACTGTTTCGCGAAAGTACCGGCTGATTAACTTTGGATGAGATATAAGTATGACCTGTGATTTCTTGGGGTTTAGTTTCAGACCTAGGTTCTGTGCCCATCGAGAAACAGAGCAAAGATCTGCATTCATACTCGCTACTGCGCCAGCAATATTTTTGGGGCTTGCACTTATGTACAGTTGGATGTCGTCGGCATAAAGATGGTAGTTGCAGGAGTGAATCACTGAAGAAATATCATTAATGTACAGTGAGAAGAGTAGTGGACCAAGGACGGAGCCTTGGGGAACTCCAGAGCGCACGCTTTTCCATGATGACTTTTCCGACCCACAAATGACTTGTTGACTTCTGTTTTTGAGGAAGCTGTCGAACCAGTGTATTGCGCTGTTTGAGAAATTCAGCTGTTTCATTTTAATTAGTAATATATCGAAGTCAACTGTGTCAAAAGCCTTGCTAAAGTCAAGCAGTGTTAGGATAGTAGCTTCACGTCTGTCCATAGCATGTTTAATGTCATCAGTTACTTTGATTAATGCGGTTGCTGTACTATGGTGCTTTCGAAAGCCTGACTGATATTCGTCATGGATGTTATGAGTTTTGAGGTCAGTTGTTCATGGACGATGTACTCTAGGGCTTTAGAAATTGCAGGTAGTATGCTGATCGGCCTGTAGTCACCTGGCGACTTAGGGTTGTCAGTCTTGGGTATAGGCTTAATTAAACTTTGCTTCCACTCAATAGGATATGTACTACTGACAAGAGAGAGGTTGAAGATGTCTGTGATAACTGGAATAATAGTGTCTACGACGTTCTTAATCATGCCAATGCTCACTCCATCATTTCCTACTGCCTCGGAAGAGATTCTCATAATTGCCTTGTGTACTGTGCCGGTAGTGACATGTTTTAGGAAAAACTTGTCTCTCTAGAGATTGATATCTTGGGGCTGGTAATTTGTCGCTGCGTGGCAGTTTGCAGCTGTTGAGAAGAAATCGTTCAATTCTTCTGCAGACGCTTGATAAACAGCGTCAGATCTTCGCTTCCCTATACCGAAACTGCGCAGCTTTTTCCACAGTGCAGCAGGTTTTGATATGCCGCATACGACAGAGCGGGCATGTCTGATTTTGGCATTCCTCACGCTTTGCTTGGTTCTGTTTCGGAGTTTCCTATAAGCTTCGTACGGCTCGGGAGTTGGGTTACACTTGAAGGCCCTATGTGCAGCATCACGTTTATTCATTAACTGGCGTAATGCAGTGGTGAGCCACGGAGCGGGAGCTCTCTTTACCTTAACAGTGCGTTGAGGAGCATGTTTATCATACAGTGCAATAATTTTGCGACATAATTGCCGAATTTTTTCGTCTAAAGTCGGTTCATTGCTTATATCATGCCAAGGGATGTCTGAGCAATCCTTTTGAAGAGCGTCATGGTTAACATTTTTCAAGTTTCTGTAGGTTACCAGGTGAGATTTTTCTTTGGTAGTATGCATTGAGTAATTTAAGAATATCACGTCATGAGCAGAGAGTCCCGGAGCGGATGTCTGATTGGCGCGGATTATTTTATCTGGTCGCTTTGTTGCTATTATATCTATGATTGTGTGGCTGTGTGGCGTGTGATGAGTTGGGTCCAGCGGTGTTAAACTCATATCATTGGAGTGGAACAGTCGCCTTAGTTTTTCGGCAGAGGGAGATTTTAACTGTAAGTCGATGTTTGTGTCGCCCATAATGATTATGTGTTCATACTGTGTCACGAGTGAGGACAGGGCAGACTGAAATGAGGACATGGCACCGACGTTTGGAGGTTTATAGATTACTCCAATTAGCAGTTTCTGATTTGATGTATTTATTTCGAAAAACAAGAACTCTGCTTCTCCTTCGCCCTTTGCATCCGATGTGCGTAGCACAGTAGGTGTCAGATCAGAGCGAACATAGACACCCACACCACCCCCGCGTCGTGTTTCACGATCTGCCCTTAGGAGAGAGTAACCAGCGATTCGGATAGCGTCGGAAGAAATGTTTGGTTTCAACCAAGTTTCAGAAACGAGGATAATGTGGAACAGCGATTTGCAGAACAGGTCACAGAACTCGTCGAAGTGAGCCGTTAGCGACTGCGCGTTCGCGTGGGCCACAAAGAGCCCGCCGCCGGAACCGGTCCATCCCATTGTGGCCGCCTGTAGGACCGAGCTGGATTTCGCGGGGCAAGACATATTTACAGTTGTGTCCAAGGTCGTGACTGACTCAAGCGTCTGTGGACTAAAGGTGAAAAACACGCTGGAAGTATCGAAGAAGGGAGTGAAAAGAAAGATGGAAAGTGGCAGTAGTAGTTACGAAAAAGATAGTAGTAGTAGTAGTAGTAGTAGTAGTAGTGGTGGCGAAGATGAAAATAACATATATAGAAAGGCGGTTGTAAGGAGATTCCTGTTAATGGAGAATGTTAATTCCCATTTGACTGACAACATGAATATACATGAGCACTTATCATAGACAAATAAAGAAACAATATTTTTGTGAAACAATTGACTGATTTTAAATAGAGTACTTATGGTACTTATAGAAATAACGGAGCAGTATTTAAGCTAAAAAAATGAAAAGAAAGAATAAAAATTAACTTATATTAGACAGATTACAATATGAGACTTTGTGTCTCGCGAGATTTCGCTCAGTCTTTCAGTTCGAACATGTTTGTCACCGTTTTCCTCCCTCCTTCCGTCTTGATTACGATCCTCCCATCCTGGGTCCATACATTTTGAAGGCCAAACTGTGTGATCGCAGCGTTCAAAACTTTTAGTCTTTCGCGCGTCAGATCTTCCCTCAGGGTAACCCCACTCTTGGCGAGTTTTCTTTTCTGAGCAAACACTTCAGCTCTTTTCCGGTAAGACACAAATTTAATTATTATGGGCCTGGGTTTCATGGCACCTGGTATCCTGCGCCCAACACGGTGGCTTCTGTCAATATCGCCCACGTCGATCTGCACGCCAAGTTTCTCACGCACGAGGCTAATGGCCGGGTCGTCGGTGTTTTCGGGATCGTTTTCAGCTACCCCGAACAAGCGCAAGCTGTTCCTTCGCTGATAATGCTCAATTTCATCGGTGGCAGCAGACAGTTTAGCCTCTACGTCGGAGCCTTTTTTTCTCTTGTGCGGCCAGGGACTTTCTAAGAGACTGGATTTCGGTGCTGTTGCTCCCGACAGACTCTTGCAGTTTGTCCATGACCGCGGCCGTCACGGAGTCCGTGATGGATTGGACAATTACGTCTAGCGTGTCTTTGCTGTGCAGCGCCGCACTCACCTAGGACCGGACGAGCTCCCCGATGTCGGGAAGCGGGGCCTCACCTGCCGCCGGAGACCGGGCGCCCGCGCTGCCTGCGCCCCTGTAGCCTCGCTTGCTGCCACTTACTCGTGCTCTTCCCATTTTTCACTCACTTATCACTTGTGGTAATCAACGGAGAACAATACACCACGGCAAGTAACACTTGTTTAGTCAGATGCACACGTTGTGGACTGCCGCACTTCTCTGTAACACCTTCAATGAGCGGAAAAACTCGCGAGCCGAAGAAACGCTCAGTGAAATTACATATACATATGTACATATTGACCACAAGAAACTCAAGTTTGTCTTTACAACTGAATATCCAGTCCTTCAATCCAGCGCACTGCATCTGGAGGCAGGAAGTCCTCTTTGGCGCCATGATAGGCTCGAATCCTGCATTCACTGACAATGTGCTGAACAGTCTGGTATGGAGCCCCGCAGTCACATGCTGGATCAGGCAGCTTCTTCCACTTAAAGAGAGCATCCCTGCATAGCCCATGGCTGGTACGGATTCTGTTGAGAGTAGACCAGGTCTTGCGTGGTAAGTCGAATCCACTTGGAAGTTTAGCACCTGAGAAGATGTTATGCAGATGCACATCTGTCACTGCTTCCCACCGACCTTTCCATTCTTCAAGAGGTTTGAAATTCTTAGCAACCACGTCAGCAGCATCGCACAGAGTTGGATGGCGTGATTTCAGTCTCTTGCAATTTAAAAGTGGCAGGTCACTATGCACGGGTAGGTTAGAATTCCTGGAGATCTTGTGGAATTCTCTCGTAAGGGCATTACATCTGTGTAGATCAAGAAGCATTATACCGGTTAACAGTGGAAGCCAATAAACTGGAGTAGATCTGATTGTGTCAGATATTATGCGCATTGTCGTATTCAGCTGGGTATCAAGAAGCCTTGTATGATGACTATTCATCCAAACAGGTGCCCAATACTCAGCACTTGAGTATACCAAGCCTAGAGCTGAAGTTCGCAGAGTGGTTGCTGTAGATCCCCAGGTAGTTCCGCATAGCTTATGGAGGATGTTGTTTCGAGTCCTCAGCTTTTGAGCTAAGTTAAGAAGGTGTTGTTTGAAGCATAGTGTACGATCCAGGATGACACCAAGATATTTTGGGTTCCAATTGTGACGAAGAATTCTGCCTCTGAAACTTACTTCCAGTTTTACATCTGCCAACTGGTTATTTAGATGGAAGCAACACACTTCTGTTTTACTTACACTGGGTTGGAGTCTCCAGATTTTGAAGTAATCATCTAATGCAGACAGGTCATTGGCTAAAATCTCTTCTGTTGTCTTCATTTCCTGGTGTTTGACGGCTAGAGCCAGGTCATCGGCATAGCAGTATTTTCTGGACGAAGTGTCAGGTAGATCAGATAGATATAGGTTGAACAGTAAGGGTGAGAGAAATGATCCTTGAGGCAATCCGTTGTTCAGCTTCCTCTCCTTATTTATGTTGCTTCCAGTGATTACCTGGAACTTCCGATCACTTAGCATGCTGTTAATCAGTCGAGCCATTGTTCTGCAGCGTATGATGTGGAGAAATTTGTAGATAAGGCCTTCCCTCCACACAGTGTGGAAGGCAGCAGTTAGATCAACAAATGCCACAGATGTTTTCTGCTTCATTTGGTATCCTGAATGTCAATGTAAAAATCCTCAGACTCTTGAACATGAGTTGATAAGAGGTTCGTGGACTTACACCACTTACTGCCGGAAGTGTCCCTTTCTGAGCCAAAAATATCCTTTTAGAATGGGAAGAGTTACCACAGAATATAAAACCATATGACATAAGCGAATGAAAATAAGCAATGTAAACTAATTTTTGTGTCGAACGATCACTCACATCAGATACCGTTTAAACAGTAAAAATGGCAGCATTATGTCTTTGAACAAGATCCTGAACATGGGCGTTCCATGACAGTTTACTATCTATCTGAACACCTACAAATTGAACTGTTCAGTTTCACTAATCGTATGCCGATTCTGTGAAATTAAAACGTCAGGTTTTGTCTAATTGTGTGTTAAAAACTGTAAAAACTGAGTCTCACTGTGATTTAGCGTTTGTTTATTTTCTACAAGCCATGAACTTAGGTCATGAACTGCGCTATTTGAAACCAAGTCAATGTTATACACAACATCCTTTACTATTAAGCTAGTGTCATCAGCAAACAGAAATATTTTATAGTTACCCGTAATACTAGAGTGCATATTATTTATATAAATAAGCAACAGGAGTGACCCCAACACTGATCCCTGGGGCACTGTTGTAAAAAGTTTTAACAGGCGTTTCATAAAACTGTCACTGAAAAGATGACATTGTCATGTTCAGTAGATGTTGCCATAAATACCTCAGGCTAGCCACTATAAATAACTTCAGTACTATGGATATGACCCTCACTATACAAGCAGAAATAATGTCCAGCATAAAATGTTTAAAATTGAAAATTCTAGCAATAATGACAGAATTTCAACAAAATTAATTAAAGAGTGTTGTTTTGAGTTTAGCAGCATATTTAGTTACTTGTGTAAACAAGCCATTTATCACAGGAAATTGTCTTTATTGGCTGACATAATTATGTTGAATTTAAGCCTCTGTATAAGAAAAGAGATGAGGAAATATCATCAAACTTCTGTGCAATTTCACTTTTGCTGCCATTCTAGGAAATTTCAAATAATATATAGTCAAAGTTACAGTTTGGATTTCTAAAGGGTTCCAATACTAAAAAGACTATTTAATTGTACAGTACGTTCTGTGATATATTAAAAGATTATGACTGCGTAAATCACAATATCCTTTTGATCTATTAAAAGCTTATGATTGTGTAAATACAATATCCTTTTAAGCAAATTATAATATTGTGATGGTACAGAAAATGCTGCAAAATCATTTAAATCATATCTCTGTGATGGTAAACAAAGGGTTTCAATACAAAACAGTCCAAGGTTTAGGCTATCATGCATCATCCACCAGGGAATTAATTACATATTCTGTTCAACAAGGTTCATGTTTGGGGCCCAACTTTTTCTGGTATATGCCATCGATGTCAGCAGTAACACTGCGAAGTTTGTTTTGTTTGCAGATGATAGAAACATCGCAATAGGGCCTAAATAAAAAATCTAGTAGTTTTAGAAATATCAATTAAATATTTTCATGGACATTAACAAAAGGTTCCTAGCCAATCCTTCACCCTAAATTTTCACGAGGGGAGGGAGGGGGAGACTGGGGACAGTATGTTGTTCAGAACTCCCCCCCAACCAATATCTGCCGAAAATATGACGACAAGCACACAGAAGAGGCTGACGGTGTTAATTTCTTGGGATTACAGCTCAAAAATAAATTCAATTGGGAGGAGTAGACCACAGAACTGCTGAAACACCTACATAAATCTTTATTGTTGTCAGTTATAGGTGACAAAAAAAAATAAAACCGTGGGTTGCGAAAGCTCGAAATTTTGTGTGTGTGTTTGTGTGTTTTTTTATTGTGCCTATCTACCAGTGATTTCCCGCTTGGTAAGTCATGGAATCTTTCTTTTTAATATATTTTTCCCATGTGGAATGTTTCTTTCTATTTCATTTATATCATCAATTAAATAATTTTATCAATAACTGATTGTTTGATATTAATAATGCACACACATTACTCTGTTTTACTAAGAAATTCATCAATTGAATAGGAGTTGAGAACCAATAAACCCTTTAGGTTTCTGTTAAACTAGACTTTATTTGCAGTTAAATTTTTAATGGCTGCTGGCAAATTAGTGAAAATGTGTTCCTGAATAGTGGACACCGTTATGGACCAAAGTAAGTGGCCTTAAATCTTTACGATGATTATTTGTATTTGTGATATTGGTTCCATGAACTGAGCTGTTGGTTTGAAAAACAGACATATTATTTATGACAAATTTCATTATAGAAAAATATGTAGAGAAGCAGTAGTCAGTATCCCCAGTCCCTTGAACAGGTCTCTGCAGGACGTTCTTGAGTTCACACCACAAATAATTGGTATTACATGCTTTTGGACTTGGAAAACACTTAATTTGGCTTCATCAGTCATCCTGTAAAAAATTATCCTGTTTGAAATTAGAGAGTGAAAGTATAGGTATACACTCGTGCACACACACACACACACACACACACACACACACACACACACACACACACACACACACATATCCTTCCACACATATACAGACACAAGCAGACATTTTATTGTGCCTATCTACCAGCGCTTTCCCGCTTGGTAAGTCATGGAATCTTTGTTTATAATATGTCTGCTTGTGTCTGTATATGTGTGGATGGATATGTGTGTGTGTGCGAGTGTATACCTATCCTTTTTTCCCCCCTAAGGTAAGTCTTTCCGCTCCCGGGATTGGAATGACTCCTTACCCTCTCCCTTAAAACCCACATCCTTTCATCTTTCCCTCTCCTTCCCTCTTTCCTGACGAAGCAACAGTGGGTTGGGAAAGCTCGAAATTTTGTGTGTGTGTGTGTGTGTGTGTGTGTGTGTGTGTGTGTGTGTGTGTTTGTGTTTTTTTTATTGTGCCTATCTACCAGCGCTTTCCCGCTTGGTAAGTCATGGAATCTTTGTTTTTAATATAAATTATTTAATTGGATAGATAAAAAGTCTACTCCCAAGCGGTGGCAGAACACACACATAAAAGATTGTTGTGATTGGCAAGCTTTCGGAGCCAGTGGCTCCTTCTTCAGGCAGATGGGTTCAAGGGGAAGGAAGAAGGGTGAAGAAAATGGACTGGAGAGGTCTAGGAAAAGGGGCAGATTTGGCAAAGTTACCCAGAACTGCTGGTCAGAGGAAACTTACCGTACGGGATGAGAAGGAAACACTGATTGTTGGAAACTGCATCAGATGACCTTTAAGCTCTCGGGTTTTTAAATCTCGTCCAATGCAGTCCCCAACAATGAGTCATTTCTTTCATCCCATACGGTAAGTCTCCCCTGCTCTGTGGTTCTTGGTGACTTTTCCAAAATCTACCCCTTTTCCTAGACCTCTCCAGTGCTTTTCCTTTGCCCTTCTTCCTTCCCCTTTAACCCTTCTGCCTGAAGAAGGAGCCACTGGCTCCGAAAGCTTGCCAATCACAACAATCTTTTATGTGTGTGTTCTGCCACTGCCTGGTTAACAGATTTTTTATCTATCCAATTCAATAATGTTAGTATTACATAATATCTGCCTTCTGCACATCTTCAGTGCTCTACTTTGATCAATATAAGTAGTGTGTTGTAATTAAAATAAAGTAAAGTCATATGGTATGAATTGCTGGGAGACTCTGAAGGGCAAGTTCAGTCGTCTAATTGGAAAGGTTTTCCTTATTGTTCGCATGCAGGTACCTTTCCTTCACAAAGTATGGGACCTGCGTATGTAGGTGTATCTATGAGGTGTATGTGACTGTAATATGTTCTGCCCACAAGAAGGATAGATCAACATTAACAGTGTCACATGCTCTCACTTCATGAGATATTGTGGAGAGGTCTGGCATTTAAACATGGATATGGGCACAAAGTCTGGTGATCAGAAACTTTATGCCACCAATTCTCCTCCCACTGCCAGTCAAATACTGACAATAGAAATTTCTTCCACCTCCAGGATTCGAATTGGCTTACCTCCGGGTCGAGTGCCACTCCACAGGTATGTGTCAGTGACCTTGGCCATAGTGACAGCTGTGTTGCAACTGACTTTTCTCTTTGATAAATCGTAGCTACAATAGCCTACTGTCATAAACATCTCAGTGCATTGTACACTTACATGTTCTGTGATAAGTTCGTTGTTTCCTTTGAATACATTTCAGATTTTTTGACTTGTTCTGCATCCACTTGGGAAATGTGGAAGGTGCATTACCTTTTTTTTTTTTTAATTTTGTACTGTATACAAGGGCTTCTAAGAAAGAAATGCACCACTTTCTTTTTCCTTCAACAGCTATTTATTGAACATAATGAGAATTACACAAACGAAAGAATGGTGTTTTCTCTACACGCCCTCCACATAATGTCTATTGATTTCCATGGCCATCCTCCAGTATGGAACAAGGACGGGTATGCCCTGTTGGTACCAGCATCCAGGAGTGTGGATAATTGCATCCACACTTCCTTTTATGATTGACAGATGCAGCACCAACTGCCAAGTCATAATGTGTTTGTCCTCACGAATAACAACATCAGCTCGCTGCAACACGTTAGGTGTGACAGCAGTGGATGGTCTTCCTGACCGCTGCAAATCATGGAGCTCCGCTCAACTGCCTTCTGATGACTTCATCCTCCGTGCCCAAGGAATAACTGTACTTCTGTTGACAGCAGATATTCCATTGAGTTTGCACAAGTATTTGTGAATATTCCCCACAGTTTCTCTCTCTGCAGTGAGAAATTCAATGGTGGCACATTGCTTGTAACACACATCACATTCAGACGCCATATTGAAACTGTCCTGCAGCTACGTCACCTTTCGGAAGTGACAGAAACTTGGTGCAATCACTCAGGAGACTTCAAATAATACATATGTATCATTTTGCATTCATAGCATTGTTTTCAGCTGAGAAAAAAAAATAGTGCATTACTTTCTGGGCAACCCTCATATGTTTGTTCTATGGCATGTTCTACATTCTTGAGAGTCTTCGCATTATGGAACATTAAATCACAAAATGGGGTCAGTTAGTATTTTTTGCAACCTAAGGCATTTGACTGCATGAATTCTGCTAGATAATAAGGACTGGCAACATTATTCTGACTGGGAAGAAATCACATATGGGGTTCCCAAGGCTCAATTTCAAGTCCACTATGTTCCACATGCATGTAAATGATCTTTTGTCTAATATACAATAAGCAGAATTAGTTTTTTTTGTAGATGATGCTAGTATTGTAATTAATCCAAGAAAACATACAGCAACAAAAAATGGTGAGTAATGTTCTTAAAACTGGTTTTCTGTGAATAGTCTCGCCCCCAATTTAATAAAGACACAACATATTCACATATAGTTGTACTATATCAATGATACACTTATCAGCCAGAACATTATGACCACTACCAAATTGTCAGTATGTCCGCTTTTGACATGGATAACAGTGGTAATGCATCATATCACGGAAGCAAGGAGGCTTGCTGGAGGGATTTGGCACCACAACTGCACACACAAGTCACCTAATTCCCACAAATTGCAGGGAGGGGAGTGATGAACTCTTACGCCACGTGCAGTCACATCCCAGATATCTCCGTTCACGTCCACATCTGGCTAGCTGGGACCCAGCACATCAATTGGAACTCACCACTGTGTTCCTCAAACCACTCCATCATACTTCTGGCCTTGTGACAAGGCCCATTATCTTGTTGAAAATACCCCTGCAGCTGGGAAATATGACCATCCTGAAGGGGTGCATGTGATTGGCAACCAGTGTATGACACTCCTTGGCCACCATGGTAACTTGCACAAACTCCACTGGACCCTTGGATGCCCACATGAATGTTCTCCCAAGCATAATGGAGCCACCACCAGCTTGTCTCCGTCCTGCAGTATAAGTATCAAGGAGCTGTTCCCCTGGAAGATGCCGGATTCGCGCCCTACCATCAGTACGACAAAGAAGACATCAAGATACATCAGACCATGCAATGTTCTGCCACTGCATCAATGTCCAGTACTGATGGTCACATGCCCATTTCAGTCGTAGTTGCTGATGTCATGTGTTGACATTGGGACATGCATGGGTTGTCAGCTGCGGATGCCCATCGTTAGAAGTGTTCAGTGCACTGTGTGTTCAGACACACTTGCACTCTACCCAGCATTAAAGTCTGACGTTAGCTCTGTCACAGTTCACCACTTGTCCTGTTTTACCAGTCTGCCCAGCCTATGACATCCAACATTTGTAATGAGGAGTGGCCACCCAAAACCCACAATGTCTGAATGTGGCTTCACGTGGGTTTGCCATACATCAAAGACACTCATCACAGCACTCCTTGAACACACGACAAGTTGTGCAGTTTTTTAAATGCTCATGACAAGCCTTCAGGCCAACACCATCTGCCCTCATTCAAACTCAGATAGACCAGACACCTTCCACATTATACATACACTGACTGATACTATAGGCACCGTGCATTTGTGTCTGACTAGCAGTCATTCCTTGCCAGGAATCACCTGGACGGGTTTACATCGATAGCAGGTTGGTGGTCATAATGTTTTGGCTGATTAGTGTAAGTGTAATACATTGTGAGGAAACAATAAATAGGGCGGCAACTTCCAAATTCTTAGGTTCCTAAACGGATTAGTAATTAAACCGGAAAAATACCACACACAAACACAAACACACACACACACACACACACACACACACACACACACACACACACACACACACACACTTTAGAGCTACTAGAACAATTCAGTTCAGCCACATTTGCAAATCTTGGAGAGAGACAAATCAGTGAGTTGACATATTTTGCATATTTTCATTTGTTAATGTCATATGGACTAATGTTTTGAAGTAACTCAATTCTAAGCCCCGGGTCTGGGTTCCCTTGCTAAATGGAAGGTATTTGTATAGAAGGACTTAGAAATAATGTCCCATGTATAGCTTCAGGATGATGCAGTTCATTCCCCACTTATTTCATCATATGCTAGTCTTTACAAAGTGTTAGAAAGGGGGAGCCACACCTTCAAAACTGATAAAGATAAGACACAAGATATGGTTTCCACTGTGAGGCTCCAACCAGCATACATGGAAGAGAGTACCCTTCTTACTTAGCCCAAGGCATGGCTTTCTGAGAAAGGAACTGGCAAGTTGGCAAACAGTTCCAAGAAACAGGTGAAAACATTTATTAAACCCAACACTTCATCCACTGGACCCAGAGCAACCTACATGTGAACACACTGTTTGCACAAGGTAAATAGTCAAGTAAAATGCAAGTTTCTTCACGTGCTGGGAGCACCTGGCTTTAAAATAAAGGGAAGGAGGGAGTTATGTGGAGTCATTAATCAGACGATGCACCACAACAAGGGAATAGTGTTCTCTTTGGAGTGTAAATGGATTATATTTGCAACTGCCAGCAAAGTAACTCGTGGTTTGCTCCTTCTCTCTCTCTCTCTCTCTCTCTCTCTCTCTCTCTCTCTCTCTGACTCTTTTTTTTTAATTTAATTTTTTTTTTTTGCAGCCCCCCCCCCCCTACTGTTTGCATTTATGAGATAGAAATAAATGTAACCTATCACATTCTTCCATAATAAATATATATATGGAGAGCTCCCAAAAGTTCTTGTGGGTGGTTGTTTAGAATGTGTTGTTTATTGGGGCCATATAGGTCTAGCAGAGATGATTTGTGAATTTTTGTTTTACTCATCTCATGATGTACATTTGCAATCCATTTGGTTTGCATACAGGAGATATGTCAAAAATTTATAAAACAATTACAATGATTTTACATAAATAAATAATAGCACTATAATAAATAACAACACTATAAGGATAACACATTGTACTCAGCTCAAATTTCCAGTTTGTCCTGCATGAATTCATCCACTGAGTAATAACATTTCAGTGTCAGTACCTCATACAGCTTTCTAAAGTGAACCTAAATTCATCTGCATCAACTTGTTCCTTTTAATTTATTACAAATTTACATTCCCATGTATTGAGGTCCCTGAGCACACAGTCTGAGGCAGTGACTGGGGAGCATAAAATTTTCTTTGTTTCTGGTGTAATGTGAATGGACAAAATGGTTTCCCTCAAATAATTCATGTCTGGTGTACAAAAATATAATAACCACATATTTGTATAAGGATGGCAGAGTTGATATTTTAAGTTTTCTAAATAATGGTCGACATGGTTCTTTGTGATTTGCAGAGCACATATTTCGTATGATTTTTTTCTGTATTTTTAGTATCCACACTATGTTTGTCAAGTTACCCCAAAAAACAATGCCATACCTAATAATGGATTCGAAGTAGCTTGCATATGCTACTTTTCGTGTGTCCATGTCAGTTGCAGTTGACAGTATTTGCAATGCAAATGCAAAGCTGCTCAGTTTGTTTGACAGGTATTCAATGTGTGACTGCCAGCTCAAATTTTTATCTGCATTTAAACCTAAGAGTCAACTTCTTCTATACCTTGGTTGTTCTGTACAATCTTAATCTGCACACATTTTGACTGTTTTGTTCTGAACTGCATCACGTGAGTCTTAGATATTCAACCCATTTAGCTGAAACCAAGTTTCTAAGGTACTGAAGGTACGGATCACAGATTTGGGAATTTTTTTCCGAGTCCTGATCTTCAACTAAGACAGAAGTATCATCTGCGAACAAAACTGGTGGGGAGCTGATATTTAACGGTCAGTCATTAACATAAAACAAAAATAGGACTGGGCCTAATATGGAGCCTTGTGGAACACCCTGAGATATTTTTTTTCCAGTCAGAAAAATAATATGTGCCATTTGAAGAAATGTTAACTCTTTGCTTTCTATTGGATAAGTAGGATTTAAGCCATTGTAGGGCACTGCCATACTTTTCAAGTTTGTAAACAAGCAATGCATGGTTTACGGAATCAAATGCCTTTGTGAGGTCGCAGAAAATTCCTGCCGCCTTATTTCTCTTGTCTAATTATGTACTTATTTTATCAATGAAACTGTTTACCGTAACAATGGTGTTTTTAACCTGCTGAAAACCAAACTGATTGTTTAGAATAACAGAATATTTTGCAATGAAGTTTTGGATTTGTGCAACAGCAAGTTTTTCAAATGTTTTAGATAGGACTGGGAGAATCGAGATAGGACGATAATTTGCCATGATCTCTCTTGATCCCTTCTTGAAGAATGGTTTGACTTCAGCATATTTCAGTACCACTGGGAAACAGCCTTCTTCAAAACATTGATTTATTATCTGAGCTAGTGGGTTTGCAATTCTAATGTGTACCACTTTAATATCTTTGGTGGGTATTCCATCCCAACCTACAGATTTTTTATTTCTTAATTTTAGAATAGCATTTTCTACATCATCCACAGAAACTTTTGAGAATTTTGTAAAGTTTTCAGAGTTTTCGCCTAGGCCAAAGGGATTTACTTTGTTGTGATAATCTGTTACATCTACATCAGACTTTGCTACATTTATAAAGAATTCATGACCAGGTTAATCCTCCCATTACCGTAAAGCTTCTTCCCCCGATGGAGCATTTACTTTCCAGCTCACTTCCCCAGTCTGCAGCCTTGTACCCTTACAAACTAATATTCCTGTTTTAGAGTAATTCAGCTTTTAATCAGTACTGCCCTTTAAACATCTGAATTTTCTCTTGATTGCTATACAGTGGTTTTTTTTCTTTTCTTTTTTCCTTGGATCATTGCAAAACTCGCTTACAGCACTTGTGGCAAATACAATGTCTGGTCTGCAAGTCTGTGCTAAGTACAGTAGACTTCCTACTGCTTCCAAATAGTATATATTTTCGTTACAATTCTTATCCTCATCAGTTATTAACAGTTTTGCATTATTTTCCATTGGTGTAGAAATAGGCTTACAATTTTCCAATTCTTCTCGGTTGGTACTTATCAGAATCTTCGTGACAAAGTACTGATTAACTTGCCCTATGTCATGTGTATTAAATTCTGACTAACTGTTTATTAAAAAGGTCCATTTTATTTTCCTAGTGATCAAAACAAAATCATCTACCGCTAAGGCCATGATTGTAATTTCTTCCTTAGTCCTTTTATAATACAGTATGTACATGGACACACTTTTGACTGTGACAGGCTGAGTTTTATCAGAGTTTTATGTAAATATTTCTTCCAGCAATGGCCACAGTGCTTTAAGCTGCATGTTTTTCTTCAAAAGACAAATTTTCCTTTTCCTTTGACAAGATCTTTTAACATCCTTGGGGAGGGGGGGGGGGGGGGTGTCACACATATTTTCTCTTCCGTTCCGAAAGGCTGTTTTCACATCCATTTGATGAACTAGTACTTCTTCCCTAAATGTGAGAGCTAAAAGGTATCTTAATGATGACTATTTCACCACTGGTGAGAAAGTCTCTTTACAATCTATTCCTTATTTCGGACAAAAACAACACCCTTTAACTACCAATCTGCACTTATATTTTGATAATGTACTCTCAGGATTTTAATATTGAATACCAATCTTGTTGTTAGTGGCTTTTTATTTTCTGGCATGTCAACACGTCCATGTGTATCATTGTTGAAAAATGATTTTAATTCTTTTTTCAATTGCCTCTTTCCAACTCTGACCATCGGTGCTTGCCAAGGCTTCATCAACTGTTATGGATTCATTGTTGAAGGTTTGGGCAACATTTCATACTCTGGATGTGTTTTTGGTTTTGTTATGCACATAGAATACCTTAAATTGACTTCCTCTACTGAATCTTCTTCTCAATTTCATCCAAAGTTAGCTTACTAGATTGCTCTTTATCTTTCTCTGTTTCTTGTTCCATCTTTTTCAGTGTTATCAAACCTTATGTTTGGTTGAATTTTGTCGTATTTTGATTATCTTTCTTTACTTTATGTTTAAGAGTCCTTTAAAAATACTAAATCTCTACTCCTTATTAACTTCTTTCTCACAGGATTACAAAATCTGCATCCTTTTGAATCCTCACAGCTGCCAACAAAATTATACAGGATGTACATGAAGTCTGGGAACTCTTTCAATTATTTATTGCACAAGACCCAAACATTGTACTCCTATCATACATGTCATTTTGAAGAGAAAACCTGAAAGTTTTTCTTTTCCATGTATACTGCCACAGCGTAGTTTGGTAATTTGCCAATAGTCAGCACTAGTCGTAAAAAATTGAGAGTACAGATGTGGAGCGAGCTTTCTGTGTGTTGGAGTTTGACAAAAACAAGTGTGCTACAGCTGTTCAACCGATGTGTGACTTTTTTCTGTGAGGACACATTAAAGATCTGATGTATGTATTACCTCTACTATGTGACGTAGCAGAGTTCCAGGAGAGAATTCAGGAAGCGACTGCCACAGTCGACAATGCCATGCTGGGACAGATATGGCAAGAATTCGATTACCGCAATGACGTCTGCTGGGTCGCTCATGGTTCACATATCAAATGTTTGTAAAAAAAACTTTCATAGTTTCTCTTCAAAATGCAATATGTATGACATCTGTACAAAGTTTAGTTCTTGTGCAATAAATAATTTAAAATTTTCCCTGACTTTATGTACACCCTGTATTTCTGAGATTTTGCATCCCATTTACCTCTTAATGCTTTTGGATTATGTGTGACATCACATCCAAAAACTTAAGTGCCTTAGGTCCAGTTTCTTCCCAGTCCATACTTTATATGGCATTACTTTCTTCAGTTCATGTGTACAAGGTTTATGCTCATACACATGTAACTTGAGGTAATAACACAAAAAGCAGTCGCTCCCGAACAGGTGTGAGGAACGAGGCCACCTAATGTCATCAAACCAGGAAACGAGTCAACCAAGAAAAACAGTACGAATAGCTTCCACTGATGTCTTGCTGTGTAAGCTGTGGCCTTGCCCTGCTGAAACCAACCTCACTGGATATGAATACGTTTTCTTCTTAGTTTAGATATGAAGAATTTAGTGATCATCTGTCTATTACGTTCCAAGGTTACAATTACAATGTTCCCGTTATCGTTTTGGAAATAGTAATGACCACTAACATCTGTAATGGTTACAGCACTTGGATGTTCACTGGCCCAATAATGGCATTTCTGCTGATTTACTATGTCATTCAAATGAAAATAATGTTGTCATTTTGCTCAAGTATGCCTTTCATTTCCAAGCAAAATTTAGACACTGTACATATGTCTAGGGTTCAATTGTTGCTTCATGGCCATTTTGTAGGGATGAAATTCTAGATCAACATGCAAAATATACTTTACTGAATGATTACTGAGGTGCAGTTCAGCAGAATGCCTCCTAGCAGATTGACCAGTACTTCAAAGTATGGCTTGTCAAACTCTTTCTGCAGTGCGTACTGAGTGATGAGCCAGTGGTGGTTTACTATTCGTCGCTGTTCCTCGTAAACCAAATGGTTCAGTTCAACATAAAATGGTGTTACACATGGGAACACGGTCATGGCTTGCAACATTAATATGGCGACAAAACTCATGCTCAATGCAACGATAGACTCATTATTACACACAAAACTATTATAAGCAAACACACGATGTTACACAGTCCATGGTTCTATGACCTCAATTAAACAAAATAGCAAGAGTTAGCAAATGTGTGACCACATCAGTCCACTACATGAGCCTGAATACTACCTGTTCCAAAAAGTCTTTTCTTTCTGCCTCAACCTGAACTTCTTACCAATTAATGTATCAATAAAAATTAATAAATATACAGAAACTTCCACATGGGAAAAATATATAAAAACAAAGATTCCAAGACTTACCAAGCGGGAAAGCGCCGGTAGACAGGCACAATAAAATAACACACAAACACACACACACAAAATTTCGGTCTTTCGCAACCGGCGGCTGCTTCGTCAGGAAAGAGGGAAGGAAAAGGAAAGATGAAAGGATGTGGGTTTTAAGAGAGAGGGTAAGGAGTCATTCCAATCCAGACTTACCTTAGGGGAAAAAAAAGGATACGTATATACTCGCACACACACACACACACACACACACACACACACACACACACACATCCATCCATACATACAGACACAAGCAGACATATTTAAAGGCAAAGATCAATGTATATCACACAAACACACGCACACTAATTTCGGTATGAGATTATGAGATTAAAAAAACAAAATCTTCTACCTTATTTTTTGTGACACCATTACTGGGCTAATGTGGGACATACAGCAAATGTACTCATTAGGACAGTGCAGCAAAATTTGGCATTTATGGACCACGGCTGCAGATGACTGTCGAGTGCCTTCACTAACAGCACATCACCTGCAGCGCCTCTTCTGGACTCGTTACCACTTCGGTTGGACCCTAGTCAACTGGAAACCTGTGACCTGGCCAGGTGCTATCCAATTTCAATTGGTAAGAGCTGATGGTAGGGTTCAAGTGCAGCACTGACCTCTTGAAGCCACAGACCAAGTTGTCGACAAGGCACTGAAAAAGCTGGTGGTGGCGGCATAATGGTAACTGTGTTTACATGGAATTCACTGGATCCTCTGGTCCACCTGAACCAACCATGGATGGGAAATGGTTACATTCAGCTACTCACGGACCCTTTGCAGCCATTGATGGAATTTTTATGGGTGGCAGTGTGCCATGTCACTGGGACACAACTGTTCATTTGTGGTTTGAAGAAAATTCTGGACAATTTGGGTAATGATATGGCCACCGAGATTGCCCAACATGAATCCCATAGAACATTTATAGGACATAATCGAGAGGTCAGTTTATTGACAAAATCCTGCACTGCAACACTATAGCAATGATGGACAGCTATAGCGGCAGCAAGGCTAAAATATTTCTGCAGGAGACTTTCAATGACTTCGAGTCCATGCTACGTCAACTTGCTGCACTATGCCAGGCAAAAGGAGATCTGTCACAATATTAAGAGGTATCCCATAACTTTTGTCATCTTAGCATGTACAGGCCATATCATAATCAGCACCGGCCACTTGGGATGCCAAGCTCATTCATACAGTGCATCTCATAATGAGTGGCAAAAACTGAAGGCCAGTTCACACTGTCTGTCACGACACCGTCACATTAAAACACCATCACTGACACGTCAAGGTGTATCCACACTGTCCGTGTGTCACGGCACATCAAGTGAATTCAAGTCGCATGATCTCACCTCACATTGCTGCCTCAACTGTTCTTTTTGCAGAAATTGTGATCTTCGCAAGATGTATTTCAACTGTTTTTATGTGTTAAGTGCACATACACAATGTGGCAACTCATGTTAAGTGAACACTGGAGTCCACATTTGTACAAAAATGGCATTTGTTGGAATCAAATGGTTTGCAGCTTGCAGGGATGGATTGCATATTAGAGAAGTGCAAAACAATACAAAGAAAGTGTGTGGGTCTGAAAGTAGGTCATTATGTGGTACAGAAGGGAAATTTCACACACTGTACAAGGAGCTTGAGGAAAAGGAATGTGTGTTTTATATTTTGGACAGTCAAGGCATCAGTGTTTTTAGCTACATCACACCGTACCCATAATTACTACAAGGAACACAGTATTATGAGCCGCCATCACATCCCATGAATCTTAGATTGTTTTAAAGTTAACTTTAGTTGCCAGTCCAGTGCAAAGTTTGTGCACTGGCCATATGTTCCTCAATACCTTTCCCTTCAAGACATATAGGTTTTCTTTACATGTTGTATTTGGCTTTTTCTAGTTCAAGTGCCTTATTTGTACTGGAGTTAGCTAGTGAAGCCACGTCAATATTGATCACTTATGCTTGCAAAACTGTTTCACATGCAATTCAGAGAGCTACTTAACAATAAGTAGGTCTGAAGGTTTCAGTGTATTTCTTTATATAAATCTACAAATGCCTGACTACATACAAATAAATTGTACCAACTAATCAATCTGTTTCTATCTGCAGTACTTTTATCACTTCAAGCAGCAGCCATGTCACAATCCATTTCATTGTAAAATATTAAATATGATATCAGTATCTATAAAAATCCACTTTATAAATGTAGTAGAAGGCAAGTAATTTTGCACACTCATGTCATACAATTCAGACTGCTGTCTCACTGCTTCAATTAATCTGTCATTGATCATCAATCATAAATTTTAACAAAAGAAATTACAATATGAAACAATTTATAGGAAATAACAAGCAACTGATATGAACTTCGGAAACCATGACAAAATGAAATGTTGAGATACGTGCATGGCTATGTATAAGCTCTCGTGACCCATAGATGACGTCAGCTGTCAAAACATTCTTCTAGAGAAATCTTGACACTGCCGTGACATGACATGACGTGACGGGACAGGATGGCCAGTATGTATGCCACCATTTGAAATGCATTGTATGTTTTGACAGGATAGGACGTGACATGATGTGACAGCCAATGTGGAATGGCCTTGACAAAGATGAAAATATACAAGGGAAAAAGGGGGAGGGAAGTGGGGTGGGGGTGACACCACATGATAAGTCACAAGCATGAAAAAATGATATTGAACTGGCTCTGGTGACAAAATGTTGGAAGTATAAGCATCTGGTGTCTTTTACATCTGAAACTCAGTTATCAATTTGCTGACAGTAAAATTGTAAGCAAAGGGAATAAAATGAACTTTGGTCCAAAAAAAAGATGGATTCATCCAACTGCAGAACAGAAGGTGAAGTGCTAAAGCATCACCTAAGAATGGCATCTATTGTTTTAATACAAGTGAATAAAACAATGGACTATACAAAAGATAGTGGGTTCCTACGACATTGGAGGCTAGGATATACAAATCATAAAAGTGTGCTGAAGTTGCCGAAGATTTCAACAGAATTAAATGACAAAATTATGGCCAAAGGCCCCTGGGAGTTGTCTGTGTTGGATGATTAGTTTTGTCATGTGGTTAAGTGATAGCATTACTGCCACAAAAATTACAGAAAATTCATTGTACAACTTGAAGAGCTTATTTTAATCAGACATAAATTATAATTTTATAAATGGATTCTGTCAAAAATTGGTAATATGACACACATGCTGTCTTCTCGTGATTTTTGTACCACACCTATCCTCCTCTATCAAAATACATTCACCTTCAAACTGGTGAAAATGTTTTGACTGCCAAATTTTAGGTATTTTTGGGGGATCGTACCTCAACTGTATGTTCCTTAACCTTTTCTTGTCTTGCTATATCTAGAAAAGGTTGTGGGGACGTAACTCCGTGTCGTCACCCATAACAATATCGCTGCCCTGAGGTAACTCAACTAACCTCTCTAGACTTGCAGTTAGCTCGCTCTGATCGATTTTTGTGACAACGTGCATTGTACCTTGTAGAACAACAAAATATACTTGCATGGAATTGTACGATCTGTTAATTGTTATTATATGTAACTCCTATCCCAAGTACCATACTTCCTACAGAGTATTTAGAAGCCATATACTTCAAATTTTGATCCATGCCTGACTATTACTTTTAATACATAGTTTATATACTACAATTTGACATTAATGAGTAAACAGAAAGTAAAATCTGTGAAAACTGCTTTTAGTACAGTACAAATTCAGGCACAACTACATAAAAATCAACTTCAAGCAATAAGCAGCAATGAAACAATGAATATCCATGCTAATTACTCCCAAATGTTTTCGTAAATTCATCCCTTAAGAAATTTTGTACAACATTATTTAAGAAACTACAGAATATATTACCAAGACATTATTAAAACACTGGTTTAATCTTGCTGTGTCCACAAAGCGTATTGTTTTAAGTTTCAGAAGCTAGAAGTGTAATTTTAGACTCGTGTCTACTTATGCAGGAAAATAGGTAAATGACTTCCAAGAAGTTTTGTAAATTCATAACTGGATTTTTTAATTATTTTTTTTTACAATGTTTTTGTGGTTCATGGTGTTGGTTCCTGTAGTCATGTCCTAGTTCATGAACTACAGGCAACGTATGAGTGGCCAAGTAAGTGGTCCCGACAGTCGGGATACCAGTTACTTTGGAATAAGACTGGGCATTTTGGGCATATTCTGAGTCGTGGTCACCTTTGTGCTCATACGGCAAAGACTACCAAATCCACCGGTTAGTCCCTCAACCGTTAGGAGTAAAACCCAATGGGACTCGGGGCAAGTAAGGCTAGCAACCTGCTTCCCCTATACTTTAAATATGATGCTGACAACAATCAGAGCAAAATGTCTCGAACCTTTGGAGGTGACGGAGTCCCACCTCTAACTGACAAAGCAGGGACTCCTAAGATACGACTTGACAAACAAATGGTAATGAGATGGAGAGCTATTAATATCAATGGGGGTTACTCTGGGAAGAAGGTAGAGCTGGCAGAGGCTGTAAGAAAGATGGGGCTGGACATTTTAGCTGTTAGTGACATTCGGGTAAGGGGTGAGAAAGAAGAGGAAGTGGGAGAATACAAGGTCTACCTGTCAGGAGTCAAAGCAGGAATAGCACAATGGAGTGTAGGGCTTCACATCAGGAAAGAAATGGAACCCAGCGTAGTTGCAATAAGGTATGTAAACGAACAACTGATGTGAATAGATTTCACAGTGTCTAGCAAAAGAAAATTGGGATTGTGTCAGTATATTCGCATTGTGAAGGGACAGATCAAGATAAGCTGGATAGTTTTTATGAGGCACTCAGTGATGTAGTTGTTAGAGTAAAGGACAAGGACAGTGTTCTGCTCATGGGTGATTTTAACGCCAGGATTGGAAATCGAACAGAAGGGTATGAAAAGGTTATGGGTAAATTTGGAGAGGATATGGAGGCCAACAGAAACGGGAAACAACTCTTGGATTTCTGTGCCATTATGGGCTTAGTAATCACAAACTCCTTTTTAAACATAAGAACATTCACCGGTATACTTGGGAAGGCAGGGGAACCAGATCTGTCATTGACTATATAATAACAGATCAGGAATTCAGGAAGGCTGTGAGGGACACACGTGTGTTCAGGGGGTTCTTTGATGACACTGATCATTATTTAATCTGCAGTGAAATTGGGATTGTGAGGCCGAAAATGCAGGAGGTCAGGTCCATGTGTAGGAGGGTAAGAGTGGAGAAACTTCAGGATAAGGAAATCAAGCACAAGTACATAACAGCGATCTCAGAAAGGTACCAGTTAGTTGAATGTAGTCAATTACAGTCATTGGAAAAGGAATGGACAAGGTACAGGGACACAGTACTAGAAGTGGCTAAGGAATGTCGTGGAACAGTGTAAAAGTAGGATGAAGCAAACAGCTTGGTGGAATGACACAGTCAAGGCAACCTGTAAAAGGAAAAAGAAGGCATATCAAAAATGGCTACATACTAGAACTCAGGTAGACAGAGAAAGTTATGATGAAGAAAGAAACAAAGCCAAACAGATAATTGCAGCATCCAAGAAGAAATCTTGGGAAGACTTTGGAAACAGGTTGGAGACTATGGGTGAAGCTGCTGGAAAACCATTCTGGAGTGTAATTAGCAGTCTTCGAAAGGGAGGTAAGAAGGAAATGACAAGTATTTTGGACAGATCAGGAAAACTGCTGGTGAATCCTGTGGATGCCTTGGGCAGATGGAGGGAATATTTTGAAGAGTTGCTCAATGTAGGTGAAAATACGATCAGTTATGTTTCAGATTTCGAGGTAGAATGGGATAGGAATGATGATGGAAATTGGATCACATTTGAGGAAGTGGAGAAAATGGTCAATAGATTGCAGTGCAATAAAGCAGCTGGAGTGGATGAAATTAAGTGGGAACTCATCAAATACAGTGGAATGTCAGGTCTTAAATGGCTACACAGGATAATTGAAATGGCCTGGGAGTCGGGACAGGTTCCATCAGACTGGACAAAAGCAGTAATCACACCAATCTTTAAACATGGAAACAGGAAAGATTGTAACAACTACAGAGGTATCTCTTTAATTAGTGTTGTGGGTAAAATCCTCTCAGTGCAAGTATTAGTTGAGGACCAATTGGATGAAAATCAGTGTGGGTTTAGGCCTCTTAGAGGTTGTCAGGCCCAGATATTTAGCTTACGGCAAATAATGGAGAAGTGTTATGAGTGGAACAGGGAATTGTATCTATGCTTTATAGATCTAGAAAAGGCATATGATCGGGTTCCTAGGAGGAAGTTATTGTGTGTTCTACGAGATTATGGAATAGGAGGCAAACTTTTGCAAGCAATTAAAGGTCTTTACATGGATAGTCAGGCAGCAGTTAGAGTTGACGGTAAATTGAGTTCATGGTTCAGAGTAGTTTCAGGGGTAAGACATGGCTGCAACTGTCTCCACTGTTGTTCATATTATTTATGGATCATATGCTGAAAACAATAGACTGGCTGGGTGAGATTAAGATATGTGAACACAAAATAAGCAGTCTTGCATATGCGGATGACTTAGTTGTGATGGCAGATTCGATTGAAAGTTTGCAAAGTAATATTTCCGAGCTAGATCAGAAATGTAAGGACTTTTGTATGAAGATTAGCATCTCCAAAACGAAAGTAATGTCAGTGGGAAAGAAATATAAACGGATTGAGTGCCAAATAGGAGGAACAAAGTTAGTACAGGTGGACGGTTTCAAGTACTTAGGATGCATATTCTAACAGGATGGCAACATAGTAAAAGAACTGGAAGCGAGGTGTAGCAAAGCTAATGCAGTATGCGCTCAGCTATGACCTACTCTCTTCTGCAAGAAGGAAGTCAGTACCAAGACTAAGTTATCTGTGCACCGTTCAATCTTTCGACCAACTTTGTTGTATGGGAGTGAAAGCTGGGTGGATTCAGGTTACCTTATCAACAAGGTTGAGGTTACGGATATGAAAGTAGCTAGGATGATTGCAGGTACTAGTAGATGGGAACAATGGCAGGAGGGTGTCCACAATGAGGAAATCAAAGAAAAACTGGGAATGAACTCTATAGATGTAGCAGTCAGTGCGAACAGGCTTAGATGGTGGGGTCATGTTACACGCATGGGAGAAGCAAGGTTACCCAAGAGACTCATGGGTTCAGCAGTAGAGGGTAGGAGGAGTCGGGGCAGACCAAGGAGAAGGTACCTGGATTCGGTTAAGAATGATTTTGAAGTAATAGGTTTAACATCAGAAGAGGCACCAATGTTAGCACTGAATAGGGGATCGTGGGGGAATTTTATAAGGGGGCTATGCTCCAGACTGAGCGCTGAAAGGCATAATCAGTCTTAAATAATTATGATGATGATTTTTTACAATTTTGTTTAAGACACTACCGAAAACATTAAAACACTGCCAAAACGTTTTAACAATATTGTTGAAGAAATATATGTCTTCTTTGTACTGTGTGTTTATCTCTGGTGTTGATCTTGTGATACATTTGCTCTTGGGAAGTTTTGTGACTTAACAAATTTATGTTTTGTGGAATGAGTTAAGAAATGCTTGATGTTTTTTGGTGATCAAGATGGCACTGCTTGTAATAAGATTTCATCATTTTATTATGGTAAAAGGCAGCTTAAGCCAGTGAAAATAATGCCACCATTGGATAAAGAGCTTGTAAAACTTGGATCTGGTCTTGCATTATCAAAGATGCCCATATTTCTTCATACCACAACACCCCGCTGATAAGAAAATTGTAGTTTCTGCGAAATACTTGCTGTAATCCACTTGGGAAAATCAGATGAAGTTAAAACAGGTTTACAGCCAACTGACTCTTCTCATGTTGACAAGCTGAAACTGACAACTAACAAAATTTTCAAGCTGGACCGGAAGTTTTCTCCCAAATGCATATTGTCTCAGGATGAGCAAGAATCAGTGCCTATTGATTATATGGATGCAATTCACACTTTCTGCACAGTGAATACTTCACTACATCTCTTGGTGATTTGCCTTCAAAGCGTGAATGAATTAAGAGTGTCATTGGATTTTATGATGTGGGAAGATCAGCAAGCAAAAGTTCCATCACCACAGCTATCGCAGCAGTTGCTGGTGTGAACTCCACTGATGTGGAAACACAAACGGTGAAGCATTCCCAGAAATGTAACAATATGGTCACTATAATTAATTAACTAAAAATTAAAAGTGCGTCATTCACGCATGGCTGTACCAAGGCCATGGAGAGATATACCTCCACCAAGGACGCAGGCACAGAGGTGGCACAAAAACTGACTTGAAAAAAATGAAAGAGGAATTAACAGTTACCTGGGAGATGTTTGCGAGCTCCCTACCCCTCATTTTCCTATTTTCTGCTTGCTAGGAAAAGCCTTTACCTCGACCTGAGGCTGTTATCATGTGCTGTTGTGACAATGTCATTTCGTCCAAGTATAATCATAAAGAAATGATTATTACCGAACTGGTGTCACATGAGTTTTATGCCAACAGTGCACCCAGTTGATACAGCTGCCCACTACATTGTCAGCTCATGTTCAGCAATGGAGTGTCTGTTGCTACTTTGCTACATATTGTAGGATATCAAAGGTTGGCAAGCAGCAGCTGAAGCAAATATGACGACTGGAGTGAGACAGTTTAAGCTGGAGTGCTTCAAAGTATTTGATAAAATAATAAGTGAAATTGGAAGCAGATCTCACATGTAACGCACCAATTCATCTCACTTTGATTTACTGTTGGGGACACATTAAGTTTACTTTCACTTCTTTTAGAACTTTTATACAATTTGTAATTTATTTACTACAATGATACATAATTTATTGTGTTCAATATTTTTCACTTACAATGAATAGCTCGTGTAAGCAATTTGCTCAATAACATTTCATTTTTATTAAACCTATTCTACAAATTACGAAATTTCCTAATTATGTGTAGAAAATGACTGCACAAAGTATTTCAGGATTGGGGGAGGGGGGGGGGAGGGGGCAGCTTTGTCAATTCTGCCAAGGGTGCAGGATCACCTCAATACAGCTCTGCATTCAAATCAGTCCAACAAAGTTCCTTGCAGATGGAGTATAGAACAAACAATAAAAGTATCTAGTGTGTCTGTGAAAATGGTAAAAGAGACAAGGCAAGTAAAGGATAGAAGCTGGTGTCTTGGGAGTAAGTGCAAAATGGAAGGGAAAAGACTCTATGGTAAGATCAAACAAGAAGTACATGTACATATATACTCTGCACGCCACCGTAAGACGTGTGGTGGAGGATACCCTGTACCATAACTAGGCATTTCCTTTCCTCTTCCAGTCACAGATAGAGCAAGGGAAGAATGACTGTCTATATGCCTCTGTACGAGCCTTAATTTCTCGTATCTTACCTTCATGGTCCCACTGTGAAACGTATGTTGGCAGCAGTACGATCTTTCTGAGTCAGCTTCAGATAGCAGTTTTCTAAACTTTCTGAGTAGTGCTCTTTGAAGTGAATGTCTTCTTCCCTCCAAGGATTCCCACTTGAGCTCCCAAAGCACATCCATAACATTTTGAATGCTGATTCAAGCTACCAGTAACAAATCCAGCAGCTCGCCTCTGAATTGCTTCAATACCTTCTTTCAATCCAACCTGGTGAGGAGTCCAATCTCGACCAGTACTCAAAAATAGGTCGCACTACCATCCTATATGTGGTCTCATTCACAAATGAACTACACTTTCCTAAAATTCTCCCGATAAATCGAAGTCGATGATTCACCTTCCCTACCACAATCCTCACATGCTTGTTCCATTTTACACTGCTTTGCAACGTTATGTCCAGATATTTAAATGACATAACTTTCACCAGCAGGACTCTCCTGTTTCTGTAGCCAAACATTAAGGGTTTGTTTCCGCATTAACTTACATTTTTCTACAGTCCTCAAGTTTTTTGAGGATGATCAATTTCCTTGGCTGTGCCCAGGCAAAAATGGTCAAACATAGCAGTAACAGTGGTGGCAAAAATGTAAATTAGTGGAAACACCTCCTACATTGTAAATTGAAAGAAATGTTCATGACACATTGCAAGCAAAATGGCAGTGAACTGGTTATAACACTTTTGTGAACTCAGAACAAAGTGGTGCTATCGTACACACTCAGTTTGTGTCTGTGTAATGTATCAAAACGCCAAACTCATGTTAGTTACGATACCTACTATGACTACAACAAACTACTCAAGAAAATTGTGTGCTGTTTGGAACCAATATGCTGCAATACTGTGAACAATGTCCTGGAAAACCTGTGTTGGTAGCTTCTTTGGAAGGAGTTTGACCCACAAGAGATTATACAGTACAAACAGTGGTCGTATATTGACAGGGATACATTAGAGACACATCATGAAACTGTAGCAGACTTTACAGAGTAACTGACTCTAAAAATTCATGGTCTGGCAGACCATAATTTTGTTTCAAAACACCAAAGCTCCTATCTCAGGTACCTGAAAGAAAATCTTGCAGATGGTTTTGTTGAGAACTATTCATTTGTCGTTCAAAATGTGGTTAAGGATTTAACTGGGAGAACAGCCAAGACACATCACATCCTTTTGTGGTTTACTTTGGTAGTAAAGAAATACAAATATAACTGACTGTATTAATGACTGCCTTTGTCAGGATACCATTGCAGTCCATGCATTTGTAATGAGGTTGATGAAATTTTTAAGGAAATCAAGCCCGTATTTGGATCAGACTTCCTTAACTCTTATGCAGAAACGTGTGCAGTATACTGCTGCATCCATTTTCAATAAGCTATCACTCAAATTCAAAGATCTTAGCGGTAATCAACACACTTTCAAATTAAAACTGAAGGGTTTCCTAATGGGTCACTCCTTCTATTCTGTCGAGTAGTTCCTTGAAAAAGTAAGCTGATTCTTGTTGTATTGTTGACTGTGTTTACTTAAACTTATGGACTGACTGTTTTTGGGGTCATACACATTTTTATTTATCTGTTATTACTTTTATGTTGTAATTTCATGTACCGAAACGTTCCATGACCTTGGACATTTGCTCCTCCATAACTTGACATGTAAATAAATATAGAAATAAATAAATATTAGTATAAATCAAGCACTTCCACTACTTCAGTGATAGATTTACAGCCCATTACAATAATTTCAAGGATTTTTTCCCAATTTTTGTCTGCATGAAAAGGAGTTTGACATGTCCACTGAGTGGAATTACTTTGGAGCCAGCCATGGAAAACCTCCTTGCAATGGAATTGGAGGAATGGCTAAAAGACTGGCAAGTCATATTATTTTGCAGAGACATTTAAACACCCAAACACTGATGCCTCTTGATCTGTTTATGCTCCATAATGAAAAAATTTCAGACATCATCTTTTTTTATGTTACGCACAAGCAAATTGAACAAATTCAGTCTGATCGGAAAGAAGATTTCCAATGACAATTTCTGGACAAGAGAAAATCACAAGGTCAAGCCTACTGATTTAAACAAGATCAGTCTTTAGAGTTTCCAATGATGTTGTAGAATGCACAGTTAAAGCATCTGAAGTAATTCCAGCTGTTTCAATTGCAATATTACAACAAGGTCAGTATGTTGCTTGTATGTATGACAATGTTTGGGGGGGGATGTGAAACATGTGTGAAGTTTCATTAGGGAAAAAAGAAATTATGCCTTAGTCAGCTTTATGCATCCCCATAGTCCTCCCTGTTCCTCCCTATGGCTGTCTACTGACGATATTTTCTGAATTCCAGATAAACACATAATTAAAATCACAAAGGCAAGGCAACGTATTTACTCAGAGTCTAAACAATATGGTATTCACAATTTATTCAGTCTGAAGTGGAAAAGAACTATTCCAGCTGTACAATATGTTTTAAAATTCTAACTTTCTGGATTTTGATTTGTTTTATTTCTTGGAATCTGGTCTGTTCATAACTACATGTATATTTTTATCGACATAAAAGCAGTTTTCACTGACTTTACCTTTTATTTACTCATTGTCAAATTCAAGCATATACGCTGTGTATGAAAAGCAATAAGTTTGAACAATGTTTTTCAGCCATAAGCATGCATGGTTCGAACATTAAACTATATAGCTTTTGAAGGTTAAGGAATTCTCTTTTAGGATATCGGAAGGCAAAAAACATTAAAGAACATACAGTTCAGATTTGGTACCCAAAAAATTACCCCACCCTCAGTATGCAAATCATTTTAATCAAACACGTAGGTGTATATATTATGATAAAGAAGGATAGAGGCTATTATACAAAAAGAATGAGAAGAAAGCGTTTCTGTATGTTATATTACCAATTCTCGGGTGAATCCATCCATAAAATTATGGGTTAGAGCTGGTTAAAGATGGATTTGCCAAGTCACACAATGAATCTTCTACCAATTTTGAAGAAGAACAGCTGTGACCAGATGTATTTAAAAATCTAATCACTAATATATTCATATTCAGCACAAAGTTGTTTAAGTACACAAAAACATGGGCTTGTAAGTTAAGAGTACCTTTCAAAAAAGTTATCCAAGGCTGGCGCTTACTCAACTGTGTAGGTGGTCCAAACTTGGGACCCCAATATACAAGAGGCTGTAAAAATGGACCCAAAGGAGATACTGAGCTGAGACTTTATACACATCCATCCAAGGCATTGTTGGACCTACTCAAAAAATTTCATTTGATTTGGAAATGGTCTATCAAGGATCATCTCTAAAACTGTACATCTTGATGTGGGATGACCCTAATAACACTGGAAAAATGCTCCTGACAGAGCACAAAAAAATGGCAATATGTTCATCTTTAAAGACTCTGAGAGAAAAGTGGGCAACCAGCTGCCTCAGTCCTCAGTCTGCCTTCCTCACCAAAAATGTTGGCATATGCACACATCCACAGTCTTTTAACACAGAACATTTTAAATCCCTTTACCCACTCTCTCTCTGTAGTTAAACCTTCACACTCTGCATCTGCCTCTCACTGTCACTCTCTTCTCTATATATGATTAGTTCATTTCCAAAACCTGCCATTTTTGGAAAATGTCAATTTTTGGTTATAAATATTACTCTGTGCATTTGTAACTTGTGAATTCAGTGGTGAGAACATTTGCCGCCAAGGTTCCTAATGTATGAGTTAAAACTACTCTCTACAGTTCCAGGTCGTCCCCCCCCCCCCCCCCCCCCCCCTCCCAAACCCTGTTATTTTTAGCAGTCTGAAATGTAATTTTGTTTCCATATTATGCTATTTACTTTTTGTACCAAAATCCATTGCTTTTCTATACTAAATGTAGAGCAATGCAACATTAATTCAGAAAATTAGCTATTTAAGTTCTGAGGAAAATTCTGACACAATGAATAACTTTGTGATTTAAAGTAATATAAAGCTTCTGGTGTTGGCTGGCAAACTTGTGTTCATTGCTGAACATCTATCACATTGTCAACACTAATAATGCTGTTATTTCTCTTGGTAACATTGTTTTATACGGAGCATTCAGTTTGTAACTTTATTGTTTAAGAAGTGGCAATTAACAGCTGGATGAAATATGTTTGAAAGTAAACATTTTGACACTGACACTGACATTTTGACACTGACAATGACACTGTAGAAGAAAGAAAAGGACTAGAGTTGAAAATGAGGCATTAACAAAGAAGGATGGGGAAAAAACCAACCTGAAAATGGAAAAATGGATCCAAACAACAAAGAGTGGAAAGCATCTAGTAACCATACAAATATACAACCAGTTTTGTAAAGCCAAGGAAATTTCTAGGAATGACACTGAAATGTTTTGTACTAAGTTCCGGACTTCTGAAGATGCCATTCAAGACAATACATTCAGTGGAATATTCAAGTTTCCATCATCAACACAAATTCTTCAGAAAATCCAAAAAGGAACTATTTATATAGCACAATCAACTCTGTTCAAACACAAGACAGACCTGTAAGGGTGTGTGCATAGGAAAGCCCGAAGTTGAATGGGTTGCTAAAATGACTGTGGAAGAAGATGCAGAGATGAGACAGAGGAGGTGGCTCTCCAGTGACCGAAAAGATGAACTTGCTTAAACAGAAAATAAAGAATCATATCAAAGTATTCAGATGTTGTGACAGTCACTACAGTACGAAGAACAGCTCATTTTACCATATGCAAAATGGATAAAGGGTATACCTACCAAAACATCAGACAAACATCGGTATTTGTTGTTTTACTTTGTGTTTCATTCAGCCTTTCATTTAGATGTTGGCTCTTTAAAAACTGGTACTTGCAGTGAGCGTCTCACTCTAAAAACCTTATGAGATACAGAAAGAAACCCACAACAAAGAAGCAACTCACTGTTTCATATATTGTGTGTAAGAATCGTGCAAAGCAATTTTTTGATGCAGCCTAAAGGAATTAAAAGCATCAATTTTGATCTCATGCAAAACCTTCTTTTAACCAAATACCAATATAGGTGAAGCACTCGACATCTGCCAAATACATACATTAGAAAAATCACTGAACAAGGGTTCAGCCTTCTTCTACAGGTGGCTAGAGGGGGAGAGCAAGGCAGGGGGTGTAACACACAGTAATGTCCTGTTTGAATCACTTCCTCAGCAACATGATAAGTGAGAAATTAAACAATGTGATGGGACTTTACTTCTTTTCTGATTTTTGTGTGCGGTACAACAGAAATTACGCTGTACTAGCATTCCTATTTCGATTCTGCCAACAGAAGAAACCTCAGTTTCAGTGGTTCTTCCCCGTATGTGGATACTCGTATGTGCCTGCAGATTGGGCGTTTTGTCTGGTTGAAAAGATGATAAGGAAGAAAGAAAGGAAGTATTCTAAATCAATTGAAGTATTCTGGTATTTTTTCAACAGTGGTAACTCTGTTTACAGCTTCTCAAACACAATTTGTGGCCAGGTTAACATTTAGGAGTGTTTACTGTTCTGTGGTCAGCACAACCCATAACGTTTTCAAGCAGATGTCTCCCATGAAACACAGGGTTTTCTTTCTGAAGACTGTCAACTGTTCAAACTGAGCCAGTTCAGTTAAGGTGTGTCAAATTTCACGAAGCTGCTCACTGCAGTGGAACATTAATGGGACAACTACATTTCTACAAAGAAGTTCTGGGAGCCCAACCTACAGACGACGATGATGATGGTAATGGTGGCATACAAGACCATACACAACTTTTGAATGAAGATTTGCTGTAGACTTGTAAACAAGCATTTAAATTGTCATAATTATTTCACATACATACATTCAATATTGTGTATAAATGTCTGAGATGCATAGTAGTACAAAAACATTTTTTTTTCCCCTCAGCTCAAATGTGTCATTGTTACTAAAGTGTGCTATTTTCATTTTTATTTACAAAACCTTCTACTTCAAACTTTTAAAATCATTTTGTAATAAACAGACATACTTTTCAAAACAATGTTTAAGGATACATATAAAGGATTAAAAGATGTAATTTTTAATAGGCAAAAAATAAAAATCCACGAGCACAGAAAAGTGATCAACTTTTGTCCACATTATAAAATTTGTATAAACTAAAACAGTTGGTTCTGGAAACAAGCTACTCATATGTCTCACTCCCACTGTATCCTTTTTCTCCTATGGGCACTTTCTCCAGTCTCCCAATGTCACTGTCTTTATCCCTTTCTCTCAGTCTTTCTTACCACTGTCTCCTTCACTGTCACTTTCACTGACTCTCAGTCTCACTGCCATTGTCTCTGTCCCATTCTTTCTTTCTCCCACTGCCACTGTCCGTCTCTTTCTATTTACAGCCTACTGTCTTGCTCTTCAACCACCACCGTCTCCTTTCCATACATGTCCTTACGGAGGAGGCTTTTGATGCCTAAACTGGGAAACTTTAATATATGGGTGCAGGAGATGGGGAAATTTTTTAAAACATATATGAGAGAAAACTGACAAAAGTTTACTCCTACCCCTACCCCTAACTACTGACTGGCAGTCATGTAGACTCCTCTCTCTTGCTGTCACTGCCCACACTTTCTCTCTCTCTCTCTCTCTATCACTGATGCTGTCTTCTCTCTCATTTACATTCGCTTCTTCTCCTTTTCTCTCATACTGGCACCGTCTCCTATCTCACATTTACACTGTCTCCTGCATTTACAGTATATCCCACTGCCTTCATTCTCTCTCACTTACACTGTATCCTATTGTCTTTCTTTTCCACTGGCACTGTCTGGCACCATATCTTGGCAGTTAAAAACTATAGGAGGGTCCAACCTACTTTTCTCTTATACCCACAAGTTCAAAATTTCAGTCCAAAATGTGTCCTCTCCTATATCTACACATTAAAGTTCACACGTCTTGGGGGAAAGGGAGGGAGGGGGGGAGGGGGGGAGGCAGGGTGGGCGAGTGGGTGGATGGCCGGGTGGAGGGAGGTGGGGTGTCCAGATCCCGCCCCGTCACCCGAAGCCTACATATGGTCTGCACTCATTGCACTTTTTCATTTCCACTGTCTTCTCTCACACTTGATCCCATTGCTACTACCTCCACCCCCATTCTCTTTTACTGACACTGTCTGCCACTAGCCATCACTATTTCCTCTCTCTTTGGCTTCTGCTGCCTGCTATTGTCTTCATCCATTTCTCTTTCACAGCAACTTTCTCTCTATCACTGTCTCCTTTCTTCCTCTCCAACTGGACTTCCTCCTCTCTCTTCATCACTGTCTTTCTGTAACTCTCTTGCAGCACAAAAAAGTGAGAATATGTTTGCATGCCAAAATTTTTGGTGAGAAAGGCAACACAGGACTCCCACACAAAGCAAGCCCACTTTACACTACTTTACATAAAAATGTACATTTTTAGGCTAAAACCTGTAGTTCGAGTCTCCAGAAGAGAAACATATTCGCCTTTTTTATGCTGCAGCAAGTGCCCTTTTTCTGCTTGTTCCCTATATAACACGAATTCGATAGGTCAGTATAGTTTTGACTGCTTAAATACTTCAACACATTTATACAATTTGACACATGTAATCAAGAAACAACTATGTATAATACAAGCTTAACACAAAACTGTTTGCTTTACATTTTTTATAGATACTTTGTTCATCGATTGCAATTCACTTAAAATGCCTAGCTTACGATTTGTAACTTTAAAGAGTAAAAATGTTGTTAGAAATAATTTACTGAATTTGCATTCAGCCCCAATTCTGCAGCTGCAGAAATCCAATGTCTGGTAGCTTTTCCCAGAACACAGAATAGGCATGGACCACCATTCTTTCATCTAAATATAAACGGAGTCCTACGTTTAAAAAATGTTTTAAACAACCACACCTGAAGAATAAGATGAAAAGGTTTTACACGATACTACCAATGTCCAACCCCACAAAATTGAGGCTTCCTCTAAAGTTCACTTTACACCACTTTACATAAAAATGCGCATTTTTAGGCTATACCTACAGCATGTCAAAAATATAGTGTTTTATTTGCAAGAATAATGAATTTTAAATCAGCAAATTATTTTTCTACATCATTTAAAACTTCATTTACAATTCTGACCAGTATTACGTGCATATTTTACGTGTACAAACTACCTCTGGATTTTGGTAATGGATAATGATATCAGTCATTAAGATCATCATCTTAAAAATGTATAGTAAAAGTTTTGACAGTCTGCCATGAACAGAAATTACAGATATGACCATCTCTACAACTAGTACTTCTGGTACCCAAAAATCACGGTTTTTCAGTGGACCTCAATAACATATAGATCTTTGAAAATGGCATTTTTAGATAAATGTCTCAAGGATACACAGTTAAAATTTGAACTATTTGATAAGATCAGTTATTTAGATAACTGCAGTCTACAGTGAAAGAAATGGCTAAAAACTGTTTTTTGCAGTTTCTCAGGAACAACCCATGAACAAATGGTGCCTTTATTAAGCTGCCTAAGGCCCACCATAGACCACACCTAGTACGAAAGAACCAACTAGTTTGTTCAATTTTTCTGGACTTGAGGAAATATGTAATTCTTAAAATTTGACACAGTACTGTAGTAATCAAACAATGGAAACACCAGGTAGGAATATCAACAATGTAGGAAGACACACTGTGTGTGGGGGGGGAGGGGGGGGGGGCGCAAGCACTCGCATGTGCGTTTACAGTATATCCATTCTCCTGATAAGTATACATATGGTCACTAGCACAATGACGATCCGAAACACTTGACCCCTCTATCTGTTATCAACATAAGACAAGAAAATTGTATTTTTGTTTGTGGCTTTTTGGAACACACTGGTATCATGCAAAGTTATGCATGGACTAAACGAACACCTACCATCTGAAGAAATGTTAACTGATACTTTCACAAAACTCCAAAGTAAAGTTAGGCACAAACTGTGGTCCACTGAAGGATTGACTGTACATTTGAACTTCCATATTGTGCAGCAGTCAATTTAAAGGGTGTCAGGATATGGTAATTGCTATTAACAGTTTTCTATTAACTTCACATTGTTACCATTACTCTGTGGTGGTTGTGTGTTCGAATATGTGTCACCATTGTTGTGCACATACTGACTTTCACTTAATAAAATGTTCTTTTACAAAACATTCACAAAAATGCTCAGCAACAACAGTGTGAAACTGCATGGTTAAAGAACCTAATGCTGAAAAATTGGTAAATTAATGCAGAATAATGATATGCAAAATTGCTCCACCAGAGGATGGTCAAGTATCCAGTAAACATTTTCCAGACTGAAACTTTCTGGGAGATTAACACTGTGTGCCAGACTGGGACTCAAATGCAGAACCACGCCTTCTGCAGGCAATGCTCTTAATGACTGAACTAGCGATGTTGTCTCACAACCCATGCTCACAGCTGTAGCTCCACCAACACCTCGTTCTTACCCGCAAAACTTCAGAGAAATAAAGCTGTGAGGATGATTTATGCCTAGGTTGCTCAGTTAGTATGAAGACTTGCTTATGGCAGTGTTCCACATTTGAGTCCTGGTCTGGCACTCAGTTTTAGTCAGCCAAGAATGTTGTAAACAGTGCATACTCCACTGCAGAGCGAGAGATTCATACTGAAATTTTCCAGAACACCATCATACCAGCGAAGTGTAACACATTCTTGTGTCATATGATACAACAACACCACAAGAAATAAAAATTTCTCCAGAGCCATTACCTAGAATCAAACAAACGGCATTTCTAATAAAGCAATGGTTCCATTATATACAACAATATATGGTAAGAATATATATACATATTAATTGATCTAGAATGAGACAACAAGTTTACTTTTATCACTGATGGGTAACAGTAAACAGACTATGAATGTATGCATTTTCTTGTTATTGCTGTTAGATATTTTCCACAATTTTTTACCTATCCAATATTACCTCTACAAATCATGGTATGTGTTCAAGCTTGGGACAACTACTACAGAATTCAGCAAAGTAGCCTGTTACAAGACATTAAGCAGATTGTTTTAAGGCTAGAATCTAGCAGTTCAAAATGCACATTTCTGATGCCAAGAGAACTTAAGTGAGTAATGTCTGTGAGGAACAGTTCTGTAAACTCCTTTAGTTGTAATATCAAACAACTGCCGGGTTATTAGTATGGCAGAGCAATCTTCCAAAAATGTGATGTCATGGAGTTTGCACTGCTTGTAGTTCTACATTGCTTGTTAAAGACTGAGCACTAAACACCAGAGGAACTTGTTGACATTAAACTGATGTAATGAGTAGCAATGTAGGAAGATATTGCAAAAGAGTCAGAATTTTACTGGAAAAAAAGTCTCTCTCAAACTGGAAAATATTTATCACTGTGGATGAAAAATGGTGAGAAACTGGATATTTCAGACCACTGACAGCTGGTAATAGCTGAAAGAAGAAGTGTTCACACAGTATAAACTGAACGAAGGAAGAGTAGAGTTATATCATATTGATAACATGGCCATTAGACATGAAGAAAATACAGTATGTACTGTTAATAGGCATAATCCTAGCATTTGCCCCTGAGAGATTTAGGGAAACCAAGCAAACGTATACTGGAAGTTGACTTGAATTGTTGGCATCTGAATGTGCAAAATGTGTGATAACCACTGTGACACCTCACTCCGTGTGTGTTGGTGACTACCAATGGAGCAGCAATAACACTCCTGTTATATATATAAAAAAAAAAAAGTGTGATGACTGGGATCAAATACCTCCAAACCTAGAATTGTGGTCTTTCAATTGAATAGTCAACGTTGTACTACAGTAGAAAACTTCTAACAGTTTTCGCTTCCTTCTGATGAGGCATGTTTCATCATTGTTTCCAGCTAGCACTATAATCATGTATGAAGTTATGAAAATCCAATTGCTCGCCACATTTCTAGTCATAAAATATGATTCTCAATCAACCTGTACAATGGAATTGTAAGAGATTGCCTTACTGTGACTTTGTTTTCTACCAACTCATTTCACTGCCCCACTTTACATAGTGTTCATCTGAGATGTGCTACAAGAGAAGTTGGACAAAGAACCTCATAATGCCCACAAGGCAATGTGAATTCAACATGCCAGTGCAACAGCTTAGTATGTGATAAGTGCAAGCACTCTGACACTGTAACTGTTGGTTCAGAAGGAGAGTTCTTGTCCCAGATGAAACTTATTCTTTTGAATGGTTATTTCTATTCTTTACAGGAATTTTTTGGCAGTGTGCAACAATTAGTTCAGTGTGTTTCCTTTTAAGCATTCCTATAAGAACTAGGCTATTTAGTACTGGCACAGCAACTGACGACAGAATGCATTTTAACATGTATTAGAATGCAAGACTTAAATTTGTTTGTGTAATCATTATTACTACTATGATCTGTGTTGTTTAAACACTTGTGCCTCATGTACCTGTTTGTATAGGATTTAGTTTGTAGGCTTCATGACTATTTACATATTGTTATTATTGTAATAATCTGACACGTTCTGCATCTTAGCAATACGCTCGCATCAAGGGTCTATGGAACACACAAATAAATAAATGGGCAGCATAACTGGTGAACCTGGGTTCTTTTTCCCCTGCAGAGTCTGGTGTATGAAACCTTAGCTGAATCTGATGTACCTATCACCGGTAGGAGCCTGTCAGTATGCCTTTTTGTACAAGACACACAGAATATTCGGGAAAGTGTTGCAAAAATTTATATGTAATTGTAATCCCTCTATCGAAGTTTTCAATCAGCTATACATATTTGAATGTAAATGTTTGGAGCAATGCTATAACTACAGAAAAGAAATAGTTTATTTTAAAAGTAATGTCATCCTAAGAATCAAGGGAAGCACACATACTGATGTAAGGACTCATAAATGAAACCAACATTAAAAGCTCTTATTGATTCTCTAAATGCAGACTATCACTCAACTTGGCTTATACAAAACGCGCTAGGAAGGGCACACTTTCAACATTAACTTTACATGTGAACTAGGCCTACATATTATGGAACTTCTTAAGACCTATGTAAGTTCTGCTTGATGTGGAAAGAGGGAGTCTGTAACTTAGCGGTAAACACATATAATCGCTTACTAACTTCTTATGACACAATATTCTGAGAAGATTCAGTGCTGAACCCAGTGATAATATTAGCCATTAGCTATGACACAAAACAATGATAGTATTCAGACATATAATACTTTGTGATATAGCCTCCACTACTCACTGTTTAGCAACATTTTGGACCAGTTACAGTTCAGGTGCATGCAAGACAAATATCTTGAACCAAACGTAGGCCTACTCATTATTCAGATATTAGCAATAACAACGAAATAATTTCTGAAATAACAGGTCCTGTCAAACACAAAAGTCTTGTAATGTGGCACTGAATATGATATATTAAATTACATTCAAAAGTGCAGTGTAAAAATCATCGACATAACCTCCACATCTGAATTTTCTGTGGCTTGCTTCAATCAGGTTAGGATAATGTTGTGATGATTCTGTTGAGTACAAAGAGACCAATAACTTCCAAATTCTTGAAGTGAACCAATGCCCTGTTTGTAGTAAGCCAATAGCATGAAAATGTAAGACCCTTGAACGCATAAGTGAAAAGCAATATAATTCGAAAAAATCCTTTTGTGAATTCCTTGTGTAGTAATATGTATGCGGTATTCTAAGTGAGGACAGTGATTACTTTCAACAACTTCCTGTTTCTGTGTACTTGCGGACAGTTTATTAAGTTATGGATTGTTATTTCTTACCTTTAATGAGCCATTCACAATGGGAGTCTTGCGTGTAGTTGGATCCCGATGGGCCATGTGTGATTACACCCCATGAACTTGAATAAACTTTACGAGACTTGTCGCATGGGAGTGACTGATGTGCAGCTTGAACACACAGCACGGAAATGATTAATGTAGAAATACATGTCGCAAATGGTTGCAGGATTACTTTTTGTTTCACACCAGCTCTCATTTTCGTAATGTTGACGTTTCTGCGTAGTTTTGAACAGTGAAAAGTAACACCATGCCACAACAAATAACAAAATCTTTTTATGACTAACGGGACATGCGAACTGACAGGTCATTTGTAAACATTATCAAAATTACTGTGGTTCAGGATCCAGAAAAAATATGTCTAGTGAATCTTCGAACATCGATACGACCCTCAAAAACCTGTACTCAACTTCGTGACCAGCATTCGTATTGTTACCAACAAAAGTTCCTAAATGCTATTGCAAAAGCAAACTACACGTTCAGCAGATCGCATTCGTGACAACTGCTTCGACCGAAATCAAAACAACATAACATTCGAAAGTCATACGTCACTGTACACAACCGCAAACACACCTCTTCCACATTCCAAACAAACACAAACAACGAATTTCTTGCGCTATACAGATGTTATACGATTCTCATCTTCGCTATGTGAGCGATCTTGAACTATGCATGACGTCATTAGCGCAACAGTTCAATTCACAATACAACTATAGTCTGGCAAAAAGAAACGGACAAAGCGGAGATGTGTGAGCGTAATAATAATAAGTGTTAATTTAGTTTAACCAGTAACTGACATGACCATTAGCGCTTCACTCTCTCGGAAATACAGGACCTGCACAGGAAAAAACACCGAAGTCTTCCTTCTGTCAAGGTCCTCAAGGCCTTTCGTAATTTATGCTAATACATCAAGGTCCTGGGAGCGACTGAAGCTACAGTGGCAGATTTACACACGGGGGTCGTGATCTTGCTACTGGATTTTTACACATTATTGCTTTGATTCAGTACTTTTCCATTACTTCAAACATATTGTACTATATGTGGCAGTGACCGATTGACTTTAACTAACTTGTTCCGTCAAGTGTCTAACAAATCCTGTTTGCAATGGATTAACGGTATTTATATATTCGCTTCCATCTCAGCTTCCAGGTGTTGGATGCACCTGTCAATGTTTCGCATACTGTTTACAATAACAGAAATACCTACTTCTTTCGATTACCGTCTTACTGTGTTATGGTACCTGGGACTCTCCCTCAATGAACCCTACCTTGTTAACAGAAAAACAAATAATAAACTAAAAACAGGGAAACTCCCAGTGTTACTCAAGGGGCTATCCAAGGATCAGTGCACCCGCCACTGCTATTTATAGGATTTATAAATGACCTAACTTGTAACTTTCTACGTAAATTCGATGTTTAAAGAGGGCTACGTGTAAATCTATACTCAGGGCCGGTTTAAGGTAACAGCAGCCGCGTGAGACCCCCTGCTAGGGGGCCATGAGCCCTGTAAATATTTGTTATTCCTCTATAAAGTCTTCATATTTAAACTCTTAACTGGTTACTTTCACGCTATTCCCGCTGTGGGCAGAGGACTTTCATTGTTGATTCCATTTTTTTCTGAAACCGGACGGTTGTAATGAATCCCGTGGCGATCGTTCCAGTGAACCGACGAAAACAGCAACTGTGTCGGACTAAAATGGACAATCGATATGGAGCGAGTGTAGTGAGTGATTCAGGACTAGCTGTGATTTAAAAACTAAATTTATCATTGTATTGTACAATATTACTTATGTTTTTATGTTCTGTGGAAATTACTATGGTGTTGAGATTTCGATTATTTCCGTTGGATGAGTTTTCCATATAGAGTGCTTTCAAAGGAGCCTCAAGATGATTAAGGAAAACACTGATATTACTGGAGGAGCAAACAACGATTGTTGTAGGAATTCAGCACAGATACAACCTTCCAAATTTCTCCTGTGTAAACAAAGAGATAGAGAAAACATACTGACTGTATTGTAAAATCTACCAAGCCTTTCAGAACATATCCTTCCTACAAATAGGGGATATAGATCGTCAGCTTTTTTACCAGGCGTGGTATGCATCTTAGTGGAAGGAGAAGAAAACGTTACCTGCAAAAAAATCATGAAAACTACTCATCTAGTTCAGATGCTAGTTCTCTACCTCAAACAATCCCAACCGTTCGGGAAAGTGCTAATCATGTTCATACAAAGTGCAGTGAAGTGTCCCAAACCTAAGGGACATCATCAGAGAATTCCTCTCAGACTGACAGTAAACAAACAGTGTCAACACCACTTATCTCTTAAGAAATATGTCCCAGGAAAAGGTATCCTTGCTCTTTGAAGATAGTGGCAGCAGTTTCCACCTTTCCTATGGAAAATAAGTCACAAGAAACATTACCAGCATCAGTGTCCAATGAAATGAGCGAAAGGAGAAAAAGTGCCTCCTTCCCATGATTTTTTAGTAGAAAGCCTCTCACTCTCATCTAATACTTTCCCCTCTTTGGGGAAGTGTATGGGGGAGTTTGTAACCTTGCAGCTTTTACTCCTCTTTATACTTGTATGTGCGTTTATTTCTTTGATTTTTGGGTGTCTGCGTGATGTGATGATTGTTCTGTGTATGTCTGGTACTTGCCTGGGGTTGGCGAGATGACTGATATTATGGGGGAAGGAGGATGATCAGGAATTGGATTAGGTATTTTCTCTTCGACTTAGTCGTCGAAGATCATCATTGGGCGTTTGTGATTGTCGAGGGACACGTCATATCGACCTAGGGAGTGGATGAGGACGTTTCCTGACCTGGAAGACCTTCATATAAGGCCCTTCCCAGATCTTGGAAACGCTCTTTTAGGAGTGGGATTTCAGCTGCAGCGTGCAGATCGTCAGTAGGGAATCTGAGGGGAAGACGCAGTGACCTCCTGAGGGTGCTGTTCTGCAGCCTCTGGAGTTTGGCTGCGTGCTGATTCGCTGCATATCCCCAGACAGGCCATGCGTACTCCATTACTGGCCATATCAGAGCCTGATATACATTCACACCCACAGAGCAAGGAAGAGAGTTGGTTGAGTTCAGGACTGGGTACAGGATGGACATTCTGGCACAGACCTTCCTATGGACCTCTTCTATGTGGGGTTTCCTCCTAATATGAGAGTCCAAGGTTACGCCAAGGTACTTCGCGGTTCTGTGCCAGGGGAGTTGGGTTCTGTTTATGTGAAAACGGAGGGGGGGGGGGGGGGGCGTTGAGGAATTCCCCTCCTTCCGAGCCTCCGGGTGATCAGCATAGTCTGTTTCTTTTCAGAGTTGATGCTAATGCGCCAGCGATGGGCCCAAGTTTCTGTGTCATCTAAAACCATTTGTAGCCTACAGATGACCAGGTCCTTGTTCGCATTTTGTGTGTAGAAGACTGTGTCATCTGCGTAGTGTGCTGTGTGCGCCTGGGGGCTGTTGGTGTATCCGCAGTGTACAGACTGTACAAAACGGTACCCAGGACAGATCCTTGTGGCACCCCACCACGAATACGCCTTTTGCTGGAGGTGGAAGTTTCTACTTTGACAGAGAAAGTCCTATTCGTGAGATAGCTTTTGATCAGCTTAACTATGCTCCTTTTGATCAGCTTAACTATGCTCCTGGAGAACCCTTATGTATATAACTTGTAGAGTAGCCCTCTATGCTATACTGAGTCGAAGCAGTTGAAGCCCTCTGTGGCTGCTTCAACCACTCTCATGATCTGTTGTGGGGCAGAGTGACTTAGCCGCAATCCGCTTTGGAAATCTTGCACAAGTTGCTCTCTGGTAATATGTTCCTGCATGGGTTTTAGCAGGAGGCACTCATAGATCTTGCTGAGAGTTGGCAACAGGCTAATCCGCCTGTAGTGCTGTGGGAATAGAGGGTCTTTCCCTGTTTTGTGTATTGCGACCACTTCCGCATGTTTCCAGCAAGCTGCAAACGCATGGGAACGAGTAATCTCGTTGAAGACGTTCCCGATGTGTGTGCTCGCCGAGGGTGGGAGGTTTTTAACTAACTGACTGGCGACACTGTCATGTCCTGGGGCCTTTTTTGTGGGAAGGGACCTAATTACTTTGCCACATCCTCGGGGGCGAAAAGTGTGGGTTCGTCCTCTGAGTCCTCCTCAGCATTGAGGAAGATGGTCAGTTGACGATGGACTATCTCTTCATGCTTTTTATCTTGAGGTTCTGTCACTTGAAACTGCTTCTTGAAGGAGTCGGCGAAGACGTTGGCCTTTTGAGCATGGCTGTAGGCCAGACATCACTCGCCGTGCAGTGGCGGCATCCTAGTGCGTCTTTTCGTGAATTGTTTGGTTGCTTGTCGTAGTGTGTGATCATCTACTTTGAGAGCTGTGAGGCGGTTTTGACTTTGCTGGTTTCTGTGCTCACTGAACGCTACCTTCAGCTCTCTCTGTAGACGACTCAGCCTCCTGGTGGCCTGATTTCTGGTGATCTTCCACTCTTTTGCCACTGCGTTCTTATTTAGAATTTCAGCTAGCAAGTGTTCCGGGAGCTGTATATTTCTAGAATCACTGGGGTATGGTCGGAGGAAATTTTGTTGACTGTCCTTGCGGCTACAAACCCGGCGATTCTCCTAGTCTAACACGTCAGGTCTACCTCCATTTTCTGGAAAGTATGTGGGCTCGACCGGAGCCCATGTTTCGAAATGGTGGTCACGCACTAGCCTTTGAGGTTTGGGGGCTGCTCTGTAGATTGCTCTAGAGTTCCAATCTGAGTGTTTGGTACTGAAGTCGCCTCCTATTATGAGTTTGCCCTAGAGCAGTTATGTCTCCCTCGTCTATCTCGTCTTGTGGGGGTCGGTAGATTGTAACAGTTGTTGGGGGTCTGGTGGCAGTGGATACTACCACCGCCACTGCTTCAATTTTACTGGTAGCTTGTAAGAATACCTGGTGGTGGGGGATCCCTCTTTTTATGTAAATGGCAACTCCTCTGCCTTGGGTTGCCTGTCCTTATGGTAGCTAATGTAGTTGTGGACTGTCGCTTTTATTCCCGGATTTAGGTGGGTTTCAGCCATCATGTATATGTCGATGGAGAACTTCTTCATGAATTCTCTGAACTCGACCTCATGGTTAATAATGTCATCTGCGTGAAAGATGCACATTGTCAGGCCTTGGATATTTGATCGTCTATCCATAATGGGGTTTTGAAACTACTGAGGAAGTCGCAGAGGGGAGCGACTGCTGGACTGCTTCCTGAAGGGCAACGAGGATCTGAGTGTTCTACTTCTGGGGCTCCCTGAATTCCTTCATCATTTCCATGATGAGGTTCATGGTGTGGACCATAATGCCTAACAACTGATCTGAGGAGATGGGCTATGTGGGGGGGGGGGGGGGTGTGGTTCACTAGGGCTTCCTCTGTCTTAGTGGACCTGGTCATTGTTGTTGAGTGTTTCTCGGTGTTGTCCTTATGACTGTGTTTGGTGAATTCTGCGTAAGTTGCGCTTGGTGTGTCTGGTCTTGGTTTTACCCAAGCCTTGTCCGTGTGTATTGATGTGTTTTGTTTCTTTGTGTGACTGGTTTGGGTGGTAGTGTTTTGTTTGCGCGTGTGTGTGTGTGGGGAGGGGGGCGGCCTTTGCGCCCTTTGCCTGCTGTGAGTGTCTTTTGTGGACCTCGCAACCTTGGTAACCCGCTGTGTGGTTTTTGCCACAGAGCACGAACCTTATTTGCGTGTCCATGGGTTTTAGTATGCAGGACCTCATGTCATGGGCTTCGGCGCACTTCCTGCATATTATCGCCATCGTGCAGTGTGCAGCGATATGGTTTAGGCCTTGGAAGGTAAAGCACTGCACTGTCTTGTTTTTGCAGCGCAATGGCTCGGTGGTGACAGGAACAGCCAAGACCATTTTTATCTCCCTTTTGTTTTGGGGATATCTGGTAGTGTGGCCTGGAATAGGGGCTGCTTCCTTTCAACCTTGCCCATCTGCTGGACAGCCTTGACGACATACCCGCGGGCAGTAAAGTCTGTTGTGATTGCCTGGGACAGTCGTCTTTGGAGGTCTCTGATTACAATATTTTTGTTCCGTGTTTTTGTTGTAGGCAATGAGTAGTGGGGTATGTTTTTGCTTGTGAGAAGTGTTTTGTCAGTGTTGTAGTGTTTCAATACGTGAAGGGTTATTTTTATTTTGTCACCACCAGCAGGTTTTGTCTTAAAACTGTCTCCCCAATTTCCGTTTTTAACAGCTCAAAGAGCTCCTCGTAATTCCGAGGAAACTCTGCGACAATAGGAGGAAGATGGCGTGTGATGTGTTCTTGTGTTTGTGTCTCTGTTGTGTTGTTTTGTGTTGTCTCTGGCTCATCAGCCACCGCCTGAAACCTGTTTGGGGTGAGTTCCACTCCCCGAGCCGCCAGAAGCCTCGGCTGGCGAAAGGTTTTCTTCGACAACGCGAAACCATCCGAATTCTGCCGGTTACGTGGTTACCTTCCAGGGCGATGATTTCCTGGTTCCCTCCCAGGGCGACTGCAGGTGCTGTTGGGGGCGCACGCTCCTCAGAATGTAAGAGTGTGGTAATGGTAGTGATGGTGGAACGGATGTTGCTCTTAGGGTGCTTGTCCTTGCGGTCCTTCTTTGCACGCCACTGTTTGGATGAAGTGCACTTGTGTGTGTGGAGGGGGGGGGGGGGGAGGATTAAGTAAGGTATTTGGATCGGGTAGAGGGCTGAGTCGAGGCAGTGGGTTTGGGGAGGATTTCAATTGGCAGACGGATCATCTGCTTGCCTTTACTCAAGTATGTTCTTTAGTCTGGTAGGTTGGTGGTTTTGGCAAGCAGGAGCGGACTTAGGACAAGGAGAGGAGGGGCGGGATCGCAAGTATTGACTATGTATGTCGATGTCGGCGCTTTGTGTGTTGCCGGCCGGGGTGGCCGAGCGGTTCTAGGCGCTACAGTCTGGAACCGCTATGGTCGCAGGTTCGAATCCAGCCTTTGGCATGGATGTGCGGGATGTCCTTCGGTTAGTCAGGTTTAAGTAGTTCTAAGTTCTAGGGAACTGGCGACCTCAGAGCTAAGTGCCATAGTGCTCAGAGCCATTTGAACATTTTTGTGTGTGTGTGTTATAGCGTTAGGTGTTTTTCTCACAATGTCCGGAGCGGAAAAGAAGACTGCTGCCACAGGAGTGCCGGTTACAGCCATCGTTGTCACCGTTAGGTTGCCTGGCTCCATTGCTGGCCCTATTGAGCTGATGGACGTAGAGGTCTGGACGGTGGTGGTTTTAGAAACTTTTTCTTTGGTTCCGCGGCCGGCTTCCAGCTCCCAGCCCACAGTTTCCCTAACCTTGAGGGTAGCAGAGCCTGGCTCTATGGCAACTGAGACACTCGAAACGGCCATGGCAACAACAAGATGCGCCTTCTGTCAACAGCCGTGGACTGCTTCGACCCCAAGGCACCACTGGAAGTTGACATCCCGACAAAACAACAAGGAGTACGACAATTCCGCTGTCGGGCGGCGCCAAACAAAGTATCCTGTCCGCCGTAATTGCTATACTGCAGACCTTGGTGCAAGTGCCCATTAATGTTTCAATAAAAACAATACACTCCTGCATGTACACCCATGCAACCAGGGGCCTATGGCTGACAGTGCGCGAATTAGTGGCACAGATGTTCAACACTTGACTACCACTCAGCGAGTGTAGTATAAAGCAAACCCAGGAAGAACACAAGATAAACAGAGTCATGATATTATCTGAGGTAAATGGATCAACAGAAGCGACTAAAATTAGTAGCAAAACAAAACCAACTTTTTCCCATTTCATTTAATGCATCATAATGCTCAGTCTCTATCCCACAAATTACAAGAACTAAAAATAATACTAGACTCCGACCTAAAAGTTGATGTCGTCTGCATAACAGAGCACTGACTATCTCATTATAAACATGATGGGACAGCTATCTTCACAAAGCAGAATCTATGGTATTAAGAAAGCCAAATTCATTCTGATTTGATTAAGGAAAAAATCTTGGAAATGGCAGTTATTGAACTTAAATAGTCTAGTCCCAACAAAAAATTAAAATCATTTTTGGTGACTTAAACATTGATTTTCCCAACCCTCAAGTTGCAGAGATGAATTACTGAGTATGACAAAGAGTTTCAATTTAATACCCATAGTAACTGCACCAACAATAATCTATAGCCATTGTAAAACAGTACTAGACGAAATTTTTATTCAAAAAACCCACTCGCCATACAATAATAAAATAGTAAATATGGGCTACAGTGATTATGAGACTTTGTTTCTAACATTGGGGTCATGTGTTCAGTGAAACAGATGTAAATAGAATGTTTAATAACTTTCATGGAACATATCTGTACTGTTTTGAAATAGACTAAGCACATAAGCAACATAAATTAAAACCTACCAGAAAAAAAGTTTTCTCTATACATGACCCCAATGTTAGCAACAAAGTCTCATAATCACTGTAGCCCATATTTACTATTTTATTATTGTATGGAGAGTGGGTTTTTTGAATAAAAATTTCGACTAGTACTGTTTTACAATGGCTACAGATTATTGTTGATGCAGTTACTATGGGTATTAAATTGAAACTCTTTGTCATACTCAGTAATTCATCTCTGCAACTTGAGGGTTAGGAAAATCAGTGTTTAAGTCACCAAAAATGATTTTAATTTTTTGTTGGGACTAGACTATTTAAGTTCAATAGCTGCCATTTCAAAGATTTTTTCCTTAATCAAATCAGAATGAATTTGGATTTCTTAATACCATAGATTCTGCTTTGTGAAGATAGCTGTCCCATCATGTTTATAATGAGATAGTCAGTGCTCTGTTATGCAGACGACATCAACTTTTAGGTCGGAGTCTAGTATTATTTTTAGTTCTTGTAATTTGTGGGATAGAGACTGAGCATTATGATGCATTAAATGAAATGGGAAAAAGTTGGTTTTGTTTTGCTACTAATTTTAGTCGCTTCTGTTGATCCATTTACCTCAGATAATATCATGACTCTGTTTATCTTGTGTTCTTCCTGGGTTTGCTTTATACTACACTCGCTGAGTGGTAGTCAAGTGTTGAACATCTGTGCCACTAATTCGCGCACTGTCAGCCATAGGCCCCTGGTTGCATGGGTGTACATGCAGGAGTGTATTGTTTTTATTGAAACATTAATGGGCACTTGCACCAAGGTCTGCAGTATAGCAATTACGGCGGACAGGATACTTTGTTTGGCGCCGCCCGACAGCGGAATTGTCGTACTCCTTGTTGTTTTGTCGGGATGTCAACTTCCAGTGGTGCCTTGGGGTCGAAGCAGTCCACGGCTGTTGACAGAAGGCGCATCTTGTTGTTGCCATGGCCGTTTCGAGTGTCTCAGTTGCCATAGAGCCAGGCTCTGCTACCCTCAAGGTTAGGGAAACTGTGGGCTGGGAGCTGGAAGCCGGCCGCGGAACCAAAGAAAAAGTTTCTAAAACCACCACCGTCCAGACCTCTACGTCCATCAGCTCAATAGGGCCAGCAATGGAGCCAGGCAACCTAACGGTGACAACGATGGCTGTAACCGGCACTCCTGTGGCAGCAGTCTTCTTTTCCGCTCCGGACATTGTGAGAAAAACACCTAACGCTATAACACACACACACAAAAATGTTCAAATGGCTCTGAGCACTATGGCACTTAGCTCTGAGGTCGCCAGTTCCCTAGAACTTAGAACTACTTAAACCTGACTAACCGAAGGACATCCCGCACATCCATGCCAAAGGCTGGATTCGAACCTGCGACCATAGCGGTTCCAGACTGTAGCGCCTAGAACCGCTCGGCCACCCCGGCCGGCAACACACAAAGCGCCGACATCGACATACATAGTCAATACTTGCGATCCCGCCCCTCCTCTCCTTGTCCTAAGTCCGCTCCTGCTTGCCAAAACCACCAACCTACCAGACTAAAGAACATACTTGAGTAAAGGCAAGCAGATGATCCGTCTGCCAATTGAAATCCTCCCCAAACCCACTGCCTCGACTCAGCCCTCTACCCGATCCAAATACCTTACTTAATCCTCCCCCCCCCCCCCTCCACACACACAAGTGCACTTCATCCAAACAGTGGCGTGCAAAGAAGGACCGCAAGGACAAGCACCCTAAGAGCAACATCCGTTCCACCATCACTACCATTACCACACTCTTACATTCTGAGGAGCGTGCGCCCCCAACAGCACCTGCAGTCGCCCTGGGAGGGAACCAGGAAATCATCGCCCTGGAAGGTAACCACGTAACCGGCAGAATTCGGATGGTTTCGCGTTGTCGAAGAAAACCTTTCGCCAGCCGAGGCTTCTGGCGGCTCGGGGAGTGGAACTCACCCCAAACAGGTTTCAGGCGGTGGCTGATGAGCCAGAGACAACACAAAACAACACAACAGAGACACAAACACAAGAACACATCACACGCCATCTTCCTCCTATTGTCGCAGAGTTTCCTCGGAATTACGAGGAGCTCTTTGAGCTGTTAAAAACGGAAATTGGGGAGACAGTTTTAAGACAAAACCTGCTGGTGGTGACAAAATAAAAATAACCCTTCACGTATTGAAACACTACAACACTGACAAAACACTTCTCACAAGCAAAAACATACCCCACTACTCATTGCCTACAACAAAAACACGGAACAAAAATATTGTAATCAGAGACCTCCAAAGACGACTGTCCCAGGCAATCACAACAGACTTTACTGCCCGGGGGTATGTCGTCAAGGCTGTCCAGCAGATGGGCAAGGTTGAAAGGAAGCAGCCCCTATTCCAGGCCACACTACCAGATATCCCCAAAACAAAAGGGAGATAAAAATGGTCTTGGCTGTTCCTGTCACCACCGAGCCATTGCGCTGCAAAAACAAGACAGTGCAGTGCTTTACCTTCCAAGGCCTAAACCATATCGCTGCACACTGCACGATGGCGATAATATGCAGGAAGTGCGCCGAAGCCCATGACATGAGGTCCTGCATACTAAAACCCATGGACACGCAAATAAGGTTCGTGCTCTGTGGCAAAAACCACACAGCGGGTTACCAAGGTTGCGAGGTCCACAAAAGACACTCACAGCAGGCAAAGGGCGCAAAGGCCGCCCCCCTCCCCACACACACACACGCGCAAACAAAACACTACCACCCAAACCAGTCACACAAAGAAACAAAACACATCAATACACACGGACAAGGCTTGGGTAAAACCAAGACCAGACACACCAAGCGCAACTTACGCAGAATTCACCAAACACAGTCATAAGGACAACACCGAGAAACACTCAACAACAATGACCAGGTCCACTAAGACAGAGGAAGCCCTAGTGAACCACACCCCCCCCCCCCCCCACATAGCCCATCTCCTCAGATCAGTTGTTAGGCATTATGGTCCACACCATGAACCTCATCATGGAAATGATGAAGGAATTCAGGGAGCCCCAGAAGTAGAACACTCAGATCCTCGTTGCCCTTCAGGAAGCAGTCCAGCAGTCGCTCCCCTCTGCGACTTCCTCAGTAGTTTCAAAACCCCATTATGGATAGACGATCAAATATCCAAGGCCTGACAATGTGCATCTTTCACGCAGATGACATTATTAACCATGAGGTCGAGTTCAGAGAATTCATGAAGAAGTTCTCCATCGACATATACATGATGGCTGAAACCCACCTAAATCCGGGAATAAAAGCGACAGTCCACAACTACATTAGCTACCATAAGGACAGGCAACCCAAGGCAGAGGAGTTGCCATTTACATAAAAAGAGGGATCCCCCACCACCAGGTATTCTTACAAGCTACCAGTAAAATTGAAGCAGTGGCGGTGGTAGTATCCACTGCCACCAGACCCCCAACAACTGTTACAATCTACCGACCCCCACAAGACGAGATAGACGAGGGAGACATAACTGCTCTAGGGCAAACTCATAATAGGAGGCGACTTCAGTACCAAACACTCAGATTGGAACTCTAGAGCAATCTACAGAGCAGCCCCCAAACCTCAAAGGCTAGTGCGTGACCACCATTTCGAAACATGGGCTCCGGTCGAGCCCACATACTTTCCAGAAAATGGAGGTAGACCTGACGTGTTAGACTAGGAGAATCGCCGGGTTTGTAGCCGCAAGGACAGTCAACAAAATTTCCTCCGACCATACCCCAGTGATTCTAGAAATATACAGCTCCCGGAACACTTGCTAGCTGAAATTCTAAATAAGAACGCAGTGGCAAAAGAGTGGAAGATCACCAGAAATCAGGCCACCAGGAGGCTGAGTCGTCTACAGAGAGAGCTGAAGGTAGCGTTCAGTGAGCACAGAAACCAGCAAAGTCAAAACCGCCTCACAGCTCTCAAAGTAGATGATCACACACTACGACAAGCAACCAAACAATTCACGAAAAGACGCACTAGGATGCCGCCACTGCACGGCGAGTGGTGTCTGGCCTACAGCCACGCTCAAAAGGCCAACGTCTTCGCCGACTCCTTCAAGAAGCAGTTTCAAGTGACAGAACCTCAAGATAAAAAGCATGAAGAGATAGTCCATCGTCAACTGACCATCTTCCTCAATGCTGAGGAGGACTCAGAGGACGAACCCACACTTTTCGCCCCCGAGGATGTGGCAAAGTAATTAGGTCCCTTCCCACAAAAAAGGCCCCAGGACATGACAGTGTCGCCAGTCAGTTAGTTAAAAACCTCCCACCCTCGGCGAGCACACACATCGGGAACGTCTTCAACGAGATTACTCGTTCCCATGAGTTTGCAGCTTGCTGGAAACATGCGGAAGTGATCGCAATACACAAAACAGGGAAAGACCCTCTATTCCCACAGCACTACAGGCGGATTAGCCTGTTGCCAACTCTCAGCAAGATCTATGAGTGCCTCCTGCTAAAACCCATGCAGGAACATATTACCAGAGATTTTTCCTTAATCAAATCAGAATGAATTTGGATTTCTTAATACCATAGATTCTGCTTTGTGAAGATAGCTGTCCCATCATGTTTATAATGAGATAGTGTAGACTGGTCAAGTGTGACTTTTTTTGAACCTAAGTTGCTGTATCTCGGTCATGTTATAAACATCCACAGTGTAATCCTCTTCAGTCACATTTGTTAGCCATATGTGACCTGCCAGCTCCTCGCAATATCACAGAATTGCAGTCAGTCTTAGGGAAAGTTAACTATTATCTTCGGTTCTTACCGAATGTTGCACAAATCGCAGAACCATTGCATCGTTTGCGTCGTAAGAACGTCGCCCGTGTTTGGACAGATGAATGCCAAGCTCTCCAAAAACTTGTATGTATTGCTCAGAGATCGATGAACCAGTTGTCTTGCAAATTGACGCTCCTTTTTGCGGAATCGGTGCAGTGCTTTCGCACAGATTTGGTGATAAAGACAGGCCTATTGCTTTCGCACCAAAAGTGTTGTCCATACATCAGTGTAACTATTCACAAATAGAGAAAGAGGCATTTGCTAGTGTGTATAGTATCACCAAATTCCACCACTATTTGTATGGCAGAAAATTCTCCTTAGTAACGGATCACAAATCATTTCAATCTTTGTTTCATCCGATGAAGCCGGTTCCTGTACGAGCTGCCCACAGAATTACAAAGATGGGCTTTGTTGTTGTCTCAATACCAGTCAGAGGTTGTGTATCGTCCGACGGCTCAACATGGTAATGCGGACGCACCTTCACGTCTTCCGATTGGCCCTGATACAGACTTTGACGCTTCTGCTGCATCTTGTTGTCACATCGATGCTCACGATTCTGAATTCCTTCAATCCCTTCTTCTGAACTATAGACAAATTGCACAGGCCACGGAAAGTGATTCAGATTTGAACATTTTGCTAAAACACATTTGCACATCTTGACATCGCTCATTACATAGATAAGAGCTCTGTCGTGCGCCGATACTTTGCAGGTAGACATAACCTTGCTATACAGCAAAGTGTGATTCTTGTTCAAACTGAGAGTGGACAGCCACGTGTGTTGATCCCTAAGGCTTGGGAAAAAGTTCGTTACTTCACCGAAGACATTGGGGGATTGTTTGTACAAAACAGTTAGCATGTCGACACAGTACTTGGCAGGGTATGGACACCCAAACAGAACAGATGACTTCACAGTGTCACTCGTGTGTGGAAAATCAGTCCACTCTGCCACAAATATTTGCAATCACAATGGCAACGTGTGCACAAAGACTTCGCGGGTTCTTTTTGGAACATTGGTTGATGGTGGTAGACTCTTATAGCTAGTTTCCTTTTGCTATGCCAGTGAACTCGACAACGTCCTGTAGCACATTTCAGGCGTTGTCCTCTATTTTTTGCCTCGAAGGTTTGCCTGAAGTCACAGTGTCGGACAACGGCCCTCAGTTCACGTCAGATTAATCTGAAACATTCTGTGAACGCAACAGCAAACAGCAATATAGCTAGTGCACCGTTCCATCCACAGTCCAACGGCGAAGTGGAACGTTTTTTCAAAACCTTCAAGCAGCAGGCGGCCAAACTTCGCACTGCACGCACTAGGGATCAAGCATTGCAACTGTTTCTCGCCTCCTAAAGCTGGAGGTACTAAAAGGTATCAGATAGATTAAATAATGCTTAGACAGAGATTTGGGAACCAGGTCTTAAATTGTAAGACATTTGCAGGGGCAGATGTGGACTCTGACCACAATCTGTTGGTTATGAACTGTAGATTAAAACTGAAGAAACTACAAAAAGGTGGGAATTTAAGGAGATGGGACCTGACTAAACTGACTAAATCAGTGGTTGTACAGAGTTTCAGGGAGAGCGTAAGGGAACAATTGACAGGAATAGAGGAAAGAAATACATTGAAGAATAATGGATAGCTTTGAGGAATAAAGTAGAGAAGGCAGCAGAGGATCAAGTAGGTAAAAAGACGAGGGCTAGTAGACATCCTTGGGTAACAGAAGAAATATTAAATTTAATTGATGAAAGGAGAAAATACAAAAATACAGTAAATGAAGCAGGCAAAAAGGAATACAAACGTCTCAAAAATGAGATCAACAGGACGTGCAAAATAGATAAGCAGGGATGGCTAGAGGACAAATATGAGGATGTAGAGGCTTATCCAACTAGGGGTAAGATATATACTGCATACAGCAAAATTAAAGATACCTTTGGAGAAAAGAGAACCACTTGCATGAATATCAAGAGCTCAGATGGAAACCCAGTTCTAAGCAAAGAGGGGAAAGCAGAAAGGTGGAAGGAGTATATAGAGGGTCTATACAAGGGCGATGTACTTGAGGACAATATTATGGGAATCGAAGAGGAGGTAGATGAAGATGAAATGGAAGATATGATACTGCGTGAAGAGTTTGACAGAGCAATGAAAGACCTAAGTCGAAACAAGGCCCCGGGAATAGACAATATTTCATTAGAACTCCTGACAGTCTTGGGAGAGCCAGTCCTGACAAAACTCTACCATCTGGTGAGCACGATGTATGAGACAGGTGAAATACCCTCAGACTTCAAGAAGAATATAATAATTCCAATCCCAAAGAAAGTAGGTGTTGACAGATGTGAAAATTACCGAATTATCAGTTTAATAAATCACAGCTGCAAAATACAAACGTGAATTCTATACAGACGTATGGAAAAACTGGTAGAAGCCGGCCGTGGGGAAGATCATTTTGGATCCCGTAGAAATATTGGAACAAGTGAGGCAATACTGACCCTACGACTTATCTTAAAAGATAGATTAAGGAAAGGCAAACCTATGTTTCTAGCATTTGGATACTTAGAGAAAGCTTTTGACAATGTTGACTGGAATACTCTCTTTCAAATTCTAAAGGTGGTAGGGGTAAAATACAGGGAGCGAAAGGCTATTTAAAATCTGTACAGAAACCAGATGGCAGTTATAACAGTCGAGGGACATGAAAGGGAAGCAGTGGCTGGGAAGGGAGTGAGACAGGGTTGTAGTCTCTCCCCGATGTTATTCAATCTGTATATTGAGCAAGCAGTGAAGGAAGCAAAAGAAAAATTTGGAGTAAGTATTAAAACCCATGCAGAAGAAATAAAAACTTTGAGGTTCGCCGATGACATTGTAATTCTGTCAGAGACAGCAAAGGACTTGGAAGAGCAGTTTGAACGGCATGTACAGTGTCTTGAAACGAGGATATAAGGTGAACATCAACAAAAGCAAAATGAGGATAATGTAATGTAGTCGAATTAAGTCCGACGATGCTGAGGGAATTAGATTAGGAAATGAGACACTTAAAGTAGTAAAGGAGTTTTGCTATTTGGGGAAGTAGAGAGGATATTAAATGTAGACTGGCAATGGAAAGGAAAGCGTTTCTGAAGAAGAGAAATTTGTTAACAATGAGTATAGATTTAAATGTCAGGAAGTCGTTTCTGAAAGTTGGTAGTACATGTTCTGAGGCATCAAAGAATCACCGATTTAGTATTGGAGGGCAGCGTGGAGAGTAAAAATCGTAGAGGGAGAATAAGAGATGAATACACTAAGCAGGTTCTGAAGGATGTAGGTTGCAGTAAGTACTGGGGGACGAAGAAGCTTGCACAGGATAGAGTAGCATGGAGAGCTTGTCGATAGATGGTGTGATCACGACACTGCGGGACGACCCCATAGAGACGGAGTCTTCGCCTCCTCCGCCCCCTGCCGTCCTACCGATGGAGCTGGACCTGCCCATGCCGCATCGGCCGACACCTTCTACATCATAGTATGGGCCTCAGGAGGTGCACGCGTACCCTTCTGAGGGTTTTCCAGGGGAAGTTTCCGCCAGAGCAAAGGCCGGATGGCGGGGTACAACCAGAAGTCTGACGTCCCCTGCAGCCACAGCTTCCGGTCCATCAGATCGTCCACGTACGCACCTTCCTGCCCCCCCCCCCTGTCCCCCCCCCTTGTCGTACTCCATAATATACGACACTGTCCGTCTCTTGGGGTGGGGAGGTGGGGGGGGGGGATGTTATGGCGTGAAGTCAGCGCAGGCACGCCAGTCGGGAACAAAAGAGAAGAGATGACTGTGAGAAGTAGGTCAGCCAATCGCACGCTGACCGACCTCCCCCCCGGCACGACAACGCAATAGCAGTGGCCCCTATGTGAAAAGGACATAAGCGTCGCGCCTGACTGGTGTGAGCCACTTCGATAGCAGCGTCAATGTTAGCGACTTCGGTAGGAATCTTTATGTAGCACAGACTTTTGTTTGACCATTCTGAAGAAAGCATTATTTTGTATGTCGCCCTTCGCTTGCGACACATCTATCAATGTAAAGTATTGCAATTGTTTTGTTATAATAAAAGTTATTGATACGAGGATTCCTAGACACAGTATTTCCCACCAATGAAATTCTCTATGCTATTAGTCAATGAGCAGCTTCTCAAAGACCTACTGTAGCACGAGCTTCTGTAGTGGGCGAAGCTAGGGAAACATACAGGCACCCGATCCCTCTCATATAGAATATGATGACTTGGAAACACTGATTAGCCATAAATTATTTGAAACCACTGCTATTACTGGTGATGAACGTGAAGAGCTTTATCAAGTACTATCTAAGTATACACAGGTCTTTACCAAATGACCAGGTGTCATTAAGACTTATGTTTATACAACTGAAGTCAAGCCATACCAAATTTTCTATCACAAAACCTATAATGTACCACCATCTCAACGACCTGCGGTGTGGCTAAACAGATATTGGAGTGGAAAATAATCAAACCTTCCACATCTCCCTACTGTAGTCCAGTACTTGTTGTCAAAAAATCTAACGGAAATATTAGAGTGGTATTGCATGCACGTGCCATAAATTCAACTATACTACCTGTACACACTAAACCAGAAAATTTCGATGAATAATTACAGAATTTTTAGATGGTAAGTAGTGTTCCACGATTGACTTGACAAATTCGTTTTGGCACGTCGCAATCACTCCTGATTCCAGAAAATATACTGCTTTCATATTTGGGGAGCGAACATATCAATTCTGTGTTCTCCCTTTCGGGTTGAGCGTCATTTCAGGCGTATTGATTACTGCTTTGGATACTGTTCTTGGTGACGAGTTAGTTGAGACTGTTACACATTATGTCGATGATCTTTTGATAGCTACTAAGACTTGGAATGAACATCTTGATTCCCTTGAAAAGATTCTGGATAAATTTGCAAAAGCTGGTGTACCAGCTAACCTACGGAAGTCAAAATCTGCTTGTAGTGAGATTAGGTGTCTTGGACACATAATTAATGCACAAGATATACGCCCTGATCCAGGTACGTTGGACGCTATTAGGAATTTTCCTGTTCCTCGCACTAAAACACAACTGAAGTCATTTCTAGGACTCTGTTCTATCTTTCGACGTTTGCTATCACAGCAACAATTGAACAGTAAGTATGTCCTAGATTTATTTAAGAAGAATGGGGGTATGGATATGGTTTGAGCAGTGCCAGTAAGATTTTGATAACATTACGCACGCATTGGTGAATTCAAAAATTTTAGGTCATCCAGACTTTAGTTTAGATTTTTGTATAATGTGTGACGCGTCATACAGTGGCTTGGGTTGTTGCCTCTTTCAAGTAGTTAAGAATGCTGAAGAGGAATAGATAAAAATCATGGGATTTGCAAGCCATGCCTTAAGTGAATGTGAACGTACTTGTTCAACCACGTAACTTTAAACTCTTTCTATTGTCTGGGCGTTCAAAAGATTTAACTATTATTTATGCAGGTAACACGAAAATTTATACAGATCACCAAGCTCTGATATTTTTGTAAACATGTAAGTAAGTTCATTCTAGATTATCATGCTGGGCATTATCCCTGCAGAATTACTCATTTGAGATTGTATACATTAAAGGTGAAGACAACATCATTGCTGATGCTTTGTCCCGTCTTCCGGACGGTATGGCCGATTGTAAAACTGATCTTTATAATGTCAACGACTACAGAATACTCCTAATGCAGGATAAACAATATTATCAATATTACATTGATTTATGTAAAAATATGGCAGCTGTACAAAAATCTGATCCGCACCGGAACAAAGTAAGAACTTTCGTCATAGATCAACCTGACTATCCCTGTCTAGACGTTGTCTTATATCAGGGTCTCCCAGCTATCTTGTCCACCCAAAATATCTCTGGAACAAAAACAGCTATTGGAAAACGACTTTCATCGGTAGCAATGTAGGTCTGGGGTCCATAAATGTACGTATTTAGAAACATTCTAAAACGAAAGCATATGTGGTTTTTAACACAAACATATGTTTTTTTTAATGGACCTCCTATATTTTTTCTTCAGCAATCCATAGCATGACAAAGCACATACACAATGGCGTTGATTGCATCGCAATATTCCCATTGCACCCCGAGATATTAAGACGCGAAGTTGACGCTTGAAACACCCGACATGCGCTGCTAGCGCACGTCCTGAAGCTCAGGTGAACCCCATGCTGCCCGTAATCGCGATGTGATTGACATGTGTAATCACACTTCCATACTTATCAAGAGGTCCGAAACTAATAATACGGTCTTCTGCCATCAACTCTCATAAGCACATAATGGTTTCCCTCTTGCACGTTTTACGTATCTACGTACACAATATGAACCAGTACCGATCGGTGTACACCCGTCAGGTTGTCTTATTTATCCTGCACACCCAAAATAAGGTTTATCTAATGCGTTATATGACCCATTGTGCCTGTCGCGCAGGGCCTGGCTCTACCTAGTCAAATGTACAACGTAGTTCTCACTACTGTCACAGGTACCACTTCGTCTTGTTTATGATTTGCGACCCATGCAAACTCCTATACTCCACCACCCTCCGAGCATCCCAATTGTTGTTGCACGGAGGTAGTACACATGGTGAATAAACGTTGTGTTGTGGAACTTATACTGTACAGAATAATGTTCACACATGAAGATATGGTAGAAATGCTGCTGATCTATGAAGAATGTACGTTGACGGGAAATACGTTATGAGATTGCTTGTTTGTTGTTATCGAACATTATGATTATTAAGTTAATATGTCTGTTTTCTACCCTATTCTACATACCTGTACTGTACCCTGTTGTAGATGGACGAAATGTTGTTCAGGCAGAACGACTGTACAGAAGACGATTCCTTGACAAGCCATCGCCTTCGCGACGGTTGTTTGGTCGTCCCACATCTCGTCTACGTGAAACAGGAAGCTTAAATCCAAGACATCGACATCGTCCTAGAACACCCACAGATGAACGTGCTGAAGTTGCTGTGCTCGCTACCATAGTTGTGAATCCTCAAATCAGCACACGTCAAATTGAACGTGAAGTTGGTGTGTCGAAATGAAGTGCACAGCGTATTCTTAAAAGTCATAATTTTCATCCTTACCGTGTTCATTTACACCAGGATCTTCATGGAAATAACTTCCGCAATAGGGTAACATTTTGTCGGTGGGCTCAGCAAAAACTTCTGACTAACCCAAATTTTTTTGCAGATGTTCTCTTTACCGACGAGGCATCACTCTCCAACAAAGGAATTGCCAATATGAGGAATATGCTTTATTGGTCCGCAGACAATCCAAAATAGCTCCGTCAGGTAGAGCATCAACGTCCGTGGAAAGTTAATGTTTGGTGTGGGAATATTGGAGATACCATTATCGGATCTTTCTTTATAAATGGCATCCAAAATGGCAGACAATACTCCAGATTTATACGACATAATCTTCCTGTTCTCTTGGACACCGTAACTCTGAACCGGAGAATGGTCATGTGGTATCAGCATGACGGATGCCTTGCACATAACGCCTTACGAGCACGACGACTTCTGAACCGTAAGTTGCCTGGTAGGTGGATTGGACGAGGTGGCCCAGTTAGGTGGCCTGCCCGATCTCCGTACCTTACACCGCTGAATTATTTTCTTTGGGGAGCAGTGAAGGATGCTGTTTACCAACATGAACCAACAACACCAGAGGACATGAAGCAACGAATTATTGATGCCTCTACAGCTATCAAAGGGGAAACAGTAGCACGAAGTAGGGCATCCTTCATCCGCAGAGTGACCCTATGTATGCAAGCCAATGGGCATCACTTCGAGCATGAGATGTGAACGTTATGTTTAGTATGTAATGCTGGTATCTCAGTGGAAGTTTCTAGGAAAGGGCCATTTTACCCAATGATGTTAAGAAACATTTGTTTGCAACAATTTGTCATTTAACGCATTAGATAAACATAACATTGATAATTATGTGATAATAAAACTAATTGGTTAAACATGTTTACATTCATCTTCTATGCCCTACCTGCACTTTCCAAATCAAAACATTTTTACCTAAATAACGGTAAGTCTTTTAGTCCACTTGCTCCTTTCACTAAAACCATCAACATGAATTTTACTATTACGGGTGAATGATTAAGTGTCACTTGCGCTAGATCTACAGTAAAGTAAAATTTTAACGTTGAACGACATTACCTTTTTAGTAACGGATTAACGATAAGCGATGTTAACTTTGTGACTAACGTTGCGGTACACAGATATGTTACAGAACCGCAGCACCCCTAGCCTATGGGATAAATACCTGCTGGAATGTACGACGTTAATGCAGGATGGCAGCAGACCGTATTATTCGTTTCGGACCTCTTGATAAGTATGGAAGTGTGATTACACATGTCAATCACATCGCGATTACGGGCAGCATGGGGTTCACGCCTGAGCCTCAGGACGTGCGCTAGCAGCGCATGTCGGGTGTTTCAAGCGTCAACTTCGCGTCTTAATATCTCGGAATGTAATGAGAATATTGCGCTGCAATCAACGCCATTGTGTATGTGCTTTGTCATGCTATGGATTGCTGAAGAAAAAAATAGAAGTTCTATTGTTAAAAAAAGTTTGTGTTAAAAACCACATATGCTTTCGTTTTAGAATGTTTCCAAATATGTACGTTCATGGGCCCCAGCCCTACATTGATAACGGTGAAAGTAGTTTTCCAATAGCTTGAAAGACAGATCTAGTTTCCATACTACCCAGCAAAACCTCTGGAGACTGTTAAGTACAGACATAAGTGGTCCACATCCAGCAAGTAGTGGTGGTGTGAAGTATATTTTAGCATTTTATGACATATTTTCTAAACATGTTAAGCTGTACGCAATAAAATCTGCAACTACTATTGCAAGCATCAGACGATTCTCGCGTGACTACATTCCTCACGTGGGAAAACCCAAGACAATTTTATCTGACAACGCCACGTACTGCACATGGTACAAATGGCGTAAATACTTGAAGGACAATAGCTTAAGAGCATCTTTATCTCGAAGTTTAGTCCACAATCTAATCCTACTGAACAAATTTTCAGAGAACTGAACAGATTTGTGAGGACATACATACCTACACAGCGTTCTAATTGGGTAAGTTATTTGTCACTCTTTGAAGAAGTTAACAACAACCTGAATATATATGAGACAACCTATACACCTAACGAGTTTATGTTCGATAGCAAAGAATCACATGAGTGGAGCGATCGCCTCCAAAGCTTTCGCCTCAGCAGCTGCGGCATGGTGAAAAGGTAAAAGGAGTACTAACCACGCTGATGCAGCATGCTAATACAAGAAACAGATACTACTCTAGTACTATTAAGCGAAAGTAGGAATTCAAGTTAGGCATGCATGGACTATTGTGTACCCACCACAATTCTTCTGCACTAAAACGGCGGAACGCGAAGTGGCGTCTGCTGTACGACGGCTCATATGTAATTGTCACATACCGCATCCAGGTGCATACCTGTTTCAGAACACAAAAACAAGTGGAATCATTAGGCCTTAAGCTCGTCAAGAATTAAGAGTATTTCATTCTAAGCAGTAAACGTATATCTGTTAGTAATGAGTAAGTAAACTGTGTATTTCTAAAACACACGTACCTCTCAGTACTACTGCAGGGAAATAAGGTAGCATAAGGAATTTTATTTCAGCTGATCCAGCCATCAGCAAAAGAAGACAGAAGGGATTTCGACTTCGCCGAACGTACATAAACAACATCAGCCTAAGTTTTAACGAAAATATTATGACGACATTTACACCCGTCCCAGTTACTCCTGTAACTGAAATATCAGATCTGAAGATGGTTCTGAATGAACCGAAACCGGTCATGTGAATAAAAAATTTGCAATCAATACGGATTATAAGTAACATTATAAAATCACTGACTGCTGTTATCCCATCAGACACTACGTCTGTTTTTGCAAAATGAATTGTATTGTCTTTTGAAGCAAAAGGAAACTGCATTATCTGCACTATCACTTTCAGATTTGCCATTATAGATCACAGCTAACAATTTCAGTTTCTGCAAACGTGGTGATAATCATTTATGTAAGGTTTTGTGTCGTAGTATCCGTGCCTTGCTGTTATTCGGTAGATGCTTAAAAATTTAAATGGTAGTGCTCATATATTTAGTGAAAGAATTCTCATCATTTTTAGAAGCATGTATTACATTATTCGAGTTTGACATCTTCATAAAATGTCTTTGAAGCTGTTAATAAGCTTAGCACTTAGTAGATTATCACACTGAACTTGTTCATAACATTTCTCTGGATATTCAGGTTTGGTTTTGCCCATACAGCCATATGATCTGGCAGGTAGTCAGTATTAAGATCTCCTCATTTCAGTTCACTTACATGTATACCTGTAACAAAATCATCAAGGCAAGAAAAATACTCAGTAGGAATGTAATTGAGGTCCTGGGCTCTCAAAATACTAAGGAAATCAACAGTCCTGGCTGTCGTTTTTCTTGTATCAAAATTTTAAATCAACAGAAATTAATATATTGTATTGGATTATTAACAGACATTTACTACATTTTAATACAATTGATCTTGTCAACATGTAAGATACAGTAAATACAATTTCTGACCTAGCACCACCTATCCCAGTCCCCATCCACATCCTCCATGCTTGCTACTTTAAGATTCCTGAAAGAGGCCGAACGTAATTGTGCATCTGGACTGAACGTGGTGGATTCTTTGCCCACCGAGGCGAATCAGTTATATGAATGTGTGGTATCTGTTCTTTCAGACAAGGTCGAAAGAACAGACACCATATGGATGGTATCTGTTCTCTTGAACATGTCCAAAAGAACAGAAACCAAATATTCATATAATGCAATTAATGCAACAGCTTTATGAGGATATAAATTTACCTATAAGTTGAGTACAATCACTGAGAGATGCGATAAAGAATGAGTGTTTTTTAAACTCTTTATAAATTACTCAGCATCAATATCAGGAGAGTAATATATGGAAACAGCTGTCAACTTTAGTGCTGGTAGCAGCAGGACATTTCAAGTACACTTTCAGCACACATATTACCACACCAGTAGTAATATACATCAACAATCTTTATCACATCTGCAGCATCTTGTAAAAAAATTAAAATGTGGGGGTACATATAGTCTTAAATCTTTATGTTTAAGAGAGTTCGTTGTTGTGTATACATATAAAATTGAGTTTTCATCAGAGGATTAAAATACGTTTTTCTGTGATGAAAGGTTGAAATTGCCGATTTTTAATCAGACTTTCTTCTTCTTTGAACTGTAATGTCGATGTTTTCACTGTAATTACTGTAGTGATCGGTTGATGAAAGGAAGGGTATGTACTACTCTTCAATGTCGCGATTGTAATTCCGTGTCATATGCACGGGTCTGTTTAGTTGTTGCTGTGAGGTGTGTGTTGTGTACAGAGGATTTGTGTCATACATATATTGATTCCATTACCAAAGTGAACACTTTGATTAGTAGTATTACTACACTCCATTCGTACGTCAGCGTTTAGTTGTTGCTGTCGTGTTGCGTTGGACTGACTGCCTCAGCTATGACATGTTTATTATTTTTAACAAATTCAACTACTGTGCCATGCACAACCGTCGGTAATTTTTCTTCTATACATCGGTCGAAATATCTATTCTTCTGTTCAACCTAGTCATGAAATTCTTTATTTTTGTTGGCAAAATCTTTGTCAGTGTGTAATTGCAATTTGTCTATAATTTTGTTTATCCACAGTGTTAACTTTGCCCTCAATTACAGTAATGTGTGTTTTTATTGAGCCATGAACTGACAGATCAGATTTCACTTCAATGGCAACAGCTTCGCATGTAGTGTTTAAATGTTTGTATTCAGTTTGAATATCTTTTACGTCTTTTTCATTTTTTCCTGCTGTAAGTTCAATTCGGAAAATTTTGAGTCAAGTTTGGACACTTGGCCGTCAAGTCTCGTGTTAATCGCGTCTACGCTGCCACACAAAGTATCGTTACAACTTTTTAGTGCTCTTAATTTAGCCTTAATCTCGTCATGCCGCGTTTTTAAAACTGTCATGTGGTCCTCAATGTCATTTTTTGTTTTCAATCATTTGATTTTGGATTGATGTCATGTGATTTTTGTTTTCAGTTATCTGATCATGTATTGATAACATATGTGAGTCGGTGTCTTCCTTGTTTTTAGTCATTTGCTTAATAATAGTGTCAAACATGCTGGCGATATTTGTCAACTGAAATTGCTCTCCCCCGCCACATCGTTTGACACGTCGTCACGGTTAAGAATGGGTTCTGAGCTGGATTTAGCTATTTGACTAGTAGCCGGTCTATTTACAAAATTCCCGTCACTGAATGATCGTTACTATTGTAGTCAACTCAGGAGTCATTGTCAATGTTTTATCCAATGTTGGCGTCTCTTGTCAGTCGTGTTCCATTTTTGCTAATTGTTCACACGTTACCATCATGCTACACATAACGTATGTCGCAAGAAAAATCTTTAAACACGTCTGGGAATAAATTCATGAAATTAATTTCGTAAAGCAACAATGTTGGCTTAACTGAGCAAGAATTACAATTAACGGTGAAAAATTAACATTCATGGCTGCAAGTTACAGAATGCACTGACTTTGAGGGTAGGGGAGGAACCTCTGAAACGCCGCCGGCAAACCTCCCTGGCGCGGACCTACGAGGGAACACCCAGACGCTGGGCCACAAGCCGGACTGACGAGTGAGCACCCGCGGCGCGGACGGCGAACGGAGCGCCCGAGGGAGGGGGAATCTGATATATACCTCACGCCTGTCGTCCCTTGACAGTACATCAGCACACCTGATGATGGCAACAAGGTCGATTACCGAAATATTGTGTCCTTTGTACATTCACGCCAGGCTGTTCACCCGAGATTTATTTCGTCATTAAATACGCCTGGAGAAATTGAAGAATCACATCACATACTTCTACGGGAAGGAGATACATCGCAGTATGAAAAGATTGGAGAAGCTGCGTCAAGGAAGAAGTCGGCTAATGAGCTTGTTTGCTTTCCTTATGAGGTGCTGAGAGGAACGTGTGGTAGCGAATTTTGCTAAGGTAAAGCACCACATCGACTCAACAGCACCCCAAAAAATCAATAAACATGCCATCCAAGCTTTGGTACGAGAGAGAGTTCGCTACACTCTGTGGTATCTGGTCACCACCAATGAAGAACTCCTCCAGCTACATTTACAACTCGCCAATCGCTTCAATTCCTGCACCTGAGATTGCGTTGATGGTGTCACATGGGCCCCAGCGGACTGTGCCCAAAAGAAATCCACCAAACGACAGACATCCAAGTTCAAACGTATATCGGAGAAACGGCCCTTTGAAGATAGGGGGAAGATCATTATCAATCTCATGAACATAGAACTGAATAATTACATGATCTCGGTTCTCAAGAAAGGAACGAACTTTGCTCTGACACCTAAAGATGCACCCATCGCCGACATCATTAGTGCAGTTGAACAGGCAGCGGCTCAACTCCCACCTGAGGCAGGGGAAGAGGTGTGTCGTGAAACTTGCACAGCCATAACTAGAGCTAGATGTACGAAGCCGAATATTTCCAAAAAGAGAGCGTGGTCATCCGGAAGCTAAGAGAAGATCCAGGCATTGTGGTCTTACCAGCAGACAAGGGTAATGCTACGGTAATCTTGTCCCTCTAAGATTACACCATGAAGATGTAAGACCTGCTAGATGACACTGCATACCACAAGAATGACACCGAACCTACCAAAAGAGGCGAAAGGAAAACTTTGGCGCTTCTCAAAGATTCCAGCTTCCCTGAAGAGGTCACAAAGAACTTACGACCCAGAGCTCCGGTTCCTCCGAGGCTGTACGGCATACCGAAAGTCCTCAAGGAACACGTTCCACTACGTCCTGTTGTCAGCGATATTGGTGCCCTGACGTGTCCTCTCACCAAGTACCTCAAGAGGCTGCTCAGTCGTCACTGAGTCGTGCCGGTTTTCCTCTTATCGATTCTCCTCCAGAGATGGTACCCTTTCGGCGCTCGTGATGTGGCCGAGAGGTGGCGCGCACTTGAGAGGTAATCTAGAGAGCAGGCTCTCTAAGGTAATCGATCGAGCGAACATGTGGAGTGAGGGGAGTTAGTAACAGCGTATGGTTGGTACTGGACAGGAGAGGCAACCTTGGCGGCGAATACCGTGTCGCAATTAAAACGTTCGACAAAGTAAAATGGTGCATGATTTTCGAAATTCTGAGAAAAATAGGGGTACGTTATAGGGAGAGACGGGTAATATACAATATGTACAAGAGCCAAGAGGGAATAAGAAGAGTGGATGACCAAGAACGAAGTGCTCGGATTAGAAAGGATGTAGGACAGGGAAGTAGTCTTTCGCTCCTACTATTCAATCTATACACTGAAGAAGCAATGATGGAAATAAAAGAAAGGTTCAGGAGTGGAATCAAAATTCGAAGTGAAACGATATCAACGATCCGATTCGCTGATGGCATTTGCTAACCTGAGCGAAAGTGAAGAATTACAGGATCTGCGGAATGGGATGAACAGTCTAATGAGTACAGAATATAGGTTGAGAGTGAAGCGAAGAAAGACATAAGTAATGAGACCTATCAGGAATGAGAAAAGCAAGAAACTTGACATCACGATTGACGGTCATGAAGTAGATGAAGTTAACGAATTCTGCTACCTCAATAGCAAAATAACCAGTCACGGACAGAGCAAAGAGGACATCAAAAGCAGACTAGCACTGGCAAGAAGGGAATCCCTGGCGAAGAGAAGTCTATTAATATCAAACACAGGTCTCGATTTGAGGAAGAAATTTCTGAGAATGTACGTTTGGAGCACAGCATTGTATGGATGTGAAACATGGACTGTTGGGAAACCAGAACAGAAGATAATCGAAGCATTTGAGATGCAGTGCTACAGACGAATGTTGAAAATTAGGTGGATTGATAAGGTAAGGAATGAGGAGCTTCTGCACAGATCTTTCTGTGGAGTATTGAATGTTTGGGTCCATCAAGGACGTGTAATTATTGTAAGGCTAATTTATCATTTTATGCCTTTCCTTGAGGAAATATTATGTAAGTGTGATTGGAATTGCGTGTTTAAAAGACCTGGTGCTGAGGGTGATTTGGTTACTGCTTGGAGGCAGTGAGAATTTCTGTAACGCGTTTTGGTACTAATTTGATGTTGTTGCATATAACATTGTTGTAAGTGCACTACCTTGGGTTTAATAGGATAGGGTTATTTATCTTAGGAGTTTAGCTGTAGCGTGTTCGTTATCGAACCGAGACGCACTTTTTATTGGATCGTAATTTCTTACAATATGTTGTATCTCTGAGCCCGGGTTGTGAGTTTGACCTACACCTTTGGGCCCTTCCGTGCCTTTCTTATCTGGCTGACGTTAACGTTCCGTTTATGCTCCATGTACACCAATAACAGTTGACTGTTTCGAAGTTGGTACTGTCTGAGGGAGTGCATGTGAGACATAGTCAGTCTGAGACTTGTATACCTTGCACTATTGGTAGGGCCGACAGTTGGTGTCCGAGAGGGACAACTGGCTTGCGACGGGTCAGGCTCTTATCGCGCAGTTTCCTTTCCCTGAAAGAAAATCCACCTACCTCGTTTCTTAGGTAGTTGCTGCACTCGCCTCTCCTGATAGCAGCTACTGGAAAAATTGCAGAAAAGCAGTGTTGAAGAAACTGCAATTTAATAGCCGCTCACCGGAGGCCGCGATACATGTTTGCTGAAATACAATCTATGAGCAATCTTCCTAAATAAATTGAGTTATTGGAATGGTAGTAATTGTTTACTCAAACGAGAACGCGAAGTTGGTAATTCTATTTAAGCTCTTTATTGTCTTTAAGCCTGATCATCAGCCCGCTAATCTACGTTTGAAGAAAGTTCAGTTCACAATTCTATCCACACTCAAACCCCGCCAGAATTAGCTTTCAAAGTTACGGAATTTACTTAACTGCAACACAGACGATTTTCTAACATACACGTTTGCAGTCGATGTTCAATAATAGTTCGTTTTTTAACGTTAATGCTCGCCATAAGCACTTAGTAAAAGTTTACGAAGTACCGCCACGCTTTTAATTATTAAAGTTACTCGCGTCTTTCGCGGAACGAAAAGTCACAACTCGCTCAAACTCACACTACGCGTTACTGGACTCTTCCAGTCTCAAATCGCACAGTACCGAACCGATGAAGCCGTTTTATGACTTCATTTTACACATTATTCGCGAGGACACATCAAGCATGTCTCTTCTCGATCACAGTTCCTTCGCGACTCCCCATCCACTCGCGACTCACTCTCCTAGTCTGCTAACCGTCCTCGCATCTCATTGGCTCACACATCACACAGCCAATCAGAATTAACTCTTTGGGTGCGCCTCGCGCCAAAATCTAGCACGCACCAGTCATGACTTCTGAATCATTTACGTCATGATTTCTTGTTACACAAAATTTACTGTATAATTTAACAAACCGAAAGGAAAACTAGACTTTACTTTATTTCCAGAAATTATTTAAATACTCGCGAACGTTCTGGCTGCTTGTACAATACCATACACTCTTGGACATCCGACATTCACTAAGATGGGGAACCACTGGCGACTCTGTTCCCACGGTTACATCGTCTGAACACTTGCGAGTTCCAACCTAGATTTTATACACTTGCAAAGAATGGCGAATGTCCCTCTTTCATTCACTCAGGCACACTCATTCACTCTCACCTACTCATATAAAATAACTGTTCACAAAAATTCAAAACATTTATGGTTTTAACAAAGTTATAGGTGAATTTCTAAAAGTAAAATTCTCAAAATAAATACAAAAGCACGGAAGGTGATTTTGTTTCATAGTTGGATGGTCACTGAAGGTGATCTATA